>NW_025999960.1:178855-316395 GCF_001458135.2 Marmota marmota marmota | reverse complement strand
CTGGCAGGCGCGGGGGGTGGGGGGCGGCTCTGCCCCTCAGCAGGCCGCTGGGCCTGTTCTGTGGGTGGTCACAGTTCCATCTACCTTGCAGGCGTGGGGGGAGGGGGCGGCTCTGCCTCTCAGCAGGCCGCTGCTCCTGTTCTGCAGGAGTGGTTGGCAGCTCTGCCCCTCCGCGGGCCACTGGGCCTTTTCTTTCCCACTGTCTCCTTTAATTAAATGTTATCTCTAGTCACTAAAAGGCATGTCTACTACTAGAGTGTTTCTTGTCCTCATCAGTATTATAACTCTACTACTATGATTAAACATTTATTGCATATCTGCTTTCTGTTAGACATTGTTCAAGGAGACTGAGACTTGATCCTTCAGCCATCAATACAGAAATCATATTTCACTTGAGTCCAACAGAATAAAGCATCTCACACAGTTTGTGTCCAAGAAAGAAAGAGCACAATACCAACAATATTGGAAATCAGTCTTCAGGCAGAGACAGCAATCTGTTCCATGTCCTCTCACCAGATGTGATGGAATGAGGGTATGTGAGTGGCAAAGCTTCATCTTTATGCTGTACATAGGTAATACTCTCAGGGCCACTCTGGCTGCCATTCAATCATCCCTTCCGATTTGCCAGTGCCTATAGTGTACTACTACACCTCTAACTCTAGGTCAGTCCTGCAAACAGCTCGCTTGTTTTTTCCCCTCCTACGTTTCTATTGTAACTCAAAAGATTAAATAAGATCCTCAAACAATAGGAACAATCTCTTTAGAAGCCCTTTGTTTATCCACCATATCTCATCATTATTTCTGCTCAAAAAGAAAAAAAGGAGGGAAATACCTCACATATACTTCATCACACCCACAAAGCCCAACCAAACCCTTCAGCTATAAAAAAAACATCAGTTTATTAAGTGCTGTCAGAACATGCTTCAGAGACAGAACCTTAGGACAAGCTTAAATGTACCCTGCACTTTTCAAGTAGAGCTTCATACGTAGTCAAAAACAGACAATGGATTTTACTTTTGTTTGTTTTTCTGAGTTTTATTTTCTCAGTGTTTATTTTCAATAGACAGAGAGTGTAAACCAGAGTAAAAACCAGTGCTCTGGAGTGAGAAAACCAGGTGGCCAGTCTCCAAAATTTACTATTGAAAAAGTTAAATTACACCCGAAATTCTGCCTCAAAAAGCAGATGCCACGTGCTGTCATCTGCCAGTCATGACAGAAATATCTTGAGAGGCTTCTCTTACAGCATTTAGGTGTTCTGTTACCAAAATATCAATTGCCAATACACAGAGGCTGCTTGGTTTTACAGTTAATGCATACAAAGCATCCTGGCATGTGTGTAGCCATGGCTGTTGCAGGGTGAGCAAGTTGGACAGATTTCCTAGTGTCTCCTAAAAGGCTCTTATAGATACCTTGCTTGAGTGAGAAAGACAAGCTCTGGTCCCTCTGATCTTATCTGTATGCAGACCATGATTCCTGAAGCTTCTGCAATTGGGAAAAGGCTACATGTTGAGAGTACATTATCCTGGTCAGAGATATATTCCAAAGTTCTGAGTTGATAAAGAAATGAAGGTCCCCAAGTCCCTAGTAGAGAAGCACCAGCTCTTATCCTGGTGTAGTAGCACAGTCAGTAATTCATTCACCCATCTCATTCATTTATTTGATATTTGTTGAAAGCCAACTATGCGACAGGATGCATATCTAGCAAAAAGCGTCTCTCAACTTTGGGAAGGATAATACAAAGCAAGAAAAAATGCTGTCCCTATTGTCCTTCTCACTTACTGGTTCTTTACTCACTTACATACTTACATACAGTAACAGAGAAAGCTCCTTCCATTCAATCCTAACAAATACCAGCAGTCTGGGATACCATTAAAAGCACAACTCTCATCTCTTACTCTGCCCTGGCCTCTCAACTGAGAATTCTGCTGACTTGGTCAATTTGTTTTCCTATGCTGAACCTCAGATGCAAACTGCTACAATTTTAGCTAGGACGTCTCCCTGAGATACTGCATAACTCAGATGACTATGATCCTTTATAGGACACAAGCTTAAGATGTATCTTGTTTGCCAGGGCTTGAGAAAATATCTTCCAGAGGCACACATGAAGAGAGAGGCTGGTCAGAGAGCAGCAGGGGTGGGAGGAGGGTGGGATGGAATGAACTGTGCAGCAAGGAGTCAGGGACCCAGGGAGTATTGCCAGCAGCCCTGGGGAGAACATGTCCCATGGTTGAACTCTTTAACGAGTATTGGTACTTTTACAGAAGCTTTTTTTTTGGGGGGTGGTTCTTAATGGGTCCCTTTATTTAACTTACATGTTATGCTTATTGATAAATTTTGGCTTGTTTCTATATTTTTTTCCCAGACTGGAAATTGAACTCAGGGGGCACTCTACCACTGAGCTATATCCCCAACCCTTTTTATTGTTTTTGCTTTGAGATAGGGTCTCACTAAGTCACCCAGGTTGGTCTTGAACTTGTTGATCCGCCTGCCTCAGC
Source organism: Marmota marmota marmota (assembly GCF_001458135.2). Taxonomy (NCBI): domain Eukaryota; kingdom Metazoa; phylum Chordata; class Mammalia; order Rodentia; family Sciuridae; genus Marmota; species Marmota marmota. The sequence goes on along the minus strand of NW_025999960.1, from coordinate 313,900 downwards.
CTCCCAAGTCCCTGGATTACCAATGTGAGCCACTGTGACTCATGGTGTTTTTTGTTTTTTTCATTTATGAACTTTAATAGATCATACATAGATGGGATATAATTTCTCATTTTTCTGAGTGTATATGTTTGCAGAATCATATTGGTCATGCAGTCACATATATACATACAGTAATAATGTCTATTTCATTTCACTATTTTTCCTATCCCCACATCCCCTCCTTTTTCCTCCCATCACTTCCCTCTACCTAAGGTAATCTAAGATAACACTATTCTTCTCTAGTACCCCCACCTTACTGTGAATTAGCATCCTTATATTAGGAAAAAAAATTGGCCTCTGGTTTTGTGGGATTGGCTTATTTTGCTTAGCATGATATTCTCCAATTCCAACCATTTACTGACAAATGCCATGATTTCACTCTTCTTTAAAGCTGAGTAATATTCCATTGAGTACATATACCACATTTTCTTTATCCATTCATCTATTGAGGAACACCAAGGTTGATCCCATAGTATAGCTATTGTGAATTCAGCTGCTATAAACACTGATGTGGCTGCATCACTATAGTATGTTGATTTTAAGTCCTTTGGGTATAAACCAAGGAGTGGGATAGCTGGGTCAAATGGTGATTCCATTTCCAGTTTTCTAAGGAATCTCCATAGTGCTTACCATAGTGGTTGCACCAATTTGCAGTCCCACCAGCAATATATGAGTGTACCTTTTCCACCACACCTTTGCCAACATTTATTGTTGCCTATATTCTTGATGATTGCCATTCTTTACAGAAACTTTCAAAAATGCATATTTGGAATTAATATTATCTACTTTAAAAAAAGTATACAAAAAAGTAATATATTATGATAACTGAACAGATAAGAGAAGCTGGTAAGAATGTCTCATTTCCCCCATGATTTGGAGTTATCACCATAAGCGTTTTCATTCCTTTTGTTTAAAATTATATTTTTAGAACTTCTGCTGACTCTGAGATTGTCTCAAAATTAAAACTGCCACATAATCAGATGCATTTGGGATTTCATTGTCTGACCCCCTTGCTGATAAGGATCAGGTCATGGTCCTCAGTTTCATTGACTGAAAGAAAATATTGCAAGAACTTTCCAGGGCAACTCATCTAATTAGATCAAAAGTAAATGAGGGCTGGGATTGTGGCTCAGTGGTCGAGCACTCGCCTAGGACGTGCAAGGTCCTGGGTTTGATCTTCAGCACCACATAAAAATAAGTAAATAAAGATATTGTGTTCAACTACAACTAAAAATTTTTTTAAATAAATAAAGTAAATGAAGCATCTTTGGTTTTTGCCTCTTGTTTTATTCTTTCCTTCTCTTTGTACTTGAGAAAGCACACTTAATTTGAAAGGTTTAGGACCAAGTTAAGGGAATAGATATAAGTAAATTAGATAGGTATAAATAAATGTAACAACAACAACAACAACAATAAACCCTTATCTCTCTAAATCCACATTCACTTCTTGTTGCCAGTTTTAGGATGATACCTGAATCTTTGTGAGTTCAGTGAGGTATTTGTCATTTTGTGGATTCAAAATGTTAAATAATAAGATAGAAAGCAACCAAAAATACAAACCAACAAATCAGTACTCATCCAAGGAATAAACAAATGACTTTAGTTCATTTGAATATACATACTATTCTGTCATTCACAGAGTATCACTCATTATGCACATAATGATTGAGCACTTAACGTATGCCAGATGTCATTCCAGACATCAGAAATACAATGGTTTATTTTTTTTGTGGCTTAAAGGAAAAATTCTGTAATTCATGATGCTTACATTGTGGCTACAAAGACAGAAATAAATTATATAAATATGATAAATACATAGTACATAAAAAAGTGGTGAATGCTAAGAAAAAGACTAAGCAGGGAGACAGAATGAATGTGAATATTTTAGACAAGATGAAAAGAGCCCCACTGAGAGTACAACTTCTGAGTAAATACCAGAAGATTGTAAGGGTGCTTGCTAGCCACCTGAAGAAAACTTTCCAGGGAGAGTGAGCAGCCGTGAATAAGCCCTGAGGCTAGTACTTGGCATGTCTGAACATCAGTGATACCACCACTGCAGTTTCTGAAAAAGAAGTGAGTGACAGACCTAACATATTCAGATATCTTCGTTATCATCATTATCATCATCATCACTTTTCATCATTCTCACAAAAACTTTAACAGAAAAATTAAGCACCACCACTGAAGGATGGATCATATAATATGCACTCAGATATAGAGAGGTAAATTGGGTGTCAATGAAAGAACATTCAGTGCAGGATGGGCTGGGAGTACCAGCATTTGCTACACATTACAAAAAAAATATTTTAGCTATTAAGCCTTCCGGAGCAAGCAGCTTTTACTTTTACCACAGATCCAGAAACAGATCTTGATCCTTCCACACAAATTGTCATTAGTTTTTATATAAACAAAATTAATTCATAAACTATTCATACATCTTACTAAAAATTAAGTATCCTTTAAATATTTGAAAATACCACCTCTCCTATCTTTGAATCTGTTTTGTGATATTCTTTTTTTTTTTTGTATACAGCTTTTGGTTTTAGGTTTTATTTTTTTTTATTGGTTGTTCAAAACATTACAAAGCTCTTGACATATTATATTTCATACATTAGATTCAAGTGGGTTATGAACTCCCATTTTTACCCCAAATACAGATTGCAGAATCACATCGGTTACACATCCACATTTTTACATAATGCCACATTAGTAACTGTTGTATTCTGCTACCTTTCCTATCCTCTACTATCCCCCCTCCCCTCCCCTCCCATCTTCTCTCTCTACCCCATCTACTGTAATTCATTTCTCTCCTTGTTTTTTTTTTCCCATTCCCCTCACAACCTCTTATATGTAATTTTGTATAACAATGAGGGTCTCCTTCCATTTCCATGCAATTTCCCTTTTCTCTACCTTTCCCTCCCACCTCATGTCTCTGTTTAATGATAATCTTTTTCCTCCTGCTCTTCCTCCCTGCTCTGTTCTTAGTTGCTCCCATTGTGTCTAAAGGAAGGGCAGCTCTACCACATCATCAATTTTTGAGAAGACCTTAAAAGAAGGCTCCTTGTTCTAAAAACCACTTAAAGCCCAAATCCAGAACTGGAATTGAAATGAAATGATTGGCACTAACTACTAGATGGCACTTCATATCAAATGACACTACTAAACTTCTATTGCTTTTTTTTTTTTAATTTAGAGAGAGAGAGAGAGAGAGAGAGAATTTTTAATTTTTTTTTTTTTAGTTTTTTCAGCGGACACAACATCTTTGTTTGTATGTGGTGCTGAGGATCGAACCCGGGCCGCACACATGCCAGGCGAGCGTGTTACCGCTTGAGCCACATCCCCAGCCCCTTCTGTTGCTTTTTGAAGTGTCTTACTCATTACACTTTCTATGGCTGAGCTATAACCTTAGCCCCTCATTACACTTTCCATAGAGAATTGTCATTGAATCATTTGTAGTGAACTTCCCATTATCATTGAGACAGCATCTATTATTATATTTACAAGACCATTTGTTTTAAGCCATAACTGGTTATTCAGACACAATTTAAAAGCCAGTACTTATGAGCAAATTAGTGACAGGTTGGCACTCATAGACGGAAATGGCACTTTTTTAAAAAGTTATTCTTAAAACGAATTGGAATCTCTTAAGGGATAAAAGAGAAACTAACATGTTACCCTGTAGTTTTTTTCTAGTTCTAATTAGGTATTTTACGCTTTAAATTTTGGAATAAGCAACCAAGATTCACAGCACAAATACACTGCACATGGACACTTACCATTTGACTCTGAAGCCACTCAATAAGCGTTTCTGCTGTAGAATCGGGAATCTGGCATCTCAAGCCCTCCTTCTCATCTGTTTCCATCATCTCTAACAATCCACGAAGATCTTCTACAAGGTGTAGAGCTCGAAAACTTCCCATGAATGGAGAGGTGGGAGACTGGCAATCGAAGATCCCATTGGAATATTCCAGGGCCTTAGAACCTAGATTAAAAAAAAAAAAATAAGACAGAAAGCAAGAGAATTTATGATAGATAAAACATCATAGCTGAAGGGGGTAAACCACCTAATTAATCAAAACAAGAAACAGGGTAAGACAATAATTTTATCATGTAAATCTTCCCAAGTCACAGATATTTGATGGAAAAATAAAACCATCTAATTGATGATACTTATCAATGGTGCAATATCTAACAAGGAGGCCAACTGTATGGTATAAAAAGAAAAAGAACATGGTAGTCCTTGATGTAAGGTGTGCTGCGCCCAGAAAACGACAGATAAAAAGGTGGCACAGCAGTTTTGGTAGAGTAATGCATTTTAGAAAACCAAAATTTTAGAGAATTTATAGTCTTCAAATTCCCTGAAAAGGAGCTATGCATGGAGGCAGACATTTGATAGCACAATTCCAAAGACAAGAAGTCCAACTCCCAGTTAACTTGCCAGAATTAAATTCATACAACTGCTTAAATTCATACAACTGACCCAAAGCCCATTCTGAAAACAAGCATATATTGCTCTTTGTCTCTTTTATTTTTATTTTCTCATATGTCCAAAATGACTTAAATTTCTGGCTTAGGAAATGGTAGATAGAGGGTTATGAAATGAAGTGAGATACAGGCTACTAGAGAGACTTCCAGGGAAAGATACTAAACTCAATTTTTGTTTGTTTGGTTGGTTGGTGTTTTGTGCTAGGGATTGAACCCAGGCACACATTACATAACTCAATGTTTTAAATAATGACACTGATGTACCTCTATGACATTTCAGGGGAGAGATCTGGCTGGCAATTAGAGTTATAGACCTGAAGTTTAGTGGATTGGGACTTTACCAGAGTCACTGGTAAAGTGTATATTGAAGAGAACAGATCATTCATGGATGTGGGGTAGAGCACTAACCCTCAAAATAAAGTCCATGAACCACTTACATCAGAACAGCCTGAGATGCAAATTCTTTAACCTTGATGAAAAATCTAGGATAAAATTGGAATTTTTGACATTTAAAAATAAAATTTGAGAATAATTCTGGTAAAGAATGGAGAAGAACAAAGATAAAATCATGGGGAACCTAAAGACATTGGGCAGAGAACTAATAGTGAAAATAAGACAAAGTGTAGGAAGTAATAGAAGAGTTGTAATGAAAAAGTCAAATGAGCAGAGGAACTGTCGTTATTCCATTCTTCAGAAGATCAGATTACCTGCTATAATACCATCCATCTGCTCTAGTGCCGCAGCCAACATGTCACTTGCATCACTCATCATTTTCTTATTTGTCAATGGCAAATTTGGATGAAGATCTGAAAAGAAATAATATCATTACATGCTTAAAATGATGCATGCCTGCTAGTGGAGTCTGCTAATTCCACTTCAAATTATAACTCCACTTGGCAGTCAAATAGAGAGAGAGAGAACTTCAGAAGTAGTGGAGCTGAATTAACTGAATTTTTTAATAGGCTGTGGCCAATCATTTACTGTAATGTACCCATATCAGTTAATAAAATAAGTTTCAGTTCTTGCACTCAAGGTTATTTAAAGTTCAGTAGAGGCCTGCAGATAGCTCACAGGTAGAGCGTTTGCCTAGTATGTACAAGGCTCCGTTTTCACTCCCCAGCACAGCAATCAATCAATCAATTAATCAATCAATCAAAACCCAACACAATGATTTCCATGTTGTTCTCTTTAGAGCCCCAGGAGTCTGCAAAGGGCATCAGGAAGGTGATAGAAGCCTAATGAGGGCCATGGGGGCTCAGAAAGACTTCTTTCTGACTGTACCATTTCTACCCAATCTCTGCTCTCTTAATTTTTCAGTATTGGGAATTGAACCCCAGGGGTACTCTACCATTGAACTATATTCCCAGCCCTTGTATTATTTTTTGAGATAGGGTCTTGCTAAGTTGCCTTAGCTTCCCAAGTTGTTGAATCACGAGGGTGTTCTACTGCACCTTGCTTTTAAAATTTTTCTAAATACAAGTTTATAGTAAGATCTAAGAAAAGGGTTTAACTGTATATACACAGTCATCCCTTGGCATCCCTGGGGGACTGGTTCAAGGACTCCTCCTTGGATACCAAAATCCATGGATCCTAAATGCCTTTATATAAAATAACATGGTATCTGCATAGATTACTTATAATACTTAATACAATATAAATGGTATATAAATAGATGTAAAATTGCATTGTTTAGGGACTAAAAACAAAAACAAAAGTCTGTACATGTTCATCAGAGATGCAATTTTTAAAAACATTTTCCATCTGCAGCTGGTTATATCTGTGGATACAGAGGACCAACTGTACTAAACACCCCTACCCCCAACTACTGGTACTTTGTAATATAACAACAGCTATCATGTACTGAGTACCTGTAGTGGTCCCCACACTGTTACGTAATTATTTATAATATTCATAACAACAACTCTATGGAATGGATAAATTTATCTCTCCATTTTATAAATGAGGACTGAGATGTTTGATATTTGTAAGGAAACAGCAAGTAAATAGAGAAAAGAATGCCCTTCATAGAACCAAGGTCTCTCTGACTTCTATTATAATGGTGAATTTTTATTTGATTCTATCTCAGGAGTAGATTTATTCTGAAATTGTGTCACAATTTTTACCTGTGAAAATATATTGAAATTATACTTCTAAAAAATTGGCCACTGATAGGAAAAAGTCAAGATTATATGATTTTCAACATTAGTTAATTAATGCTTTTTTAGGTACCAGTGTAGGCAGCCATGTAGATTCTCCCAAAAGGCCCGAATAAGGCTCTTGCTGTTTTGTAGATATTGTGGTGTACTAAATATCTCGGAAATAAAGAACACGCTGTTTAACAGAAACCTTTGCCCTCTGTTACCAAGCAGCCACATAGTACTTACCACTTTATCTTCATAAATATATTTATAGCTCTGTTATCAGTTTCTTGGATCAGTTCTCTCCTATTCTTTCTAATAAAATGCCACATAATTCTTCTGAAATATTACTTTGATTTTTTTTAAATGTTAGCTTATAGTAAGATCAAGTAGGTGTCTGACGGGCAAAACGCTTTAAAATACTTGCTGTCCATATCTTGTGGGGTTTTTTTTGTTTGTTTGTTTTGGTTGTTGTTTAATCAGAAACCAAGAGGTCAACAAGCTAGGTTATAAACCTGGAGAAATTTTAAATTTTTACTCAAATACTCAGCTGTCACAGACCAAAGAGATGGGACACAAATTTAATAGCCACAATTCAGGCTGGATATTTGAAATATGAAAACTGAGAGTATAACAGATTAAGTAGAAGAGTGTGACAATCCCTGAATTTCACATAATTAAGTGGCTCCCATTCCCTTTCATTTTAAAAGTAGCAATATATACACACATATATACATACATAAACGTGTACATATGTGTACATATAAAACAAAGACAAACACATCAGGCTCAGCTATAGACATAGGAATACCAATAAAAGTAATGCCCACATTAGAAAAACATTTACCACTTCACTAAACTACAAAATCCAATATTTGTCTTGTTTAGTAACTGTATTTTGTGTAGAACAGAATCACTTTCTCAAGTGTGACATGTAGTTCTCTATTTCATCTGTGTTTCAGTGAGCCTTTTAAATGCTATGACAAGGAGGGGTGAGACAGCCTCAACTATGTTTGTCAAGTGGGTGAGGAGTCAATTTTAAAAAATACTCCAAGCTGGGCATGACTACCCACTCCTATAATCCCAGTAGTGCAGGAGGCTGAAGCAGGAGGATCGAGAGTTCAAAGCCAGCCTCAGCAACAGCAAGGCACTAAAAAAACTCAGTAAGACCCTGTCTTGAAATAAAATTTAAAAAAAAAAAAAAAAAAAAAACCACTGCAGCTCATTAGAGACCAAATCCTTTGTTTAAAATAATGACAATATTGAATTGCTAAAAGAGCTTACAAATGCTTACTTTCTATCTCTACATTTATCATACAGCAGCCTACAAGTAACAGTAAGGGAACAATAGTAAGACATGTAATAAAGCATATATAATTTGGCAAAGGTGGTAGGTGCTAAGGAGGAAAAGATGGAGTAGGATAAAAGGGTCCCGGGTTTGGAGGGGCTTGCAATTACATAGGTGGTCAGGGAGCAATGACAGATTCAAAGGCCACAGAGCTCTCTAATAAAGAGAGTAGTTGGATATAGGTGATCTACAGATCAGTATTATACAAGTAAAGAATTCCTAAAGATAATTAAAAAATTGTAGGGGTGAGCACATAGACATGTAAAAGAAAAGGAAATACTTTCAATTAATAAAAACGTAAGGAGATTCTTCATATCTTTAATAATCAAAGAACTTAAAACATGCCATATCATTTGCTACCTGATTAGCAAAATAAATGGCCACTGCCAAGTGTTACAGAGGATGTGAAGTCACAAAATTTCCTATAGAGCAGTGGTGGGATTGTACAATGGTTCCACTACTTTGAATAATGATGTGGCATTATCATCTAAAATTAAACATTCACATTCATTGCCAGTACAATACTATTTCCTCCAAAGTATATAACCAAGAACAATACATAATATTTTTTTCCTTCATATTTTATTGGTTCATATTAATTATATATAACAAACTCATTGTGACAAAATTATAAAAGTGTGGAATATAATTTGCTTTTATTTGGTCCCCAGTACTTTCATTTGCCTTCCTTTTCCTGTTCCTTTTTCTCTACTCTGCTGATCTTTCTGCTAGTTTTTTTTTTTTCTTTTAGTGTCTTCTGGCTATACATAATAATGAGATTCACTATGGTATATCCACATACCATATACCTAAATGAAAAGTTAGGTCAGATTCATTCCACTGTTTTTGCCTTATCCTGTCCTTCCTCCCTCCCCCTCAATCCCCTTCCTCTACTCCACTGATCTTCTATTTTGATAGAAATCTCCCATCCTGCCTCTACCCCTCTTTATTTTGGACTAACTTCCACATATCAAATAAAACATTCAACTTTGGACTTTCTGGGTCCAACTTTCACTTAGCACCATAGTCTCCAGTTCCATTAATTTACTAGCAAATTCCATAATTTCACTCTTATTTATGGCTGAGTAATACACCCTTGTGTTTATATACAACATTTTTTAAAATCTAAGTTGTTTCCATAGCTTGTTTATTGTGAATTATGCTTCTATAAACACTGATGTGGCTGCATTCCTATAATATGTGGATTTTAGATTTTTTAGAAATATGCTAAGGAGTGGGATAGCTGGGTCATATGGTGGGTTCATTTCTAGTTTTTTTTTTTTTTTTGTTGTTGTTGTTGTTGTTGTTGTTTTAAGAAATCTCCACAGTGCTTTTCAAAGTGGTTGCACTAATTTGCAGTCTCACCAGCAATATACTTTTTCTCCATACCGTCACCATCAATTCTTATTATCTGTATTCTTAATAACTGCCATTCTGAGATTAAATCACAATGTGTTTTGTTTTTTTTATTTGCATTTACCTAACTGCTAGAAATGTTGAACTTAAAAAAAAAATGTTTGGGGCTATTTGTATTTCTTCTTTTGAGAAATTTCTTTTTAGGTGGGAATGGCAGTGCACACCTACAATTCTATCATTTTAGGAGGCTGAGACAGGAGGAACACAGTTTAAAGCCAGCCTCAGCAACTTAGGGAGGCCCTAAAGCAACTCAGCAAGAGCCTGTCTCTAAAATGTAAAAAAGGGCTGGGTTTGTGACTCAGTGGTAGGGCATTTGCCTAATATGTGTGAGGCACTGGGTTCGATTCTCAGCACCATATATACATAAATAAAATAAAGGTCCATCAACAACTAAAAAAAGTGGAGGTCTGAGAATGTGACTCAATGATTAAGTCAGGGTTCAATCCCTGGTGTGTGTGTGTGTGTGTGTGTGTGTGTGAGAGAGAGAGAGAGAGAGAGAGAGAGAGACATACACGGAGAGACAGAGAGAGACAGAGAGAGAGAAAGAGATATTTCTGTTTAGTTCTTTTGCCCATCTATTAACTGGGTTATTTACTTCTTTTTCTTTTGTGTGTGTTAAGTTTTTTTGAGCTTTTCATAAATATTCTGTCCTATCTGAGGAGCAAAGATCTTGCAGTCTGTGGGATTCTCTTCATGCTCTTTTTTTCTTTGCTGTGAGAAGTTTTATAATTTAATACCATTCCACTTACTGACTTTTGTTTTTATTTCTTGTGCTTTAGGGATCTTGTTAAGGAAGTCAGTTCCTGTGATAGACAACCTGTTGAAGTGTTGGGCCTACAGTTTCTTCTAGCTGTTGCAGTTTGGGATCTAATTCCTAGGTCTTTGACCCACTTTGCGTTGATTTTAATACACAAATCTTCACAAGAAGGAATCTTTACAAGAACAAAAACACAGAAAACCACTCAAATATCCATCTACAGGAGAGAAGATAAACAAACTGTGGTGTCAGGGCTGCCCTGTTTAGGAGCTATGAACACACCTTTAAGTCCTGAGTAAAGAGGTACTGGACTGGTATTGCACCCTGCAATGCAACTGGACTTTACCTCTGCTTGGATAAGAAAGGTGTAGCTCTGGGAGTGGATGTCACCTGATGGGGTTGAATCACACCCACATGTTTGTAGTAATCCTACCCTTCTGCCCTTTTTTGGATAGAATGTTCCATGGGATTAGTTTCCTCCATTAATAAAACCCGGGTTCGAGGTGTGCTCCCTCCTTTTCTTGCCTGCCTTGCCTACCTGGTGGGAGCTGGGTCAGAGGGGCCATCACAGAACCCAAAGAAAAAAGGCATTTCTCTGTTTATGTGTCATTATTTCATGACAGCCCACTTCTCCTGGAGTGACCCTAACCAGTTTAGTCGTGTGTCATAGCACAACAGCAGGATACACACACAGTTGTCAAAACAAACTAAAACCAACATATGTGCAGTATGGACAAATTTATGCAATACAATAGTAAATTTAAGAGTTTCCAGTAACAAGATTTTTTTATAAAGTTAAAGCAATGACATATATGTATTTAATTATTTTATTGGTAATTCATTTTAATTATAATTAAAAGGGTGAGGGCTATGCATAATTTTTTTATTCATTGGTTCTTTAGTTATAAATAAGAGTAGAATCTATTTTGACATAAATATACAAACATGGAATATATCTTGTTCTAATTCAGATCCCAGTACTCTCTAACTCCTTTCTTCTCACAACTATGTATTTAATTGGTTTTCTATATGCACATGCACACACATACACACATACATATCTGTTAATAAATATTCATTATATTGTAAGTAAATATTGATTATACATTTTAGAAATACAAATTCAATGTAACTATACAAAAAGATTAAAAGGGAATGATAACAAAGTTACTCACAAATTTTTGAGTGATGAATTCAAAAGTGTTTATTACAATACTGAAAATAACCAAGGGTAATTCTAGTTTTGATCATGGTGGGATAGATTTTATTAAATGAACTGTTTCACAAATAGCAAAACAAAGTGTAAATAAAATATAAAAACATGTTTTGAAGAAGTTGGAGAGGTGACTAGAAGCAGACAGACAGTGGGGGGAATTCAGCTCTTCAGAAAAAGAGAACCAGGAATAAGATTTACCTTTATACAGCTCTCCCCTAGGGCATCACCAGACCCTGTGATACAGAGTGCCTGCTGGGAATCAGGAGAAAACAACTGCAAGCTTATTGGCTCAAAGAACAGGATGGGGTAAAATCCTTACATTATACAAAGATATCTAATTTCTAACACATGGCAGACTATGACAAGAAGATAAAACATAATCCACCCAAACAATAAAAAGATATAAGTAGGGGCTGGGGATGTGGCTCAAGCGGTAGCACGCTCGCCTGGCATGCGTGCGGCCCGGGTTTGATCCTTAGCACCACATACCAACAAAGATGTTGTGTCCGCCGAGAACTAAAAAATAAATATTAAAAAAATTCTCTCTCTCTAAAAAAAAAAAAAGATATAAGTAAAAAAACAATGAGGATGATGAAAAGGAATACTAATAAAATCTTCAATTTCATTAAACCCAGAAGGCAATGGAGGAACAATGGATAAAAAGGAGAAAGAAAAATATCAAAATGCCAAGCTGGTAGACTTAAGTTGAACCATATAAATTATCACGTTAGATATAAATGAAATAAATGTTAATAAACGTTGGGAGTTTCCCTAAGAACTCCCCAGGCCTTCAGACATGGCGGTGGGCAAATTGCCAGTGGGCAGATAACAAGTTGTTTTGAAAATTTTCTAATTGGTCCCCCCCCTACCCATCTTCCATGCTTGTGGAGAGTTCGTGCCCCCCCATGAATCTTATGCAGGGTGGACGTGAGTGATGTAGGTGATGACCTGACCTTTACTATGATTGGCCCCGGGAGCTTCTGGTTTAAGATAACTGACTTTCACTTTCTATATAAGCTAGCACCAGCTTGCAATAAAGTGCTTCATCTTTGTCACTGCTATCTGTGTGTGTGCATTTTAATCTCCGACCACGAATCTTGGCTTTTCATTGGTGCCGAAACCTGGGAGGAGAGATTCCTCATTCTGAGGACCCCCTCTCTCAAGGTTCCCCGTCCATGTTTACCTTTTTGAGCGCTGCTACATTCCACCCAACATCGGCTCTCCAATAGGTGATTCCTTCTGATAGACAATAGGTGAGTCCCCTCCCCTTCTTTGGGAATCCATCTCCAAACGGCTATATGCAAAGGCCTTGACTGTGAACGTCCAGCAAGGCTCTTGAAGCCTAGTTTGGAGGAGAGAACGCACCCCACCATGACTTTCACAGTAACGGTGGACTCTGTGGATGCCCATTTCATGGTTGATGAGCTATAAGGGACAGAAGAATAGGCACTCTCTGACTCTCTTTATCTAAATTTTCCTTCTCCTCTCCTGGGAAAAGCCCTGACTTCAGGCGGCCTGTGACTCCTGGCCTTCCGAGGTCTCGCTGGTTGGGCTCTTTGGTGACGACTCATTTGCCCTCCGGGCCCGAGTCTCTTTGGTTGACTTCTCTTTTCGGGGACGCCTATAGGAAACTCAACCAAAATCTGTTCCAGTCCAGGCAATTCACCTCTTTTCTTCCTGTCAAGAGGCATTATGGGAGCCTCTTCTTCCCTCCCTGATGATTCCCGTCTCAAATGCCTCCTGGCTAATCTTAACCAGTTGTCCCTCACTCCTGACATCAAACCCAAACTCCTCATCAAATTCAGTACACAGAATTGGCCATATTACCAATTAGACAACCAAAACCAATGGCCCCCAGAGGGGTCTCTAGATCCTCAAATTCTTTGTGACCTTTTTAACTTCTGCGAGCACTCAAAAAAGTGGAAGGACATTCCCCTATGTAGATAAACTTCCTCTTTTCATATTACCCTGTTTTACTTGGCCACTGGCTGGAAGAATCAGCACTCAAAAAGCTAGACACCCCCTTACTAGTTTTTCACAAAATATATAAATAAGGCCTCTGGCCTTGAGCTGGGGCTTCACAGAGATGGCTACATTTCTAAGATAACAAAGTTACCAACTGGGCTCCATGGTAACAGCTGGCAGGGGGAGGAAAGAAAAAGAAAAAAAAAAAGGTCTCCCCTTCCCAAGTGTCCTTGAAAGGTTAACTTGCCCAGAACACACACCAAACAAACAAACAAACAAACAACAACAACAAAAAAAAACAAACTGCTTTTTGTGAACTTCAGCAGACTGTGAACTTCTGAGCCCCTTCCCTTACATGTTGGGTACAAAATTCTGAAACTACCTGAACTTGGGGTTCAGGGGATTAATAGATTATAGCAGAAGATGTTCCCTCTGAATCTGGCTACAACCAAATAAGACTGTTTCCCTATCTTCACTGCTATCTTAGGTGCCTTGCCTTGTCTGTCCCTACAACAGTATAATTCTATATACTTAAACATTGTTTATGTTTCATGAAATGGTAAACAGATGTGACTAATTGTGTGCTGCAAATAACAAAATATCTCTCATTAAAATGGAATAATTTGCCTAAATACAGAAATTTACAAGGATTATTTCAAAATGTGAATAAAGAAGGAGTTAACAGATGGGAAAGAGAAATTAGAAAATTCTAAATATGGATTTAATAGAAGGAAAATGTGTTCCTGGATAAGAGAGTCTACAAAATTAAGTAAATAAGAGGATTTAAGTAAATGATAAAGAAGGTCTATGTAAGTGGGTTATATATGTAAGTTTTTTGAGCAAGTAATCTTAAAGGAATTAAACATTATACAACTATGGTTAAACAACAATTATTATTTTGCAATATTGTGATATGTTATTTCTTTAAGAGCTAAACTTGATTAATATAAAAACATCAATAATAATTGTGGTACTTATTACTCTTCTTTGTATATTAAATGTGTTCATATTTTCCAGGTATATAAGTCATTAAGATAGAAGCTTTAAAAAAAATGATATCAAGCTGATGTTCTCCAAAAGGCTACATGGTAATTTTAGGCTTATAATAATAACATATTGGAGATTTATTATTATCATTTAATGTTCTATAAATGGACCTGTTATCAATAAGATTAATATAAAGTTCTATACACTGGGTACAATTTAAATGTAATATCATATTGTGTTAGTAGTATTCATGTGACATCAAGCAACAATATATATATATAAACATTATAAAATGACATTTAAAAACAAATATCAACTTCAATACTAGAACACTTTACCTAAAATTTATAAAGAGCCCTGGCTTACCTGAGATAAGGCTGTGCCTCCCCATCTTACTAAATGTAAGAATGACTCCAAAGTGAGCCAGGCTTCAGGTAAAGCCCAATACTCTCAATTTAAGGTGAAACTGACTTTGCTGGATGTTTATGATCAAGATTTAAAGTCAAATTAAAATGGCCAAGAAAACCAATATTTGGCTCTGGCCCTCTGAGTTGATCCAAATCCAGAGAATAGGGAACTTCTCTAAAGAGCTTTGGGCCACATAACCTCCTGATCAGGGAGATTAATGAGACCACTGGAGAATGAAAAGCCAATCCGTACATTTTCTGTGAATAGGAGGGTCATTGGAGACAGGAGACATCCCTGATGCTTCCAAGGGAAGCTACATGGTCAAGCAAGACCTGGACCCATCCTAGCGCAAATGGCACTAGCAGAACTAAGAAGCTGTTCACAAGTTCACCCACGAGTGACCCCTATGGGAACTCGGCTGACTCTTAACAATAGATAGAAACAAAGTCAATTTTGACCAGCTTGATCTTAAACACCTAACAAAAACAGTTAAGCCAAAAAGTCATTCCGAAGAGTAATAAAAGACTAGAGCAGCTAAATAAGAGGAGACAGCAACTAGCTAACGGTCTCCATGGGGAATGTTCAGTCAAGTATGGCCTTGGTTCCCCCGGCTCACAGAATCTCTGTTAGTCCTCTTTATGTTTCTCCTAATAGGACCATGTCTATCAAATTGCCCACAGAAGTTCCTGCAAGATCAGATACACAAATTCACCAACAAGCTAGACAATCAACTACTTCTTTAAGACTACCAGCCCTGATGCCCAAGATGGAGACCTACGACTCGTAACCAACTCCTCTGGCTCCAGAGACTCTGTGCCCATCTAAAACCCTCTCTAACGCCTTTTTCCAGTTTTTACAACCCCTCTTTCACTTCCTAGGAATGAGAACTACTCTCCAGCAGGTCCACTCTGCTTATTCTGTCTGCTCTACAATATCCCCACAAGGAAGCATCAAACCTAAACTCCCCACACCTCAGATGAGGAGCCACTAGCCAGGCAAAGACTGGTAGATCAACTCCACTCCCTGTGGTTCCTTATCCATTACCCGGGAATATATTTCCATAGAGTCCCCAGTCTCTTTTGTCTGAACCAACATAAAACACTCAGAACAACGGCTGCTTGCATCCCTAGAAAGCCAACGCACTTCTGACTCTTAGGCTTCATTGATCTATACCTGCTTACAGATCATCACTGACACATTGTCCTACCTAAACCAAACTTTCCCTGCTGCAAGTCCAGCAAATTGCTTTCTGTGAGCTTCCCTAGCACGGCCCTTACTTGCCGCAGTTCCAATAAAAGTTTCCAGCGCAGATGTTTCCAGCTTGCCCAACTCATCCTACAAAAAGGATCCTATTAAACCCCTGCAGAATGTTCCTTTATGGGAACCCGAGGAAAATAACCTCACCATAATTCCTCGGGTTTGCCTTCTGGGATCCACAATTCCCAATTCCCTTCTGCCAGGTTTTTGCCACCATAACCTAACCATCAACCAAACCACTTATTCCCCACTGGGTCTCTTCTTCTGGTGCAATGGCACTCTCACCACCCTTATACTCTCCAACATGTCTAGCACATGTTTATTAGTCACTATAGTTCCATAGCTCACTCTCTATAGCAACTCTGAAGTAAAATCCATCCTTAACCCTCTAAAATGTGGAAAATGGACTGCATTTCTTCTGTTAGTGGTAGGCATTTCATTAACAGCCTCAGTGGCAAGCGCAGGGTTATCGGGAGAAGCCTTAGGTCATTCCCTATGGGCTGTCAAGGACGTTAATTCAAAGCTTGAAGGAGCACTTACTTCCACAGCAGAATCTCTAACATCCTTACAAAAACAGTTCACCTCATTGGCACAAGTCACCCTTCAGAATCGCAGGGCCCTAGATTTACTCACCACTGAAAAGGGCGGAACCTATCTTTTCCTTAGGGAAGAATGCTGTTATTATATCAATTAATCGGGTCTTGTAGAAAACAATGTTGTTAAGCTCACTGACCTGGCAGCCACCTTAAGGACCCCAACAAGTCAAAACCTTTTCTCTTCCTTAATGTCCACTCCCCTTCCTTGGACCACTATGTGTAATCTTTTTAATGTGTCTATTTTTACCATGTATTATAAAGTTTATTCAAACTCAAGTAGGTAAAACCTCTAACCAAACTTTTAACCAGCTTCTACTTGGAAATTATCAGCTTCTGGCCACAGATGAATCAACCGCCTTCTCCAGAGAATATCCCTCACAATGCTGAAAAACCCTTCAAAGATCCCTGGGATACCCTCTTGAGAGCGATATCTGATGATGCCTGGCTTGTACCACACGTAGAGACTTATACCAACTGGAATGAAGTGATAATGGACTTTGGCTTCAGGGAACATTTTGTGATGTCACATCTGACCTTATACCAATCTTTTCAGCTCTCTTGTGGGGACTCCTAACTTCCCTCCTTCAGACCCCTTCCCCGGCGACGCCCCCACTCAGCAGGAAGTACCTAGAATAAATCAACGTCCCTTTCCATATAATAACAAAGAAGGGGGAATGTTGGGAGTTTCCCTAAGAACTCCCCGGGCCTTTTAGACATGGCGGTGGGCAAATTGCCAGTGGCCGGCTAAGAACTCTCCAGGCCTTTCAGATAAGGAGCCCATAATGCAACATGGCGGCAGGCAAATTGCCAGTGGGCTGATAACAAGTTGTTTTGAAAATGTTCTAATTGGTCCTCCTGTCTTCCATGCTCTTGTGCTCTTGGAGAGTTTGTGGCCCCCATGAATCTTATGCAGGGCGGACGTGCCTGCACTGTAGGTGATGACCTGATCTTTACTATGATTGGCCCCGGGAGCTTCCTGGTTTAAGATAACTGACTTTCACTTTCTATATAAGCTAGCACCAGCTTGCAATAAAGTGCTTCATCTTTGTCACTGTGATCTGTGTGTGTGCATTTTAATCTCCGACGACGAACCTTGGCTTTTCAATAAGAGCCTGAGCTTGTTGGACTATATGCTGTTAACAGAGGTATACTTCAAATCATGAGCAGTAAGCATAGAAAAGTAGGAATGAGTATATAAGAAAAAACTATGTTTCTTTTCTTTCACTTCCTTCTCTCTCTATCTCCCTTCCTTCCTGTGATTGAATACAAGCCCTCATTCATGCTAAGGACACACTCTACCACTGAGCTTTACACTCATCCCTCAGAAACAACCACAATCAAGAAATATTAAGAGAAACAAATAGGATTGTGGGTTTTTTTTTTTTGGAACTGAGGATTGAACCCAGGGATGCTCTACTACTGAGCCACATCCCCAGCCCTATTTTGTATTTTATTTAGAGACAGGGTCTCACTCAGCTGCTTAGCGCCTCACTTTTGCTAAGGCTGGCTTTGAACTCACGATCCTCCTGAGTCACTGGGATTACAGGCATGAGCCACTGCATCTGGCAGGGTTATTTATTTGGTTTTTTTTCCCCCCTAAGACAGGGTGTCTTATTATATTGCCCATCATGGCCATCAACTCCTGAATTCATGTGATACTCTTGCTTCAGCCTCCTGAGCACAAGCCACCACACCCAGAAGGAATATTTTTAAATGATAAGAGTTAATTAATCAAGAAGTCATAAGAAGCACAAAAGCTTTTGCAACTAGTAATAGAGTTTCAAAATACAAGAAGCAAAAACTGGTAGAATTACAGGAGAACTAGACAAATTTAGTATATTTATGTAGAATGCAATTACTGACATAGTTGGATTTAAATCTTCTTTCTGTTCTACCATGTTTTTCTATTTGTCTTATTTATCATTTGTTCCTCCTTTCTAACCTTTTTTTGGATTAACAGACAAGGGCGGAAAAAAAACACCCTAGTATTATAGAAGATTTGCATAACACTAGCAACCCATCTTAACCTAATTCAATTTATATATATAAAAAAGTATCCAAATGCAGAATATACAAGTACCCACATTATACTTACCAGCACAGGCCATGTGTACAAGGCCAGAAAATGTCAATAAATTTTAAATGGGGTTTTAAAGAACTACCTGGAAGAATGAAAACCACAATGAGAAGTAGTAAAGTACTACGAATAGACTTTCTTTACTTATTAAAATTCTGCCTTGCCCATGACTTAAGCTATTTTAGAGACAGCCTGATCTAGTGTTGATAAAGCTATGTTCATTTTCAGTATTTAGTCAAGCATTTTTTTTTACATGGTAAAGTTAAATAAAAAGGCTTCAGAAAACCCAATGTCCCCAAAAGATTTTCCTATATCCTCACAAACATTTCTGAGAGGAAGATTTCCTGGATTTCTTCACATAATTAATATAGTAGAATATTATTCTAATATAATGAAATAATACTCCATAATAAAAATGACTGGTAAGACATGAATACTAAGTTGAGCTAAAGAATCCAGACACCAATGAGCATCTACTATATGATTCCTTTTAAAGAAGTTCAAGAACAAGCAATCTGTTATAGAAAGTAAAACAGTAATTACTTGAAGTAAATGGCGAATGATTGAAAGAGACATGGGGGAACTTTCTAATAACTTGATTGGGGTATTGTTTACACATATTGCCAATTCATCCAAGTAAGTAATGGTTTTTAAAACTTGTCCAGCATTAAGAAGCCCACTATCAATCCCATCTAAATTCTTTATTTTAACTAGGAAAGAAGTGTTAGTTGCTCGTTAACTCCTGAGAGCATAATATTAGTTCAAAGCCTGCTTAATCAGAAGCTCCTTTACAATATATGCATTAATAGCACAGTTCGGTTGCTAACTAAAGCAGATGCTTTTGGCACCCCATAGATATTTCCACAGATGTCAGCCCAACTTTTAACTTCCCAAGATTTCAGGAAGTGCTCTGTCATTGCACCTGTTGGTCTGGAAATGCTGAGAATTAAGGCTTCTGGGAACAGTCATCAACTTTAAATAGTCAAGCACATTTTCCCCTTGAAAGGGATAACTCTGATTCATGTCATAATCAACACTGGTTCTCAGAAATACTAGAGACTTACGTGCATCATTTATTAGCTCTCCTTTTTGTTTTTCTTGTCATATTTCTCTAATTCTTTCCTATAATTACTTTCCAAATAAATCTTCTCTATCTGGGGGGAAAAATCTTTCAAATTGTATAATTATGATGTGCATTTCACTATACGCAAATTTCACCTCAAATTTTAAAGTGGTAAGAATAAAGATGATTATGAAAAATAAAATCACATTTTAAAAATTTTAAAAATGAATATTTAAAAATAAATATAAGTAGGATATTGATGGAGCTATAATAATGTCAAGAATAAAGGACGATAAAAGATCCAATCACATGCACCTCAGGTCTAAAATAAAAGGCTCGCCCTTGTTCTTACATGCTTACTTAGAAAGTTCCTGATTATAACTCAAGTTTTTTGAGTGGATAAGACCACTTAGAAACTTTACCATTAAAACTTCACCATTCACAGGTAAAGAAATTGTGGCATATATACACAACAGAATATTACTCAGCATTAAAAGAGAATAAAATCATGGCATTTAAGGTAAATGGGATGGGGCTGGAGAATATTATGCTAAGTGAAGTAAGCCAACCCCCAAAAACCAAATGCTGGATGTTTTCTATGATATGAGGATACTGATCCATAATGGAGATGGGGTCGGGGAGCATGGGAGGAATGAAGGAACTTCAGATAGAAAAAGGAAAAGGAGGGGAAGGGAGAAGGCTGGGGTAGGAAAGACAATGGAATGAGATGAACATCATTACCCCAAGTACATGTATGAAGACACGAATGGTATGACTCTACTTTGTGTACAACCAGAGACATGTAAAATTGTGCTCTATATGTGCACTATGAATCGAAATGCATTCTGCTGTCACATATAACAAATCAGAATAAATAAATAAATTTTAAAAAACTTCACCATTCAATAATTCTCACAAGATAGCAAATTTATTTCTGTAAAACTATTTAGTATATACTTCTTTAAATGACTTGCTAAAAAGAAAAGGTACCAGGAAATATAACTACCACAACAAAAGAGTAGAGCCTGGGTTCAAAGTGAAGAAGCCACTTTTTTTGTTGGGTCATGTAAACAGCAAAGCAAAGCTCTGTTTTGCAGGTGTCCTGAGTCTAGTGGTTTTCTATCCTACTGAATTAATAAAAATTAGCAAAGTTTTGGAAAAATAATTTCTGGGGATAATATTCATTTATTATCTTAAAGGAACTCTCCCCCCAAAAGAACAACAACCAACATAAGTATGTGTAGGGTATATTTCAAGCTTGGTCAGGACCCACTTAGAGCAGATTTCAATGGGATGAAATGTCAGGGAGAGTTCCAGCAGTGGATGTGGTGGCTAAAGGTTTGGCAGAAAACCACAATTTTTTGCAGGGTTGCTGACTAACTAATGTTCTAGCTCAGGCAAGCTACCTAGTCATTCTGTGAGGATGAAAAGAAAGGCTACATGAAATTTGTTTTTAATCTTTAATGAGAATTACATTTGTCCTAGCTTTATTAGTGTGCCTTAGGTAAAAGGTCTGGGTTTGAAAATGGGTTTCAAACTTCTTGCCCAACTCACTGGGATTCAAACACTGGAAACAAGAAATCCCTTCTGAGAAAGAATGAGTGCTGACATATATTTGAAAAGGATGGTGGAATGCCACATTATGATGTGGTCGCCATGAAACAGAATATATTTTCATATAAGTTATCCACATACTTCTTACCAGGTTTTCCCCACCAACAAGCTACTCAGGGAGGGTAATCCATTACACACTGAGCTCCAAAGTTGTGCAACAGTATAAAGATAAACTGTCTTAAAGACAAAAGGACCAGGGCAGGGGATATAGCTCAGTGGTAAAGTACTTGCCTGATATGCAAGGGGCCCCAATGCAGCAAAACAAAAAGTGTACAGCCAAAGCGGAACAGGAAGGATTACTACATTAGTGGAACTACATCAGTGGATTACTATATCAGCACCCACAGAGGATAACCTAGAAGCCAGTTAGAAATGCAAATCTCTAGGCCCCTCTCTAGACCTAGTTAACCAGTCTGTTTGCCCAAGCAAACCAGGAGATGGAGAGGTAGACCTAATCACTGTACTAATAAGCAAGAGGCCAGCCTTTCCTCTCTGAGACAACCACCACGCCAAGATGAGGCAGGAACTGGCTACAAGATAAATAAGGGCTCAACTCCTCTCTGCCTGCCTTTGCTTCTAATTTCTGATCTAAAAATAACAGTTCTGGGGGCTGGGATTGTGGTTCAGTGGTATAGCGCTTGCCTAGCATGTGTGAGGCACTGGGTTCGATTCTCAGCACCACATATAATACATAAATAAATAAAATAAACATTCATCAACAACTAAAAATATACATAAAAAAATTAACAGTTTTGAAGTAGCAATTCAGGTTTTAACTTAAAAAAAAAAAACACCTCTCCCTTTAAATCTCAACCACTAACTCCTTATGTCTGTAATATTTTAGGGATTCTTATACACAGCTCCCTTTGTTTTCTAGTTCTCTATGATATATCTATTATCACAGATTTTCTACTCCCCACTGCCATCAGCTCAAAAGTTTTTAACCCCAATATGCTCTAAAACCCGATAAAAATAATTTGGAATCACCTGAAAAGGGAAACAGGGTAAGAAGTGAAAATAGAAAAGGCTGGGGTGGGGTGTTGATGGCAGGGCTGGTGTCTAATGTTATCACACACAGGTGTGAAATTGGTCAAACTATAAAATTAGTATACTCAAATTAGTATATTAGAAAACTGAAGACTATGCAGTTGAATTAAGAATTTTTAAATTTAAAGTTGTTTATAATGCTACTACAGTAATCTTTTTTAAAGTTGTCAGTTTTTAGAAATGAGTGACAAAATATTCAGGGATGAAATGATATTGACATCTAGAATTTGCTTTAAAATATAGAAGGAAATAAGAGTAAAGATATAGATGAAACAAGATTAGGTATGGCTTGATAATGGTTGAAGATGGATAATAAGTACATGAAACTACATTATACTATTATGTATTTAAGGATTTCTATAATAAAATGTTAGATTTTTCCTATAGATTTTTTCATCTATACCTTTAAACCACAGAACAATTAAACATCTTTGACCATGAGACACTGTCTTAAGTTGTTCATTTTTCTATCATACTAAGGAACTCCCCAAGTATTTACAAACCAAATAGTAAAATACTTTTTATTTTAGCTATCTACATGTGTGCGTGCACACAGACACACTCTCTCTCTCTCAAAATGGAACAGGCTCTTACAGTTAAGAGGGTTCAAAGGAAGCTAGAACATAGAAGGAGTATTAATGATGGTGCATTGATTTAATAATAGTTACTTCTTTTGTTCACTAAAATACAGTTACAAAAGGTGCTCTGGCAAAGTTGGTACGTATTGAAACAAATGAAGCAGCAAGGGAAAATAAGACAAGGAAAAAGGAAATGAGCCTTCCAATTCTCTGCTGTTAATCTTAGGAATGGTAACCAGAATGGAGTTGATGAAAAGGTCCACACGATAAGTTAAGATCTTCTGCTTCTTTGATAAAAGGATGTTGTTTAAACTGATGTGTATTAAATGTCAGTAAATTACGATCTTATGACAAGATGAAAGAATGCTGCCCTTCTACCTAATCTAAGCTATTGGCATACCACATGGAAGTTAGAAATTTGTCCAAGGTCACTCTAGAAGTGATAACTAAGTGTAAGATTCATGCTGTTCCCAACTATGCCTCTCACTGACTCCGTATGTATTTTTCAAATGGCTATTATGCCTTGACTAGCAATACCTGATTTCTCTCATAAGCTTCCAACCCAAACTTCAAACTACCCAGAGGATACCATCCCTGCTGGTCTTGCACAGTACTCTATGATATGCTCCTCTCTGAACACATCCTGACTCTCTTACTTTTGTGACAAACATCACATGTGCTGTTCCTTCCCTGTCTGGACCACCCCCTATGTCCTGGGACACATACAGTTGTCCCTCAGTATCCACAGCTGTTCAAGTACCTTATATAAAATGGTACCATATTTGCATATAACCTACTCACAACTTTCCCATATACTTTAGGTCATCTCTAGATTATTTATAATACTTAATACAATGTAAATGCTATGCAAATACCCATTCTACTGTATAGTTGAGAGAATAACTATGAGGAAAAAGTCTATGCATATTCAGTACAATATAATTTTTTTTTCTGAATATTTTCAGTCTGCAGTTGATTGAATCCACAGATAATGAGGGCCAACTGTACTTTTAAGATTCAGCTCAGCATGGGAGGAATAGATAAATTCTAGATAGGGAAGAGGGTGAGAGAGAAAGGGAGGGGGCAGGGGATTAGCAAGGATGGTAGAATGTGATGGATATCATTATCCAAAGTACATGTATGAAGACACAAATTGGGTGTCAACATACTTTATATACAAACAGAGATATGAAAAATTGTGGTATATATATATGTAATAAGAATTGTAATGCAAAAAAACAAAGTACATGTATAAAGACATGAATTAGCATGAACATACTTTATATACAAAGATATGAAAAACTGTGCTATATATGTGTAATAAGAATTGTAATGCATCCCGCTGTCATGTTTTTAAAAAAATAAAATCAATTAAATTAAAAAAAAAAAGATTCAGCTCAGGCATTCTGTCCTTCAAAGCTTTATTGATCCTACTTCTTATCACATCCCAGACATGCCTGTATGAGAGCCCTGATTTTAAAGTGTCTGTCTTCTTGCCTAAGCTGTAAGATGCTTGAAAACAGAGACCATGTTTCTAATATCTGATCCCACTGTCTCACGTGATACACACCAAATATAGGGGCTCCTCAAACATACACTAATGTCCTGACGATTCCAGTTTTCATACTGGGGATTGAACTCAGGGGCACTAAACCACTGAGCCACATCCCCAACCCTTTTTTGTATTTTATTTAGAGACAGGGTCTCACTGAGTTTTTTTTAGTACCTTGCTGTTGCTAAGGCTGGCTTTGAACTCACAATCCTCCTGCCTCAGCCTCCTGAGCTGCTAGGATTATAGGTGCGCACCACTGGGCCCAGGCAACAGTGACTTTGAAGATAAATTGGGGTAGATGTGATAACTGGTATCAGCCTTGCTGCCCACAATGTTACAAAGTGAAATGTCATGCTCCTCAAGATGTAGATGAATCAAATTCATGATGTTGCTTTAGAATGTCATTATTCCGAAGTTTGCAAATTTGATTCCCAGTAGGATGGAGGAGTACCTGGGGGCCTGTTTCAACTTGTAACTGTTCTATCTACTGTAACCCTAACTCCATATATCTCTTCCTTTTAGCTCTTAAAAACCTCGAGACTTGTCTGTTTCCTATTTCCCTACACAGATGTACCAACCCAGCCTATCCTGGCTACTTGGACTGCTGCCCAGTGCGGAATATGTCAATCCACAATCAAGTAGAACTAAGAAAAAACACTAATTCACCAAACATAGTGTGAGCAAGCATCCCTGCTCAGGAAAATGCACTGACCAAGAATCTTGGGCACAAACGTACACAGTGCTTTGATTGGAAACTGCATCTGTGGACATGCAGAAGGGGCAGCATAGTAACCAAGAAGACCACAACAACTGGGGAGCAAAGTTCAGCTCGGCTCTCTTCCACAAAGATACAATAATGAAAATAATTAAATGGCAAGTCACAAATTAGCACTAGTGACAATTATGCACTGCTAAGATCAGAAGGTGACACAGAAATCATTTCTGGTTGTATGAAATTAACATCAATTGGAGTAATGTACTTGAACTACTAATACTTTGCACCCCAGCAGCCAAAAATAGTACTGATTTCAATCTACTTTGTCTTTTAAAAAAAATTTTTTAGTTGTAGATGGACACTATTAACATATTAGTTAATAGTACCTTTAATACCTTTATTTATGGACATATTAGTTAATAGTACCTTTAATACCTTTATTTATGGACATATTAGTTAATAGTACCTTTAATTGCTTTATTTATTTGTTTGTTTACTTTTATTTGGTGCTGAGGATCGAACCCAGAGCCTCACATATACTAGGTAAGTGCTCTACCACTAAGCTACAAACAGCCCCCCACTTTGTCTTAATTACAGCAATAAAAGCTATATCTTTTATATTAAACTTTTGTAGTTTGTGTTCGTGAATTATGGTCAAGAATTCACTATATTTTAAAAACAGAAAGAATCTTACCAGCATACTAAATTGATTGGGGGAAATGGCAAAAACTGGGTTAGGAAGGGTTTGTGGAGAATGACCTTTTAAAAATAATTTTTTTTTATTTTTTAATTTTTATTGTTGGTTGTTCAAAACATTACATAGTTCTTGATATATCATATTTCACACTTTGATTCAAGTGGGTTATGAACTCCCATTTTTAACCCGATTACAGATTGCAGAATCACATCAGTTACACATCCATTGATTTACATATTGCCATACTAGTGTCTGTTGTATTCTGCTGCCTTTCCTATCCTCTGCTATCCCCCCTCCCCTCCCCTCCCCTCCCCTCTTCTCTCTCTACCCCTCTACTGTCATTCATTTCTCCCCCTTGTATTATTTTTCCCTTTCCCCTCACTTCCTCTTGTATGTACTTTTGTATAACCCTGAGGGTCTCCTTCCATTTCCATGCAATTTCCCTTCACTCTCCCTTTCCCTCCCACCTCTCATCCCTGTTTAATGTTAATCTTCTTCTCATGCTCTTCGTCCCTACTCTGTTCTTAGTTACTCTCCTTATATCAAAGAAGACATTTGGAATTTGTTTTTTAGGGATTGGCTAGCTTCACTTAGCATAATCTGCTCTAATGCCATCCATTTCCCTGCAAATTCTATGATTTTGTCATTTTTTAATGCAGAGTAATACTCCATTGTGTATAAATGCCACATTTTTTTTNCCGCACACATACTCTAGCTATTGTGAACTGAGCTGCTATAAACATTGATGTGACTGCATCACTATACTATGCAGATTTTAAGTCTTTGGGTATAAACCAAGGAGTGAAATAGCTGAGTCAAATAATGGTTCCGTTCCCAATTTTCTGAGGAATCAACCTAGGTGTTCCTCAATAAATCAATGGATCAAGAAAATGTGGTATATGTACTCAATGGTATCTTACTCGCCTTGAAAGAAGAGTAAAATTATGGCATTTGCCAGTAAATGGTTATAGTTGAAGAATATCATATTAAGCAAAATGAGCCAAACCCACAAAACTAAAAACCGAATCTTTTCTATAATATGTGGCTATTAATTCACAACAAGGCAGGGGGTGGGGGCCCACTGGAAAAAATAGTGTTCCCTTAGATTAGGTAGAGGGAGGCGATGGGAGGGAAGGGGAGCGGGTGTGAGGAAAGGAAAGATAGTAGAATGAGACAGACATTATTACTGTATGTATATGTGACTGCATGACCAATATGATTCTGCAACATGTACACCCAGAAAAATGAGAAATTACATCCCATCTATGTATGATCTATCAATGCGCATGAATGCATTCTAATGTCATGTACAGCCAACTGAAGCAAATTCAAAAATTAAAAAAAAAAACACATACGTACAGAAAATCAAATCAACAACAAACAATATGTTCACATACACTTCCCGCCCTCCCACACCAGACAGGTGTCATTTAGCACACGATCTGCTACAAATGATTTTTCACCAAGAGAGTGGTTCTCACAAAGAGATGTGGGTATTGTAGGGACAATCCCACTACTGTGGGGACTGAAATTGAGATGCTATCCTGCTCTGCTCTCTGAAATTGTCAAACTGGTACCCTCAGACCACTAAGTTCTGGAGGGCTGGCATACAGCATGGTGGCCATGCTTACAAACCTCATACACTATCATCTGGCTAAGAGAATAGACCGTAAGGGTTCGCACCATGCACAAAGGGTTGCACATCCAAAACGCAACTTTGCAAGGCGTTGCATGGGGTGATTACCTTGACTGTGTTGAATACTGCACCGGGATGTCAAGGGGCCAGGTGGCAAAGGGATGACAAAGGGGCCAGACTGCCTCACTGGGGAGCTGTGAGTCAGTCGAGATCCATTTCATTCCGTGATGCCATCAGCAAGGAAAGTGCGCGGGACAGTGGTCAAACAACCAGCAGCCCATGGTGTAGAACCAGAGAAGAGGGCGGACAGCCTTGAAGCTGTGTGCTGTATGCCAGCCCTCCAGAACTGCAGTCCAGTTCCTAACAGGAACTCATTGCTTTCTGAAACTTCGTGAGCATGGTACCGGTTCCTATTGGCATTCTGGGCTTCTGAGCTCCCACCGGTATTGCCCATTAAGCTTGGACGACAGCGTTCTGAAGCATTTCCACCTTGTCGCTCTAACCTTTTCAAAACTGCTCCTGCAAACCACTTCCACATTTGCCATATTCTGGCAGATAAATAAAAATAAAAAAAATGCATAGGTAGCTTTCACCCACACCCTGAGAACTGTGTGAGGCTGAATTCAATAGTGATGGACTAATCTGACAAAGGAAATCTCAAGACAGCACAACATTCAGTCAGTGCCATGGACAGTGCAGGCAGTTTTTAGCCTGGCTTACTGTGAGAATCAGGAGCAGAAAGCAGAGCTACGGGGCATTGGAAAAAAACAACATTTGGCCAGAAAAATGTGTGTAACACTGGGGCCAAGGAGGTGTGTTTGTTGAGCTCTGGAAGAGATGCGAAGTACTATATATACAGGGACGACAGGAGGGTAACCTGCAGGGCATCTCAGGAATTTGCAAGACCATACCCACCAGAGGTCCAGAGTATAGGAAAGCAAATTTCTTAGAGATTATGTGGGTGACCTGCTTCAAAAGAGGGGACTGGGAAGTTGTTTTCAGCATGTTCAGCTGCCCAGGACCTGCAACGGTCATTATCCCAGGTGCCTGAGGTATTGCGCAAGCTGGCAACAGAACTCGGCCTTACTCAAGTGGCAATGCTTCTTCTGGAATGCAGATGCTGAGGTTAGGGGGGCAATGGACAATTCTACCCAGATTTCAAATGAAGGGTCTGGGAGGCCAGAGTGAGTGTAGCAGAGCCAGAGGCCCTGCCGATTGCGTCTAAGCAGCCCGTGTGTGAAGCTGAAAGGTTGAGGCTCAAGCTGGAAAGGAGACACCAGGAATTAAGAGATGCCAATCACATGACTGGCTGCTGAGAAAACCTGGAGGCTACAGAGATGTAAGTCTAAATGGAGCCCATGTGCACGCAACCAGCCAGGTTAAAGGGGCAAGGCCGAGAAAGCCCTCTCGAAGTAACGTCTTACAACCACGTATCCCAGATGATTTTCTCAGAAACAGGTGACCAGTGTGCAACACTGGGTTAATTTTGCCACAACCCTTCTTTCTGCCACAACCATATTCCTCCCTTTGCAAAGGGGAATATTTATTCTGTACCACTGCATACTGGATGTAGGAAATTGGGTTTTGATTTTACCCGTGCTCTCGGTCAAGATCTTGCCTGGAGTCTCAGAGGGGACTTTTTGGCAGTGCTGATCTGCTAAAATGATGGGCCTCTTGTAAAGGAACTTTTTTTCTTTTCTTTAACTGTGAAATGGACAGTAGCTATTAGGGACCAGGGGCAGAATATTATGATCTGGAGATGAGGTGTCCCCTAGAAGCTCAAGCTATTGCAATGATATTCAGAGGAAAAGGAGTAGATTATGACAGCTACAACCTAATCAGTCCGACTGAGTGGTTACTGTAGGCAAGTGGGACATGGCTGGAGGTGGTGGGTTACTGAAGGGGTGTCCTGAGAGTGCTCTTCTTCCTGGGGCCCCTTCCTCTCTGTCAGCTTCCTAACCCATCATCAGTAGAGTACCTCTCCTATCCTGGGCCCTGTCCCCATGATGTGCCGCCTCAATGTGAACCCAGAGCAAAGAAGGTGGCCTTTCATATGCTGACACCTCTGATAACCTGAGCCCCAAATAAACTGTATCGCCTCTAAGTTGTTCTGAATATGTATTTTGGTCGCAGTAATGCAAAAAATAACTGAAAATAAAGGCATAGGTCCTTTTGGGTTTGTATACCTTTAACTCCTTCCATGCTTATGACAAGAGGTTCCTCTGTTGCCACGGTAGCCATGTTAGCCAACAGTCTTAGAACACAGGCTTCTAACAGTTGATGTTTAAAGCCACTTCGAAGAAGGGTCTGAAGGACTTCAGACAGCTCGTTTATGCCACTGGGTTTGGCAGCATCTCTTGGTGTGGGCAGCACGCAGAGCTCAGCAAGACTCATCTTCAATGTGAGTGTGTGTGTGTGTGTGTGTGTGTGTGTGTGCTGTGTGTATGTGGGTGTGCGCGCGCGCGCGCGCGTAGGGGATGGGGGGGATAGACATTGTGCCTGTGCTTCTCCCCACTTCCATGCCTGGCACATAAAGGAAAATGCTGAATTAAGGTGCCATTGGATGATGAGAGAATGGGCATTGAAACAGCCATACTTTCTAGAAAGAAATTTAGTAGCAACTATCGTAAGACTTGTGAGCTTTGGTCCACTGAGCCAACAAGTAGGAATATGAAGACAGAGACACTCAGAGTTTGATAGATAAAAGGTACTGACTGACATTAATAAGACAATGTTAAGGACCCGTGAACATGTAACCTAATGGTCATTAATAAGTGATCGCTGAAGTAGCGTTAATAAGAACAGGGTTAAGAACTACACAACAGTCATACATGGGTTTCTTGCTGGCTGTGCTATCATTTAATAATCTCTCTACTGATGTGACTCCAAATGTATATGGGTGTGTGTATGTATGTAAAATGTACACTCATACAAGTATGTGTGTGTGAGGAAAAAGGAAAGATTATAAGGAAATCCACCAAATTCTTCTAGGAATAGTACTCATTCTCATTTCCTCTGGATCGAGGCATCAGATTTTTATTTTCAACCTCACACTTTCCTGTATTTTTCAAATTTTATTCAACTATCTTGAATAACAGGTAGATCTTTCAACTTAAACAAGACAAAGTGTGAGAGGGAACAGGAGGAGACGCTCAGTACAGAGGGTTATTAGACACTGCAGATAGAAAGGCCTGCTCCTTCTGCCCTTGACTGGGGGGTGCAAACACAGGATGAGCTTCTGACAGAGCGCAAGAACTGCGAACGGAAAGAGGAGTGGGAATTATTGCTAAAGTGCATGATCTCTTCCCAATATCTTACGTCAAGGGTTTTTTTCTTTTGAAGCTTCCAGATTGAGGCAGAACTGGGATTTGCGCACCACGAAAGACACACCGTACAGCAGCAACTGCGCTGACCAGGAAGACTTCTTTTTGGATTTTCCAAATCCAAATCAAATATGAGCCTCTCTGGAGGCCATACCCCCTATGAGGACACCATCGACTGGACGGACAGTAACTCCTCTGAAGACTCGACTACAGACGTTTCTTCCTGCTACTTCTTCTTTCCTGTCCAACAGTCATGGGTGACTGAAAGAAGCAGGTTGCCCATGGGAAGGCAAGAACAAATTTATGACAACTCAGAGCAGCTTTGTGAGCTGCCCATCGTCCAGGTCGTGGAGGATTATCTGGGCTCCCGCTATGAAGACTCACCAGCTATTGCAGATCCACATGGAGACTACCAAAGGATGGTCAAGTACCCACAGGAGAGGGGAAACCAGAATTTCTGGAAACGGGAAGGTCTAATGAGATACCCTGATGCATTTCTAGAGGATCTGAAAGGCGACGAAGATGATGACCAGGACAAACACGATGACCAGGACAAACACGATGACCATGACAAACACGGTGCCCATGCCGGTGCCGATGACGACAACAACGATGATGACAATAATGATGACGATCAAACGTTTTCTGATTCTGCTCTGGATGAGGATCTAGAGGCATCCACAAGCGCCTCTCCCCAGTTGGATCAGCTCACTTGTCAAGAACGTGATGCTCGTCAGGCCTGGCCCTGGTGGAAACTACCAGATACCGAAGACATCATCCCGCTTCCAGACATCTCGCCCAGCCGAGAAGATGAACTTATTGAGGCGAGCATGGAGCTCCTCGATTTCAGAGCAAGGGATAGGCCCAGTGGGGGTGCCAGGTTGGACAGCACGGACTCACTTATTCTACCTGCTGTGAAGCAGAGGTAGAACCCAGTCCACCAAGAGATGAGCAATGACAGATGGACGGCAGCAAGGGAAAGAGCTGGGGAAGGGAGGTATAAGGAAAATGACAAGGAGCACTGAGAGAACACAAGGGAGGGGGAGGAACAAAGAGGAGGACTAATGATAATATTTACAAAACAAAATGTGTGTGTATATGTGTGTCTGTCTGACTGTCTAATGATTAAGGAGTACTTAAAAGGTTACAGTTACAGTTGGGCTAAACGGGTAAGGAAAAAGACATGGATTTCCCTAAAGGAACACATACTGACTTCATTGCTGCTGACACGTTTCTAACTCATCCTCCTTCTCTTGCCAGATGATAAGCCAGGAGAGAGACACTGAAGACACCCGCTCAGTCTCATCAGGGCAGTCAACGGAGGGGTCCCACTCAGGGACCACATCTTGTCTGAATGTCCGATCCATTGTCCAATGGTTCAGAAAGCGGATGTTCTCCTCCCTGCGGCAGAGAAGGCGCCCTGACATGGCCTACAAGGACCCTGGTGTGCTTGAATCAAAGAAGCACTGCTTCCTTAGAGACAAGAGAATTCAACCTCAGTAAACCCCCCACCCCCGTTAGGAAACCCTATATACTCAGAATTTCAAATGTTTTGACAATCCCTATTCAAATAGTCCCCATAGTTTTAAGGTTTTTTCCCCCCCTCAATAAAAAAATGTTGTAGTTATTCACATTTTTTTCCCCGATAAAAAATGTTGCTGTTATTCACGCTTTTTTCCCCCAATAAAAATGGTGTTGTTATTCACATCTTTCTCCTCTTCCATCATAAAATGTGGGCCCAGGTTCAAATCACATATGTTGTCTAGAGAGTGGTGTGCATTCTCAGAACCGCTCAGGTGGCGGTATGATTCCTAAACAAAAGGCATTCTGTGTCTCTCCCCCAACATCCCGTCTTACTGTATTTGCCCACGTCTCATCTGTGTTATTATTTCATGCATTTTATCTTCTCTTATCATCAACTCATCTCCCCACTGCCAAAGGCAGCAGGACACCTGTCAGACTCCCACATGGCAGGAGGGATTTGGTGGAACTACTGGGTCTAGATCAAGTGGCAGCGGACAGGGAGGCACAGGGGAAGCTCCTTCCAATTGATAGTGTCTTGGACACTCAGAAAGCAGTTCTGATGATCCTGGGGAACCAGACTTATTCTATTATGTCATTTTAACACGTTCTGGCATGTTGGTTGGCTCTTGCAAGGTGGCTGGCCTAAATGGCCCACAGAGGAGGAAGGTGACGGCTGGGAATGCTGATTAACCACTCGAAAGCTTGGCTATCTTCATTCACGAGATGAGAGAGATGGTACCACAGACTTCATACAGTTGTTGGGAGAGTGAATGAGACAAAGCAAGCACCCCATACACACTCTTTCTTGCTGGTGGCAGAGGTCATGTTCCTAAGGATCTCTCCACTAGTCTTGATTCTCTCTCCAAGAGAGATCTGGAGTGAACTCTCACTGAGCTATTTTTATTTTTCTCACTGCAGTCATTTTACCAAAGGTTTGTTCCCAACCGCCCCCCACCCCCAGCAGACCTTGATTTAGCCAAGTCCTCTCTCAACCCACTGCAAGGTTCTCTCTGAAATTCCTTTGCAAGCGTCATGAAAATTGTCCCCACAGGTCAACTTCTGGGAGGAAGCCTGGACTCCCTCCATCTGCTTGCTGACTCTCCCTGTGTTACCAACGCACATCCTCTGCCTCGCTCACCTCAGGTTCCCTCAAAGGTCGCCCTCTTCCAGCTTGGACTACCAGCCTGTGAGACACCTTCACTGTTCACTGGAAAAGCCCATGAGCGTTTAGTCTCAAAGGCCTTTCTTTCCTCGACTTCAACTTCCTTAGCTCCTCCCTCCCTCCCTCCCTTACTGGCACTTACACTGAGCACAAGGGAACGCCAGATAACTCGCCAGCTTAACATACCCCATAAATAGATGGATGGATGGATAGATAGATAGATAGATTAAAATGTCCGTATCTTTGGGTTAATATTGCTTTTTTGAAAAATGAGTTGAAACCATGTAAGCACGGGACTATAAACGGTGGTGGGTCAGAGTAGTCCGTAGTAGAAAAGAATAATGCAGCATGGGAACACTGATTTTCAAAGTCTGGAAGAGATCAAAGGACAGGGCCCTTCCACAAATACTGTCCATGCTCAAGGTCACAGACAAGTCTCTTTCCAGCCACACTTCTCACTTCTCCACCTCTCTGAGAACGCCAACCCATTTCACTGGCTCACTCAAACACCCTCCTCGCCTTCTGCTGGCTCCCTGACTTCACCAACATCTGGAGTCCAAAACACTCTGCAATGAAGACACCATTATCTCTATTTCATAGATGAAGCAAGGCTGGGTTAAAAACGTACTTACTGCTGCTAGAAGTGGCAGGATACAGGGCCAGGAACTTGACAGGCACTCATCGGGTGGGTACACAGTGGTGGCCACTTCTTTTCAACTGTTTTGAAACAATGCAGAAAATATTCTACAAGGGACATGGAAGAGTTCAAAAGGTTGCCTGGATTTGGTGTTGCCAGAGTCGCCATGAGACTCAGTAAGGAGTATGCTGACCCTGAACTTCGGAAATGAAAGAAGAAAGGCTATCTACTGTGTATGTCTGGCAAAAGTTGAAATGATTGGCATTTAATTCTCACCTAGGTAATAATAAAGGAACTGGCTCCACCCCGCAACAGCCTGGCCATAGAACCTGAGGAATTCAACCAAAGCTAAAAAGAGGTTCATGCCAGCAATGCCTAGGAGAAAAGGTTGGTTTACAGAATGAATGGCTGAGGGCTGGGGCCCTAGACCAGTGGTAGAGCGCCTGCCTCACATGGGTGAGGCACTGGGTTCAATCCACAGCGCCACATAAAAATAAAAGATATTCTGTTCATTTACAACTTATATAATATATACATATATACACACACATACACACACACACACACACACACACACGCACACAAAACAAACCAAAAAACCCGAATGGTTGAAAGACCTTCTGTACATAGACAGTATTTTAAAAGACATCAACATGACCACTGGTGATTCAAGATCGACAATTATTTTTAACCCATACCGTGTGGTAGTTAGCACATGAATGACCAATCAAAACCGCACACATACTCTAGCTATTGTGAACTGAGCTGCTATAAACATTGATGTGACTGCATCACTATACTATGCAGATTTTAAGTCTTTGGGTATAAACCAAGGAGTGAAATAGCTGAGTCAAATAATGGTTCCGTTCCCAATTTTCTGAGGAATCAACCTAGGTGTTCCTCAATAAATCAATGGATCAAGAAAATGTGGTATATGTACTCAATGGTATCTTACTCGCCTTGAAAGAAGAGTAAAATTATGGCATTTGCCAGTAAATGGTTATAGTTGAAGAATATCATATTAAGCAAAATGAGCCAAACCCACAAAACTAAAAACCGAATCTTTTCTATAATATGTGGCTATTAATTCACAACAAGGCAGGGGGTGGGGGCCCACTGGAAAAAATAGTGTTCCCTTAGATTAGGTAGAGGGAGGCGATGGGAGGGAAGGGGAGCGGGTGTGAGGAAAGGAAAGATAGTAGAATGAGACAGACATTATTACTGTATGTATATGTGACTGCATGACCAATATGATTCTGCAACATGTACACCCAGAAAAATGAGAAATTACATCCCATCTATGTATGATCTATCAATGCGCATGAATGCATTCTAATGTCATGTACAGCCAACTGAAGCAAATTCAAAAATTAAAAAAAAAAACACATACGTACAGAAAATCAAATCAACAACAAACAATATGTTCACATACACTTCCCGCCCTCCCACACCAGACAGGTGTCATTTAGCACACGATCTGCTACAAATGATTTTTCACCAAGAGAGTGGTTCTCACAAAGAGATGTGGGTATTGTAGGGACAATCCCACTACTGTGGGGACTGAAATTGAGATGCTATCCTGCTCTGCTCTCTGAAATTGTCAAACTGGTACCCTCAGACCACTAAGTTCTGGAGGGCTGGCATACAGCATGGTGGCCATGCTTACAAACCTCATACACTATCATCTGGCTAAGAGAATAGACCGTAAGGGTTCGCACCATGCATAAAGGGTTGCATATCCAAAACACAACTTTGCAAGGCGTTGCATGGGGTGATTACCTTGACTGTGTTGAATACTGCACTGAGGTGTCAAGGGTCCAGGTGGCAAAGGGATGACAAAGGGGCCAGACTGCCTCACTGCGGAGCTGTGAGTCAGTCACGATCCATTTCATTTCGTGATGCCATCAGCAAACAACCAGCATCCCATGGTGTAGATCCAGAGAAGAGGGCGGACAGCCTTGGTGTGCCCCAGTAAAAGAAAAACTCTGCTTCTACAAGGACTAGAACACCTCGCGGTACTGAAGCTGCTGTCAAGACACATAGCATGTGGGCACAAGGGAACAAGAACATCTAACACAGAGAATAGGTGGACAGAAATGGTATAAACACACATGACTTCGACTTCAGGAATATGGCCGAAGCCCTACTTGGAAATATCTGAAGGAGCAGGAGCCCTCCACTGTGCACCCCTCCAAGCATTTCACACCCACTGTCGCTTGCTTCCCTCTGACATGGAGGGATGATATGCTTCTCTGACTACAACACACCTTCCCATGCTGGCCCTTATAGCCACCTCCACAGGCCAAGCTCAGCATCCCATTTGGAACTTCTTCCCTCTCTATTGATTCCTAAACTCTCCTTCATTTGGGGGAGGAGGTAGGGACACTCATTCTCTACAGCTTCCTCCTCCCCTCTTTCTCACCCTGACATTCCTCAACAGCCCATTTACTATTGCCATTTGCTTTCCTCCATTGGTCCTTCAAGCCCCTGCAGCCTGGCTCCTGCCCTAAAAATCCTTTCTTTCTACTTCCACTAGGTCAACCATGGATGTGCAGACAGTCAAACCAATGGAAGTTGTCTTTTAAAGCATGTCCAACCCTCCAATATATCTTGAGTACCTCAGGAAGGTACATGATAACTGAATACCACAATCCTTACAGACTGAGAGAACAAAATCCAGGCCACTTGGCAGTGGGGGAAGGCCTTCATTTCCTCACTGATACCCACCCATATACCACACTGCACATCATTTCCCCATACAGGAGGTCGTTTCTCATCTTCTCACCCTTGCTTGACCTGTGGCCTCTCACCACATCCCTACCTCTGTTTCACCTCAGTAACTTACATAATGGCAGAAATTCTTGGGTCAGAAACCATCTGCCCTTGGATGCCTTTCTTGCACTCCTATCACATTCCCAACAAGGCTATATGATATAACCTCATTTTTGCCTGAAATTACTTTTACATTTTTTGTTAAATATAACACCCTGTTTTATAATAGGCTTTTGCTATCCATTTCACCAAACAGGCTCTCAATTCGCTAGACAGAGGAGCCATCTTAGAAAAGCACATTTCCGGAAGGAAGTGATACACCCACACATTTCTCCTCTCTCTCAGAGAGGGACCCTCTTCAGCCCTTCACAGTATGTGTACAAAATAGTTGGAAGGAAAAGTGTTATTGTTTGCATATGAGATGACTTCTAAAAGCTCCTGTTAATGCAAGGGAATTAAGTAGTTAATAGATTAGAGAATGAGAGTACAACCTTATCAATCCACTCTACTTTGAATGGAGTGACTGAGTGGTAACTCTTGGCAATTGGTACAAGGGTGGGTGATATGGTTTTCTTGTGGCTTGCCTGGCAAGGGTTGCATTTTCTGTAGTCCCTTCCTACTCTCTGATTCCTGACACCACCTTCAGCTGAGTAACTCTCTGCCACTGGCCCTTCCCACATGATATGCTGCCTTGCTTTGAGCCCAGAGTTATGAGTCTACCATCTATGCACTGAGACCTGTGAACCCTTAAACCACAAATAAAAGTTCCCTCCTCTAAGTTGTTCTTCTTGGGTATTTTGGTCACAGAAATGCAACAGGTGACTGAAATAGAAATGGATACCGAGAAGTGAGGTTATTGCTGTGACTATCCTGACCATGTGGTTCAAAATCCTTTGGAAATGGATTGCAGAAGCAATTCTAACAAGGCTAGAGATGCAATCCTTAGAAGGTTGTGAATGGAGCCTAATAGGTGAGACTAGTTCAGTATACCAGAAAGCAAATAAGAATGAGGACGTGCTCATGAGATTTCAGAGGGAAATGAGAACTTGACTCACAATTGTACTAGGGGTCATTCTTGTTATATTCAGGCAAAGAGCGTGGCTATATTTTACCCATGTCCTAAGAATTGTGTGATGCTAAATTTAAAAGTAATGAACTAATTAATCTGGCAGAGGAAATTTCAAGGCACTACAACATTTGGTTGGTGGCATGGATATTGCAGGAAGCTTTTAACCAGGATTACTGTGAGAATCAGTAATAGAAGCACAACTAAAGGAGTTTAAAAACTGGCATTTGGCCACAAAAGTGCAAGTACAGCTGGGATGAAAGAGGTGTGCTTGTTTAAGAGATAACATCCCTTAAAGGGATGCTAACTACTGTACACACAGAAGATAAGAGAGATACCTGGATGGCATTTCAGGAACTAAATCCCCTACAGACTGTAGGGTATAAAAGTTGAAACACTTTTCAGAATACATCATGGGGGACCTGCTTACACAGGGGGGTCTAGGAAGTCATTTCACCATGTTAGAGCCAAACATGCACTCAGGCCACTGTAGTTGTGATCCCAGGGGCCATAGGCATTGCATGAGCTGGAGGCAGACCTTGGCATCATCCACATGGTGCTGGTTCTACTGATGCAGGAGTCTCAAGATATGGTAATGGATGCTTCTATCAAGATTTCGGAAGGCATGGGAGAACAGGAAAAGAGGGGCAGGTCCTATCCCTCAGGCTGTCCCTGAGAGTTCAACTTATACAGCTGTAAAGGTGAAGCGAAATTCTGAATGGACATTCTAGGAACTAAGAGATTACATGAACCAAGAGATGCCACTAACATGGACTGTGTACAAGAAAACCTGAGGGCTACAGCTAAAAAGACCTATGTGTGCTGCAACCAGCAAGGCTGAAGGGGCAGAGCTGTGGAAGTCATTTGGAAACAATGTCTCCCAGCCATGTGTCCTAGATGCTATATGCTGAGCTAGAGAATCTTTTTTGCCCAATAAGTTTTCAGTCTTGTTTTGGCCCTAAACCTTCTTTTGGGGTTCCTCATCCTTCCTTTTCGAATGTTTATTATGGGCCACTGTAATGATATATAAAACTTGGGTTTTTTACTTTTACAGGGGCTTACAGCCAAAACTTTGCCTTGAGTCTCAGAAAAGCCTTTGGACTTGAATTGGACTTTAGGGCCATGCCAGAGCTGTTGAGACTATAGGATCTAAAAGCACTTTGCATTGTGAGACTGGAAATGAGCTACAGGAGGCTAGGATCAGAATGTTATGGTTTGGGTACTAGATTTCCTTCAGAAACTCCTATTAATGTAAGAATATTCAGAGGTGAAAGAAGTCGATTATGAGAGCTGTAACCTAATCAGTCCATGCTGATTTGAATAGACTAACTGAATGGGAACTGTAGTCAGGTGGGACAAGACTGGAGGAAACAGGTGAATGGGGGCACGGCCTGGAAAGTTGCTTTTCCCACAGTCCCTTTCTGTCTCTCTCTCTGCCACCACTTGAGCAGCTTTCCTACCATGGGCTCTTCCCCCACTATAATGTGCTGCTTCGCTGTGAGTACACAGCAATGTAGTTGGCCAGTGAA
Organism: Marmota marmota marmota; assembly: GCF_001458135.2. Lineage (NCBI taxonomy): Eukaryota > Metazoa > Chordata > Mammalia > Rodentia > Sciuridae > Marmota > Marmota marmota. Next base: position 274,296 of record NW_025999960.1, on the reverse strand, counting down.
CTGAGACCTCTGAAAACGTGAGGCCCAAAAAGCTTTTTCTCTTCTATGTTGTTCTTGTTATTGTTGTGTATTTTGGTCATAGCAACACAAAAACTGACTAAAAGTGGATGGGTACTTAGCTTTTTTATTCCTTTTTTCTCCTTCCACACTTAACGGCTCTAATTTGGTTCCTCTGTTGCCACGGTAGCCAACAGTCTCAGAACACAAACTTCTGACAGTTGGACATTTTAGCCACCACAAAGAGGGATCTGAAGGACTTCTCATATATTGTTTATGATGAAGGAGTTGGCAGCATCTTTTTTGTGTGGGTGGCTATCAAAGGTGGTCGTATCAGAGTCTGCAACATGTATGTATTCTCTTCCACACTTATTTGCTGGGGCATCATGAAAAATGCTGGACTAAAGATACCATGAGATGATGGGAGGATGGGTATTGAAATAGTTATACTCTTTCTGGAAAGTAATTTAGTATCAACTACCATAAGAATTTAATGTATTTGTGATCTTTGGTCCAATGATCCAACCATTAGGACTATAAAGAAATAGATATTTATGAATGAGAGGATTTACTGTCATGAATAAGACTACTGTTAATAGTCTTAATAATATAAGGGTCATTGATCACCTAACCTAATGATCATTAATAGTTAATTACCTTAAGACTCACTAATGAGAAACTAGTTAAGAATTACAGAATAGGCACGAATGTATTTCTTACAAGCTATGACACAAAATTTAATCTCAGTTTATCTTGATGTGTCATCTATAAATATATGTATGAATATATGTGCAATATACATTTATGTACATTGAGAGAAAAGGTAAAGTGATAAGGAAACCCATAAAACTCTTTTACTGAAGGTTATTGTAATTAAGGATGGTAGTTTACATCCTCCCACTTTTCTGTATTTTTCAAATTTTATACAACTACATGATAGGTAGTTTCTTTTTGTTGTTATTTTCCTGTTTGTTTGGTTTGTTGGTTGGTTTTGGAACCCAGGGGCATTTAGCCACATCCCTGGACCTTTTTTCTATTTTTAATTTTGAGACAGGCTCAGTGTCTCAGTTACTCAGGCTGGCTTTAAATTTTCAATCCTCCAGCATCAGCCTCCCAAGCAGCTAGGATCACAGGGGTACGTCACCATGCCCAGCATGACAGGCAGTTCTTTCCATCTCAGGAAGACAAAGAATGAGATGTAGCTGGTAGAGATGTTTAGTACAAAGAGCTAGTTTACAATAAAATATGTTTCAAAAGAAAAGCTTTAAAATTGCCCTTGACTGAAGAGTGCAAACAAAGGATGTTCTTCTGCCTGTGGGATAGTTCTAAATGGAAAAATCAATGGGAATTGTTGCTAAAGTATTTTCCAGTATCATCTAAAGTGTTTTTCTTTTGAAGTTCTCTGAGTTCTGGGAGATCTGTGTTTGAGCCCTTGGCCTCCATGGAAGACTCATCCTCCAATAGCAACTGCACTGATGAAGAGGACTGCATTTCTGAATCTGAATCCAACCTGAGCCTCTCTGTAGGCTATTTCCCCTATGAGGACAGCATTGCCTATGAAGACACAACCTCCTGTGAAGACTTGACTTCCGAAGGTTTTTCCTGCCACTTTCTCCCTCCCATCCAAGGGACATGGGGGATTAAAAGTTTAAGGAGGCCTGTTGGGATAAGAGATCAAATTCAGGACAACCCAGAGATGTTTTCCAAACTAACCATCTCACTGGCCTGGGATGTTGATATGGGCTCTGATCATCAAGACTCACTATCTAATTTAGATCTAAATGGAGACAACCAGTGGATAGGAAAGTGGCCACAGGAGAGGACAAAACTGACTCTCTGCAAACTGGACAATCTAATGCAAAAGCTTAAGGCATTTCTAGAAAATCAGAAAGAAGATACAGATGATGACTCTGTGCTCTCTCAATCTACTCAGGAGGAAGATCTCCAACCTTCCAGCTACTTCCCTCTCAATATGTATCAGGTCAGTCAATAAGAATATTAAACTTGTCAGGCATTGCCTGAGGGTAAACCATCAGAAAATGAAAATGTCAATCAATTTCTAGAAATGCTACCCAGACTTGAGAAAGTTGAACTTATTGAAGTGAGCAGAGAGCTGCCTCACTGCAGAGCAAGTGAAAGACCCAGTGGGGGTACCAGGTTGGACAGCATGGAGTCATTCTACCTGCTAGGAAGCAGTTGTGACCCCAGTGTCCAAGGAGATGAAGAATGAGAGAAGAGTAACAAGGAAGGAGCTGGGGAGGATATGTAAGGGAAATGCCAAGGAGCACTGAGGGAGATGAGAAGAAAGAAAGAAAGAGAAGGGCTGATATTTATGAAACAAACAAAAAAACTGTGTGTGTGTGTTTAATTATTAAGGAGTACTGAAAACTGCATTTACAGTTGGCATTGTCTTCATTTAAAAAATTAGGTTTCCATAAATGAGTAAATATTGACTCCACTGCTGCTGGTTACATGTATCTAACTCATGCGTGTTCTCTTGACAGATGATAAGCGAGGTGTGTGGCACTGCAGAGACTCCCTCAGTCTCAGCAGGGCAGCCAAAGGAGACTGACACATCTTCCATCACAGAAACCACATCCTGTCTGAACTTCCGGTCCATCTTTCACTGGCTCAGGACACGGCTCTTCGCTTCCCTACCTGGGAGAAAGCACCCTGAAAGGTCAACCAAGAGCCCCAGTCTGCTGGAGCCAAAGAAAAGATATTTCCTTAGAGGGAAGAAAATCAAACCTCAAGAATCCCTTGAATCGCTACAACCTATAACCCCAGATTTTTAAAATTTTGCCCCTATTGAATAGTCCCCATAGTTTTATGTTTTGCCAATAAACAAAATAAATATTATCCACATCATCCTCTACTTCCATCATAACATATGGGCCTAGGCTAACAGTGCATATGTTGGGAGCTAGGGTTGTGGCTCAGTGGTAGAGTGCTTGCCTAGCATGTGTGAGGCACTGGGTTCGATTCTTAGCACGGCACACAAATAAATAAAATGAAGGTCCATTGACAACCAAAGAATTAAAAAAAAAAAAAAAGGTGCATATGTTGTCTAGAAAACTGAAATTCATTCTCAGGATATTTTGGGTGTCATTATGCTTCCTAAACAGAAGGCATAATTTTTCTCTCTCCCACCATCCTTTCATACTATATTTGCCCCCATTTTATCTATTTTATTATTTCATACATTTTATCCTCTTTGTATCATTAACTCATTTTCCCACTGCCACAACGCAGCAGGACACCTATGAGATTCCCAAATGGCAGGATGGTTTTAGAGGAACTTCTAATTCTTGAGCAAGTGGCAGTGGGCAGCAAGTCACTAGGGAATCAACAGTGTTTCAGACTCTCAAAAAGCACTTGTGTGCCAGGCATGGTGGCACATGCCTGGAATCCCAGAGGCTCTGGAGGCTGAAGCAGGAGGATCATGAGTTCAAAGCCAGCCTCAGCAATGGCAAATACAAAATAAGGCTGGGGAATGTGGCTCAGTGGTCAAGTGCCCCTGAGTTCAATCTCCGGTAACCTCCCCCAGCCCCCCCAAAAAAGCAGTTGTGATGTTCCTAGAGCACCAGACTGGTCCTAGCATGTTGGTCAGTTCTAGCAAGTTGGCTGGCATAAGTGGCCTACACTTATGAAAGATGAGGGCTGGGAATGCTGCTTAACCACCCTAAGCCTGCCTTTCTTCATTCTTGAGGCAGATAGGGCCACAGACTTCACAGGATTCTTTGGAGAACGAATCAGACAAAGCAGGCACTTCATATATGCTATTGGTGGTGGTGGTGGTCATGTGCCTGAGGATCTCTCCATTAGTCTTGATTTAAGGAGTATCTAAGGGAGAGATTTGGAGTCAACTCTCCTTAAGCTATTTTTCTCATTGAAGCCATTTTACCAAGGTTAGGTTTCTTTCAGCAGAACTTGATTTAACCAAGTACTCCCTCGATCCATTGTGAGGTTGTCTCTGAAATCCCTTTGCAAGTGTCATTAATATTCCCTCTACCAGTCAACTTCTTTTAGGAAGCTTGACTCATTCTTCTGATTCTTCCTGTGTTGCCAATTCACCGTCATCTTCCTCACTCACCACAGGTTCCCCCAAAGGTCCTCCTCCTCCAGCTTCTATTACCACCCTGTGTGACCTTCAGAGTTCAAGTGAAAAGCATATGAGTGTTTATTCTCAAAGGCCTTCCTTTCCTCAATCCCAACCTCTCATTTCCTTCCTCCCTCCCTTCCCCAAACATTGAGCACATAGAAATGTCTGAAGCCCTACTACCTTAACATACCAAAAAAGATGCCTAGATCTTTGGGCTCAAAGAGCTCTTTATTTAAGAGTTAAAGCCACGTAAACATATGACCATAAATGGTTGTATGTGAGAGTAGTCTGTAGGAGGCATACAGAGGATGCTGAAGGAAGAAATTCTGTACAGGAAGGGTGACTTTCAAGATTTTCATACATGAGGCTCCCTAAGGTAGCAATATGGTAGTTAGAGGTAGAGGACTTTATGCTGCCAGATACATGGGAGTGGAGGTGAGATCATGCCTGGCTAATCACACATGTGAGAGACGTGTGGCTGATATGGCCCAGGAAAGACAACAGAAAGGGGATGAAAAAGATCAAAGAACAGGGCCCTTTGACCAATACAGTGCCTGCCCAAGGTCACACGAGTCTCTTCAAAGCCAGATTTGTCTTTTCCCCACCTATCTGAGAACTCTATCCCATGCCACCAGATCACTTCAATATACTCCTCCCCTTCCACCTTCTTGCTCTTTTACTTCACCAACACCTGCAGCCCCATCACCACACTTGTCCCTAATATTCATCCTTTCTGTGTGCCTCATTCCCAAAGTGTGGCGTGTCACCACCTCTAGTCACATGCACAATGCCTGCCCTTCTCTTCTTCCACATCTGTTTTTAATCTCTACTCACCCAATTCCCCTAGAGGACACTCTCACTTCTCATAGACCATCACACAAAATTACTGAGATTTCCTTCTCTTTTCCCAGAATGCCTGGGCAACTCATCATTCAAGTACTTGATCTAGGGTTACTGTAGACCAACAGTGGTCATTCTAGGTAAAGCTGGCTATATGCCCTTTCTTCTGGTCCCCACAGCATGACTTGTACTTTCCAATTCTCCTATAAATCTATTTTACCTAAAGACTGAAATCCAAACACAGTGCCTAGTCCACAGTAATCTGTCTCTCTGGCTCTATGTAATTCTTCAAAATGCTTTCAATACATCCTACAGCTCTCAATTTTTTTAAAACAATTCTTTGTAAGTGAAACACAACAAATTTAAATTGAGTTGCTTTTCCTTACATCAAAAGTGACTGATGTCTAGAGTTAAGAGTAATGAGGAGAAAGGCTGAAGCAAGAGTTCAAAGCCAGCCTCAGCAGATTAGTGAGGGACTTTGCAACTTAGCAACACTAAATAAAATATTTAAATAAAAAGTGCTGGGGATGTGGTTCAGGAGGCTGAGACAGGTGGATCGCGAGTTCAAAGCCAGTCTCAGCAAAAGTGAGGTGCTAAGCAACTTAGGGAGATCCTGTCTCTAAATAAAAAACAAAATAGGTCTGGAGATGTGGCTCATTGGTGGAGTGCCCCAGGGTTCAATTGCTGGTACAAAAAAAAAAGAAAAAGAAAAGAGAAAATGGCCATCAGAAGAAGATCAAATGATAGGATGAACTGCAGATTGAGAAGCCTATTGAGAACAAATGAATTTAAAACCTCATTTGCAAATTTAACAAATACACATATTCAACAAATATGCATGGAACTGTTACAGTGCTTTTGAATACGATAATAGGTCTAAAAGAAAGATGGAGTCTCCTGACCTCAGAGATCCTGCAACCAGAGTTTTGTTATTATTTTAGCTCTTTCTCTAGTAATTAAGTCAAGCTCTAAAAAAATTCAACCAAAATGAATCACTTTAAAACTGTCCAAACCAGGTACAGTGATATATGACTGTAATTCCAACTCCTCCGGAGGCTAAGGCAGGAGGATCACAAGTTCAAAGCCAGCCTCAGCACCTTGTGAGACCCTGTCTCAAAAAAATAAAAAATGAGAAAGGATGGAGATATGACTCAAAGAGTGTCCAAAGTAAAAACTAAGTCATGTATAGATAGGTTAATACTGCATGATCTTATTCATATGTGGAAGCTAAAATATGCTGATCTCCCAAAAGAAGAAACTAGAGGAGTGATTGATTAGTACAGGAGTAGGAAGGGTAGGAGAAGGAAGGATAGAGGGAGGTTGTATAATCAGTATCAAAATACAGTCAGGAGGAAGGAGTTCTCTTGTCCTATAGCAGAGCAAGGTGACTATAGCTTACAAAAATTATATACTTTTTATAAATTATATCTATTTTATATAATTTACATATATATTACATATATTATATATAATATATTATATATAAATTATGTATTTTACAAAAATTATATACGTGATATATAAAAAATATATAGTAGTTGTAGTCGGACACAATATGTTTATTTGTTTATTTGTTTGTTTATTTATTTTTATGTGGTGCTGAGAATCGAAGCTAGTGCCTTGCACATACTAGGCGAGTGCTCTACCGCTGAGCTACAACCCCAACCCTCATTATATATTTTATAAAGAACAAGAACAAACAATGAAGAACTAGAATAGATGAGAGGACGTTGATGGTTCCCAAAACAAAACAAAACAAAATGATGTTTAAGGAGATGTAAATGCTAATTATCCTGACTTGAGCATTACTCATTATTTATATATGTATCAAATTACCACACTGTACCCCTTAATATGTATAATTATTATGTAATGTCAGTTAAAAATAACTGAGAGCCCAGCAAAGTTTCACACACCTCTTAATCCCAGCAGCTCCCGAGACAGAGGCAGGAGGATCCTGAAAAAAGCCAACCTCAGCAAAGCAAGGCGCTAAGCAACTGTTAGACCCTGTCTCTAATACAAAAAAATAAAAAATAAAAAAATAATTGGGCTGGGGACGTGGCTCAGTGGTTGAGTGCCCTTGAGTTCAATCCCTGGTATGTATGTATGTATGTATGGATGGATGGATGGATGGATGGATAGATAGATAGATATCAGATAGATAGATAGATAAACGAAATAGGAGCTGGGCATGGTTGCACACGCCTGTAATCCCAGTGGCTCAGGAGGCTGAGACAGGTGGATCGCGAGTTCAAAGCCAGTATCAGCAAAAGCGAGGTGCTAAGCAACTTAGGGAGATCCTGTCTCTAAATAAAATACAAAATAGGTCTGGAGATGTGGCTCAGTGGTGGAGTGCCCCTGAGTTCAATCCTGGGTACAAAAAAAAAAAAAGGGACTAAGGACGTGTCTCACTGGTTAAGAGCCCCAGGGTTTAATCCCCTGTACCAAAATAATAATGATGATAATAATTTCAAGAAGATTTCCTACATTGAATAAGAAGTCCTGTTCTTTAGTAAGACTTTTTACATATTTGTGTTTATTTTTCCATGTTGTATAAACCTGACAGGTATGAACCTGTCCCTATGATTTAACCTTTATTATAAAGTAAGCCTTAAATACCCCAGGGGGTTAAATGCCCCATATCAGAAAGAAAGACAAAATATTTTAAAATAGGAAACATTTCAGTACCTCCTTATTCATTTTAGTGTCAGATATATTATGAAGCTGAGTTGTGTGTCAAACAAAGTCCTATGCTTGGTGTCACACACATGGGGTGGGGGCTGCAGCTGGAGGAGGCCAGTGCAAGTGTCAAAAAGACTGAGAGCAAATTGGAAGTGATCACTAAAAAAGAACTGCTTCACCATAATTTTCAGTCTCTCAAGAATGATGTAATTGCCAAGGACATGCTAATCAAATTAACCAATAAATTCTGGGATTCACTATCTCATGAGTAAAAAGTAAAATCATTCCTTCAAGTGAGAGGCTCAATCCTGAAGACCATCAGCTCAGCTGCTTGAATTACCTGGGTATTAACTTCAATATTCATAGTCTAGAATCCATAATGATACTATAATATGCCAGAATGAGCAAGGGAATTTATCAATCAAATGTAGCGGGTATTCAGAATTGGGATGGCTAATATAAATACATCATAATCTACCTGTGTCATGCCGATTTTTGCTTGGCAGAATCCCAGAGAAGAAAATGTAGCATTGAATCATATCTGCAAAATCTTTTTTCCAGACTTAAACAGATATGTGAATACATGACTCAAGAATATGCACAGGACCTAATCTATACGGACACAAGAACTTCTAAAATCCTCTTTCAGAATAATGGAAAGAAAAATAAAGCAAATTATAAATTCATTCCTAGAAAGTGCTAAGAGCTTTACTTTGAGATTAAAGAACAGTTTTGTTTACTTAGGAGGAACTGTTGTTTCAAAAATAGAAGTCTTGAGTTGGGTATGTAACTAGTGGTAGAGCACTTTGCCTAGCATAAATGAGGCCCTGGGTTAGATCCCAGCACCACAAAAACAAGAAACAAAATATAAGTCTTCTCATTGTAAAAAAGCAAGTAAAGGAACTTTATAGCATGCAGGATAGTCTCTAATTTCAAGCTGAATGTGTAGGTTTTATACCGCATTGCCTGGAATCAATCTTTTCTACTATCTCCCCTAATACCCCAACAAATATAGTACAATGCTTTGCTTTCAAAGGTGAAAGAAAATCCTCATCAGATAACACTCACTGAATGAACCCATCACCAGCAGAATGAGTACAAAGGCCTAAGTATAAACTCCCCAAAAGATTATTAGCGTAAATCAAGAAGTCTCCTTACTAAACAATTTCCTTTTTTCCCCTCAGCTTTCAAAGGAATTATATGGTTTTAATGCTTATTGGATTTCAATACAATAGGTCTGATAGAGAACTAGGTATATTCAAGTGGGGGTCTTTTTAGATTGTGGCTTTTAAAAGAAAATTTTAAATTTAAGTTTAAATTTTAAAATCTCATTACTGGTGAATTCTCTCAGTCTAGGAGAAATAAGAATGGCAATTTACCTAGCTTTTCTCATCCGCATCAATGAAGATTTATTATTTTAAATATACATTTCTATAGGACCAGAGCATATGCTCTCATTTACCCCTACTCCGACTTCCCTGTCTATTCCCTTACAAAGAACAATAAAATGCTTCAGACATCTTAGTGGTTAATATATGTCTAGATGTTCATTCTCAAGTTTCATTTTTATCAACTCTACTGCACTCTGTCTTTGAGGCCTAGATTTTTTCCTAGCAGTGGAAAGGAAATGTTTTTCTTCAATAAAGTGACTTCAGATATTGTTAGTACCATCTTGGAACAACCAACATAACTGATCCGCGTAAGGATCAAAACTGGGTGCCAAAGCCACTGGGCAAATGATTGTCAAGGGACAGTACATGCGCAAGATCCAAGAACTGTCCCACAGGTTACCTTCTAGTTCTAGAGGGGATTAGGCATCTTTACAATGGAGAGGTCTGATGAATAATAGCAGGTTAGGCAAGTGAGCAAACTTGGCCTAGCCAGTATCATACACCTTCTGAGCAAAGCAGTGCATTCTTGCTAAAAGTGTTTGATCTGAATCTAGTCATGAGGACACCAACAGTCAGATGAATTGAGGTTATAGGACGTTGCATCAGACAACTGTCTTAGACTTTTCAAACATGTTAATGTCATGTAACATAAGAAGAAGCACAAGAGGCAGGAAGACAACACATGTCATATCAGAGGTTAAAAAGACATGACAACTGATTACTATCTGATTTTTGACAGGATTTTGTTTTGTTTTGTTTTAAATTTCAGACCTAAGTCTTACAACGTTGTCCAGGCCGTCTCTTAATTGGTGATCTCCCTGCCTCAGCCTCTGAGTAGCTGGGATTATAGGTTTGCATCACAATGTCCAGCAAACCAAACCCTTGATCAAACCCACAAAGCAAACAAAGACAAGACTACAGGTAAAGGACATTTTTGCTATTACTGGTAAAATCTGAATGCCTGCTGAGCATTAGATAAGATCAAATGTTTATTAATAGATAAAATGACTGAATATTTATTGGGTGCAATAACATTATGGCTATATAAGAGAATGTGTTTTGTTCTTAGGAAATTTAGGATGAAGTATTTAAGGGTAAAGTGTCATGATACCTGAAACTTACTTCCAAGTAGTCCAGGAAAAAAATACAAACATGGAGAGAAAAATCAGAAAGCAAAGATGAGGAAAATATTACGAAAAGCTTCAGTAAGTAAAAGAATCCACATCTCTGCTATCAAAATGTATTTGCTCCACCTGTGTGACAATATTTTAGATACACATATTCAAAATATAAAAACATTTTATATTTAAAACATGAAGACATGGACATTAATTTGATTTCAAGTGATATAAATCGGGCAGTTCTTTAATATGGCTTCACTGATTCATTTTGGGACCTGCCTACCTTTGGATTCCTTGACTGTAAGGAATTTTCGGTCTCACGGATTAGTAAGTACTTATCTCTCAAGTCCTAACTGTAAAAAGGCAAAATGGTCCAGATGAGAGCAGACTAGCACCAAGACTGAAGGAGTTTATTTAGCTTTTGTTGAGATTTAAAAAGAACAATTTTTACCCAGTAGGGAGGCAAGTCCCCTGCCCTTTAAAATTATCATCAGTTTCAAAGCCTCAATGTCTTATGTCTACCTTGAAAAGCACTTACTATATACATTTTGTTTCTCACAAATCAGGAACAGCCCGACACTTATAATACTAATAATTCCTGCAAATTGTTTTGACATTTCCTTTTATTTTGAGCACTACTAGATTGTTGTGTTTCTTCCAACCTCAGGCATAGAGCCCCCAGATCCTGTACTGTCTACATTGGGGACTTGTGAGAGGGAGAGAGGGTACCCACTCTGTGCTGTGATCTTTAACAACAGTGTATGCTATGTACTTATTAAATGACTAAAGCTTCAGGTCCTCTCTTAAACATTCATATATACTGAACACTTTGCAAATAACTGAAAGTTGAGAGACTTACTGAATCTCATGTTTTGAATCCAGGTTAAAACCCAAGTTCTTATATAAGACTTCCTGGGCTTCAATCCCAAGCCCATCACTTATTGTTATGAATCTTGAGGAAGTTATGTAACCTCTCTGGGCTTTGTCCCCTCATCTATTAAACTGCAATACCAACAGCACTAACCTCAAAAGGTAAAAATGAGTATTTAGTAAAAGTATCTGGCACACAGGAAGTGCTTACAAATTCTAGCTGCTGCTGGTTGCTGCCCCATGATTCCTTTGTTGTAAAAATCTGCCAAAGCACCTAACAACTATAAATTCCAACAAAGTGCCAATAAATCTCTCTACAACTGGATCCTGTCACACTTCTCCAGTCTTATTTCATAATACCCATGCCTCATTCCTAACCCTCCAGAACCTTCACAGCACTAACTTCCTGTCTCCTCCTACCTCAGTGCCTTTGCTTTTGTGATTCCCTCTTCTAATTACTACCCTAACCATGCTACTTCTCCAGTCTGCGCTGCTATTCCTCTAACTCTCAAATGTATCATTCAAGGGTCAGGTTAAACTCAAGCCCCTCAGTAGATCACAGCAGGTTGGAATTAATTTCACCCTCTTTGTGCCACCACAGCATTACTTTTATGTGTGCCAGTGTAGATTTTATAGTGGTCTTAAAAAAAATGTACATCAACATCTTTCTATCCCATTAGAAAAGCCCCTATGTTCTGCTTATCTTTGCATGATCCAAAGCCCCTGTCCAGTTGTTTGTACATAGAATCTCCACAATAAATATTTGGTGAAATGCAAAGTTAATCTGCAGGAAATAATTTAAACAGATAATATCTAAAATGGAATGTTACTTCCTCTCATAACAGTTAACTTGCTCCTACTCATTACACTAGTCTCTAGATGTTTATTGGAGCAGATGGAGGTAGCATAGTGTAGATGTTTCCTGGGTAGAAGAGCGCAGTTTTGTACAATAGACAAAGCTAGCTAATAAAAGAATAACCATATATTCCTAACTGCCAGAGCAAAAACTAGTATGTGATCCTCTCTTTTGAATTTAAAAGGCTATGCAGAGTCCAGAAGTCCTAAAAGGCAGACTTTGAAAAGTGTAAAAAGTCCAGCTTGGCTTGAGCAAAAGGTATATTTCAGTGCAATGCTAAGAAACAAGAGTCTGTAGTAGAAGGATGAAGCCAGATAATTAAGGAATTTTTAATTTAACCTGGGCCAGGGTAGAGGCAAAATCAAGAGACTGGGATGCCTGAATCTATGTTCTAGAGAGAATTTTCTAAAAACAGCAGTATTAGGACAGGACTGGAGTACATTAAAGTTGGCAGCCAGAACGTCAGAGGAAAAACCCTGCCAATCAGGTTCCATGGCAAGATGGAAGGAGGAGTCAGATGCAGTCCTGGCCCAAAAGTAGTTTTCTCCATACAGAATCATTTTCTCAATATGGTTGATGGTACTTCTCTATTCAACTCAGGCCCAGCTGTGGTACCCTCAAAATACAACAGCTCTAAGACACTACTATTTCTGATCTTTGGTATTGTCCAAAGCCTGGTAGTATTGCTAATTACCATTTGTACAACAACAAATAATAATTTATTGGTCAAATTCTCCTTGACTGTCTTCACTTATGTGAGTCCATTAAAAAATGTACTTGGGACATTAATTGGTTTAGCTATACCAGCTTGTAACTCCTTTTTGCCTTCAATGATTGATTTTCTACATGAACTGTAGAGTTAGATGGAGGAGGTTTCCTGACACACTAACTGGAATCACTTTACTTATACAGTCAATATTTATGGATTTGCCTGCTTGCTAAAATTTATTTACAATCCCCAGTTCACACTACAAAGGTGTTTTCATGGTCACTCACAGACATACATGGAGTTTCTCACACATGTTCCCAGTTGAGGTAGAACAACACAATGCTCAGTCTTCATATTCTATGTGTCCTTTTCACAGTCTATTATCCTGTGTCATGTTTTTCACATTTTTGAGTTTTTTTGTTGAAACTTTTGCTGTTTAAAACAGCCTTCAAGCATAGTACTCAAATGCTATCCAATGTTCCTAGGGCAAGGTTGCCCTGTACCTCAGGGACAAAATACATGTTAGACAAACTTCATTCAGGCATGCACTGTATAGTGCAGGTGGCCATGAGGTCCATGTTAATGATTCAATAGTTAAATATGAGTGTCTAAACAGAAACACCCATAAAACAAGGTTATGTATTGATGAGTTAACAAACACATGACCTGAGGTGGGCAGGACTAACTCTATACTTCCCCTAAGAGAAGTACTCTGTAATTCAGGGTTCATAGTGACTTTATGGACCAAAACTACCATACAAACACACACACACACACACACACACACACACACACACACCAGCAGCATCTGATTACACCTAGGGAAAGACAACAAAAACCCAGTCATGTACACTGGTTTCTTTGTTTATTTTGTTTTGTTTTCAGCTCTACATTCTGAGGATTTCAATAGCGCCACAAAGTAAGGAAACAAAAATCACCCACTGGAACCTGTAACATTTTGGTGGAACTAGTTGGTATCCTCTGTCCCTCTGGTTTTGCAGAGCTGGCTACTCTCCTGGCTACCAAGGAAAGGAGGGAAAAGGAGTCCAACAAGCCAGCGGGTATTGTGGGTCAGGGAAGGCCTCTGCTGTTCTCTCTTGTAAGACCACTGTGGCTATTTTGTCTTTGAGACTTGATTTTTTAACTACCTCAATCACACAGGTGCTCCAATCTAGGCCTTGACAAGACCAATGCAGACAACTGCAGAGATCCAGCTTGACATGACTTCAGCTATCTTGGTAATAAGTGCCATTTTGTCCACTGGGTGACCCTGGCACACAGAGCAAACCCTATAAACAGTCATGAAGATGGTCACCTGGGGACTTTGGATCAGCCATTAATAACTCGACTATTTTTCTAAAAAATATTTTTTTAGTTGTAGATGGACATAATACTTTTTAAAATCTATTTGCTTTTATGTGGTGCTGAGGATTGAACCCAGTGCCTCATACATGGTAGACTAGTTCCCTACCACTGAGCTACAACCCCAGCCCTAGACTGTTTTTTAGTTGACACTGGAAATATCAGTAATTGTTTGGGTTTTCTGTTGGTTTTGTTTTGTTTTGTTTTGTTTTGTTTTTTGACAAAGCCCAGATACATTCTGCTTGGCCACAAGCTACCTTTTTCTAGTTTAGCATAAAAACCCCTTCTCAAGTTGCTGGGATCCTCCTATCTTGCTGCCTCCCAAGACATATTTCTATCCCTAAGTCCCTAATAAATTGCATTTTGTGTAATCCCGGATTTGTCTGTTTCTTTCTTCATACTCTTGGCATTTTCTGCCCTTGGCGGCTAGTTCTCATGTACTAGATTTTCCTGGAACAAGCATGAAAATCCTAAGGTCCCATTTTGTAAGCGAATAACTTATTCTGTAATTTCTAAAAATATATAAAGAATAAGACAACTTAAATTCTACCAAACCATCCAAAACATTTGAGAATGCCTCAGAGTTTATATTTCCCTTAATAAAAGCTAACCTCAAGCAAGAAACCACTTCCAGATGTCAGGACATAGGAAGCTGCTTCCTTGCTTGAGGAATCCCACACATACAACACCAAAGCATTAGTGGAAAGTTCCATCCTACGTCTTCTTAACTCTCCCCCAAGGCTGAGATAATGTCTATTTGTTGAACAAAATAGTCATCCAAATACAAAACTGTCTAAAAAACTTCCAAGCAAGTTGAGACCAAGGCAAAGAAGAGAAACAACTAATTAGAAATCAAGGGCAAGAAAAAATAGATCCAAAATAAATATAGGACAAAAATGCCCTCTAAAATCTCTAAATATCACAGAATCAAATGACCAAAGTATCTAAAATCAAGCACATAATTACCACTACAAAGGCAAAGAAATGAAGTATATAAAACAAACACAAACGAGAAAAGCTGATGGTACAATGACAATTCATGCTTTTACAAACTAGTTCAAGGTAGGAGTGCCAGGAAGCTGTCAAGGCTACTTCAACCCAAAAGCTGCCATAATTTCTACAGAGATGACATGTTACGTTTTCCCTAGAGACCAGAGGGATAATGCTACAAAGGCTGTAAACTGCCATATCCTCTTGGCTGAAGAAACTCTGTAATGTGATTTGACCAAGAGAAGATTGCACGACGATACTAAAGGACCACTGAGTGCTCCCAGGGGACCCAAACTCATTTCTTTACTTAAGATGCACAGAGCCTTGAGTTACTCCTAAATAATGGATTTAAGAACTATTAAAATCCTTTCCCCACTTCTCTTCTCTGGAAGCAATGGAGGGCCTTGGCGCATGGAAGCTCTGGTGTCAGAACCTAGGTCTTCCAAAAATGCAATAATATTAAACCACAAATCCACTTAGTAAAACAAAATTCCCTTGGACTCTCCCCTTTCTCAAAAACTATTTATAGACTTACAACTAGAAACCATGCACAAAGATACTAAGGTCTCCTAATTAAATGTATAACTGCATGGTGACATGAAAGAAAGAAAAAACACCACCTCTCCAGTTATACAGCCCGTATGTGCACCCATACATCACACACCTGATTATCTGCCAAACATATAAACTGTTTCTGTTTCTTCCTATTCCTCTCTCTGTTCCACTTACACTCTAGCATCTTTGTCTTACAGAGAAAAAAAAACAAATCAAAGTCCCTGAATGTCAATTTCTGAATAAGTTAAAAATCATAAGACTGTCATAGCCTTGGCAAGATGAGCAAATGTACTAGCAACTCTCAAATTCCATCCATACCCTCAGTCAAAAGCATTTGATTATAAAGATGTTCCTAGATATTTGGTAGAAGAGATCACTAGAGGGAGAAAAGGGGAAAGGAAAACCTTTTGTGAGTTAGAATGATGAAAAAATTCATTTACACATTGTCTCAAGCTATAAAGAAAAAAGTAAACACAAGACAAACCTCCTTGTATGACACAATTTCAAATAAGACTGCCATCTCAGAGCAACACAGGTTGAGTATCCTTTATCCTGAACATTAAGATCAGATGAATTTCAGATTTTTAAGCTTTTAGGATTTTGGAATATTTGCGTAGACTTTACCAATTCTGCATCCCTAGTCTGAAAATGCAAAATCTAAAATGCTCCAAAATTTAAAATGTGAGGACTGGGGTTGGGGCTCAGTGGTAGAGCACTTGCCGCACAAGTGTGAGGCCCTGGATTCGATCCATCTACAACTAAATATATTTTGTATCCATCTACAACTAAATATATTTTTTAAAAAAATCAAAATGTGAAAGTACCATGCTCAAAATATTTTGGGTATTGGAATATTTTGGATTTCAGATTGAGAATGTTCAGCCTGTATTTGCAGAAATTTTTGTATAAAATGCTTAATATAAAGAACGTTTGGCCCACAAAAGATAGAAAATTCAAGCCCATGTAATAATTAAAGTAATAAAGACTGCAATAGAGAAAAGAGCACAAATGGACAGAGCTATGGCAGGTGCTTTTCCTTGAAAATGATATTATCATATCATCTTCGTAGCCAGGGGCTATGATGCCTGCCTACAAGGTGGGCCTGAGTGAGGCACTAACTACACAATCCCACAACCTTCCTCAGCCTAGTGAAGACCAGGCAGGGATAAAGCAAGACAAGCTCTCCACCTCATTCCTGTGCATGGGTCCATCCAGCCTCAAAAGCGGGGCCAAGGAAGCTTTCGCCATCATCAGCACATGCTCCAAGGTAGATGATATTTCATCTTTTTGCCAGTTGCTAGAACACCTGAACAATGACAGTACAAAGATTCTGAAGTTTTTTGTTTAATTGCTTTCCTAAATGATTGTTCCTGCTATCAGGAACATTTCTATTTCATGAAAATACCTCTGTATGAAAGAAAATAAAGTTCAGAACTTAAAAGTAATTAAGTGAGAACACTATTATTTATTTTTATTTTATTAATTCCACTAATCTAATATTTAACTTAAATTCTAAATTTTAAGTATTGCTTTTTAATAAATATTTTCTTTAACATCTAAATAACAAAACGAACCCAACTTTTATTTGGGAGATTCTTGACTGTAATGACAGTATGGGGACTGAGAATTTAAATACAGAGTCCTAATGTAGCTTCCATAATCTAAATATTCCATGTCCATATGCAATATCTTATATATGTATGTACATATTTCAGACAGAAACATATGTGCATTTTAATGAATTGATTGTGTGTTAGAGCTGATTAAAGTAAATATCAGTGTGAAAATGAATTTGCATATACTCAGAGCCTTCAGAAAGTCTTAACTATATGGTTATATGGTTTTCTATCTGCTTGTGGAAACTATTTTGTAAACTTAGGTCCTATCTTAATACTACTTCTCCTACTGTCATAAGTACCACAATCTAGTGTCACAAGAACTTCTGATATAGGACAGATCTGTGAAAGAATCCAGCATCTAGAAAAATATAAATACCTCCCAAATTAGAGATTACATTTGGGGGATTCACAGAATCTGCCTCTGCTTCAAAGTCTCAACCCAAACCAATGTCTTTATTTTACAGATGAGGAAATGACACCCAGCAAGTTTAAATAATGACAGTAGGGAAGCCAGAACTAGAAAATCAGAGTCTTGGGTCAATGTTCTCTTTGACTTAAGTATCTCTACAAATCTGCTTTTTAAAACATCGGGTTATTCGTTTGTTAGCTGACAGTCTCACTGAGGACAAACTCAATCTTCATCTACACACCACAGTCCCAGGACTGGTCCAGACCTTACCCACAGTGGTCTCAAGAGGTCACCAAGCACAGTCAACTGGAACTAGGACGTACACTCTGAAGTTGCCATGGTCTTCAGAGTCAGCCACCCACAGAGCCTCACCAAGCACCTTTATCCATTAGGACACTCATATACAGAATGCCAGCATGAGTTAGAGGAATATAATGCATAAAATTAAATTTTTCCTTTGTGCAAAATAGCCCTACTTTCTTGTTGATTCTCAGCCCCACTGGCTTCTTCTTGAACTAACCAAGCAAAGCAGACAAACAAGAGCATCTGCACTGGCTCACCCTGCAGAAGGATACACCAAGGACAACACGTTTCCTTCATCCTTCCTCCAAGTTTCATTTTAAGGTAAGGCAAGTAGAAAAATATATTAGTTAGCATTCACCATACATAAGAAGAAAAGAGTCTCATATTTTTTAAAAAGTATCTGAAAATTCTTATAAAGCACCATACAGAGTCATACAGATATTAGAAATAAGAGTGGGAAAAATACTAAAAATGATGACTGTGATTTTAATGCTATTGCTATGTGCCCAGAGACACGCTGCTGACACCTTTGCAATAAGTTGTCACAGCAAATTCATGATACTTACAGGTGGGCATATTAACAGTCACATTTTACAGATGAGGAAGCCAAACTTGAGAGGTCATAGGACAAGAAGATGAAAGAGCTGGGGCTTGAAGGTAGAACAATCTCACAGCAGAGTCCCTATATTCACATCCCCCATTTGTTTAAAAAAATACATTTTTCCCCATTCAATAATTTTGCTATGTTTATGCTCAACTAAAGATTTAGATTATAGGGACTATTTTGTCAAAGCTTCCTTAAAACAAAAGTAATGAATTTGTACAGGAAACACCTTGGGAGCTCCTTCTGAGCTCCAGCCTGCCTGACCAAATCTATTTTTATTTCTCTGTTCATCTCTTTAGATTCACCAGGTCTCATTAAGTTGAGTCTTCTCCTGGGTTGTCACTTTCCCAGGTTCTTGATCTTGTTTGCAGAAGTCCTGATAATTTCTAAGGTGATCCAGACACATCAGTCTTCGGAATCTCTTTTCTCTTCCCCTTTGTAATTCCTTCCTATACCACGGACCCAAAACCCTTCTCTGCCAAGGGAACACCCTCACCAAATTATTCAGATACCTGGCCACATCCCCAAATAACCTATGAAAATATCTTCATCCGTTACTGATGAGTGAGCATGCTTAGAACATGCCCTCGAAGCAGGCAATTCAGTTGGCTCTATCTAAAATCAGTTCCTCTGCTTTCAGAGAAGTCTATTCCAACATCATTCCAGAAGGCTGCTGAACCTAAATTATTGGGTAGTCCCTAAACAAACCATCACCAAAGATACACACAAAATATTTGTAGGAGCCCTATGAGTAACATCATCACCAAAAGATACACACAAAATATTTGTAGGAGCCCTATGAGTAACATCATCACCAAAAGATACACACACAATATTTGTAGGAGCCCTATGAGTAACATGTTCAACCAGATACTACCTAAATGTCCAGCAACCATAAAACAGACACATAATACCATTAAACAAGAGGAATTAAAAAAAAAATAAACTAAGTGCAATATTGTGGATAAGCTGCTCAAACATAATAAGCAAAATAAACCAGACATGAAAGAATATATACTGTATGATATATTTATAGCTCCACAAATTTTTTTTTAAATAGGCAAACTAGCCAGGCCTGGTGGTACACACCTATAAACCCAGTAATTTAGGAGGCCAGGGCAGAAGGATTATAAGCTCAAAGCCAGCCTCAGCAACTTAGCAAGACTCTGTCTTGAAATAAAAAATACAAAGGGCTAGGAAGGTATATCTCAGTGGTAGGTTCAATTCCAAGTACCAAAACAACACCAGGCAAAACTAACCAAAAGCAGAATAATGGTTACTCTTGAACAGGAAGAAAAGGGGACTCTAGAGTACTGCAAAGGTTCAGTTAGTTGAGTTGCAATTACACAGGTGTGTCCACTTAGTGACAACTGCTCCATCAAGCTATCCAGTTATGATGTACCCATTTTCTTCCATGTGTAAGACACTTGGATAAAAAAATCCATGGAAGGAGACCTTGAGAGTGAGCATCAGGCCTATCCACACAGTTGGCTTAAAAATAATTGTTTCCTGCTGAATTAATCTAATCTAATAAGTTCACAGAGGAAATCCTTGAAGAAGCTAGAACTCGACAGCAGATCTCTTAACTCTCCATCTAGGTATTCAAGCTACCTCTCAAACATGGAAATGTTTCTCTAACTTCCTTCTTGGTTGTTACCACAGCTAAATATTAGAAGGATTGATTCATGTTCTTATTAAGAATACAACCCAAGGCCAGGTACAAGATGCCGCTTCCTGGAATACTGAGGCAGGAGAATTACAAGTTCAAGGCCAATCTAGGTAATTTAGAAAGATCCTGTAGACCCCATCTCAAAATAAAAAGGGCTAGAGATGTAGCTCTATGGTAGAGTGCTTGACTAGCATGCTCAAAGCCCTGGGTTAGATTCCCAGCACCAAGAAAGAAAAAAAAAAAAAGAACACAACCCAAAACGCTTCTACTAACACCCATGCCAGGAAGAGCACTGACACTATTGAGTTCACACAGCACTGTGTACACATCTACCATCTGAATGACTGAGGACATGCTCCCTACCTCTCTCTGGCCCTCAATATCCTCATCTAGATTTTTGAAATATTAACTTCCACTCTGCAAGGCTGTCATGAGGATAAGGTCAGAATGTCAAAGCACCTATCAAATATTTAGAAAAAGTATTTGCAGAATGAATATTGACTTGAATTAATCAATGCTTATCTCTTGGTGGAAGCTCAATAAACTGCAGTTATGACCATTAAAAGGAATAAGCGTCTGTGAAAACTACCATCTCATTTTCTCAGCCTATCAGGTCATTAATGGGTCAAAAAATTCTCAGTGGCTTAAATGAGGCACTGAAATTGTCTGAGGTACAGAGCAATAAAGAACCTAAGAACAAAGAGGCTCATGCCTTTTATATGCTACCAGGTCTGCGTTTTCTTTATCAGTGCCAAATAAAGATTTGTTCACTGGGTGCCACAACATGTCCAAACCCTTTAAAATTTTAAAGTTCTAAAACAGACAGGTAGGCCATACAATTTCAAGATAAAATGAGCAGACTGACTATAGCCAAGTACCGTTACTGCTGCGAAGAAATTTACACTCTAAAGATGTAATGATATGAATGGTGAGGAGTGAGTTTACTTACATTTTTAAAAAACAGGTTTAATACTGACTTTTTTCAGCTCTTCAAATCTCGCACGTCCTTAGCAAACTGATCCATACAAGTTCTATACTGAAAAGAAAATAAATAAAAAATGGCAAATCAAAACTAATTCCAAATTATAACACACCAGGGGGGAAAAAAAGTATAGATGGCTATTATTGAACAAACCAAGTAACACAGGTATAATTCAAAACAAGAAAATATGTATTAAGGACTGACCTCTATCTACCCATCCTCTCCCTTCCTCTTCCTTCTCCCCATCCAGCATCCCTGCTCTTTCTCCTTCCTTCTCTTCCTTCCTTCTCTTCCTTCTTTAGTTATTGAACAGCTTCAATTGTTCCTTGAAAACTGATATTCTGCTAAAACCATCATCAAGTTACCTAGCATATGGTACATACTCTATGACTATCTGTTGAGTAAATTAATCATGTTTTTAGAATAGTCATCCCATGGAATCTGCAAGGGATTGGTTCCAGGATCCCCTCAGATACCAAACTCCAAGGATGCTCCAGTTCCTATGTAAAATGTCACAGTATATGTGTAGAATCTGTGTATACCTTCCCAAATACTTTAGGTCACCTTCAGATTACCTACAACACCTAATATAATGTAAATGCCATGTAAATAGTAGTTAAGAGTGAAAGGAAGGCGAGGAAAGCCAGACAGAAGGCAAGAAATGAAAGAGAAGAGATACACACAAGAGGTTTGGGGTTCAGGACTTTTAAGGAGCAAGCTCAGGGATTAGAGCCAGAGGGGTCCTAATTCGGGTAGTTAAGGGTGGGGTTGGTATGAGGGAGTGGTGAGCCTTTCTCAGAAATGACCTTGGGCAGGAAAGCAAAATTTTTCTTAAAATGGCTGCTGTCGCTTAAGGTGGCCATCCAGATGCTAAGCAAGGACCTTACAAAGAGAATAATGACAAGGAAAAAAGTCTGCACATGTTCACTACAGATGCAACTCTTCTTCCTGAATATTTTTAATGTGCAGTTGGTTGAATTTGCAATTTGGAAACCACAGGTATAAAAAGTCAAGTACATTTAGTTGTTAAGCTAAAAAAAAAAGAAAAAAAGAAATGTTTGCAATTCATTTATTATTTTGTCTTCCAAGAAGAATACTACAAAGGCAATGCACAGAAACAAATATACTGTTTTTCAGAGATGCATTTCTGATTCCCTTATCTCTTAAATAACTCATGTAGGGAAAAAAATCCCCGCATTAGTGTATACTGGTGAAAGGATAAAAGAAACTGAAGTTAAAATGTAAAGGACCAGGCAGTGTAAAGCTTCTAAGCTGCAAAGCCTGAGTTAAAATGTAAAGGACCAGGTATTGTTAAGTTTTTAAGCTACACTCAAAGCCTGAAATTCCTGAGGCAGTTAAGACAATACCCGGTACTGCCCATTAGATATGTCACGAAATCCCCCCGACCACTTAGTTGTTTAACAACCTGGACCCAGTGCAGCTCAGCACGTGGGCACCTCAGGGCCTAAACCAATCAGTTTAAATGTGTACCCCGCTTTAGGACTGACCTATCACCCCCACCCGATCTGTTCCCGCCAGTGAATGTGCTAATCATGTTTGAGAGTTGTTGTTCGATTTTCCCACGCCTCATGATGATTTGCTCTGATGTATGCAAAGCCCCCGCCCTCCCCAAAAAGTGTACTTAAGCACTGCTTAACCCCTGCTCGGGGCTCTGGGCCGCTCTCCCTTCTTGGGTGAGCACAGAGCCCCAGCGCGCTGGATCCGCAATAAACCCCCTTTTGCTGTTGCATGAGTCAGTCTCTTGGTGGTCTCTTGCTCCGTCATTCGCCGGTCCCTTACAACAGGCACATATATCCCTATGATGATATAGATAATTTGGTGGAAAAGAATATTTAAGAACAGTAAATGTTCCTTTTTAGGTGCTTACTCTTCAAAATTCTCTTAACTACCTCCATCCAAATGAGAAAGTAAGGTTTCTTCAAGTTAAATACAAGAGATAATGCACACATGCATTTTTTAAAAGAACAAGGGCCAGTCCTAGATAATGTTATGACACAAGAATGTGACTGCTTCCTTCTGCTAAGGGATAGAATAGAGGATCCAATGACCCCAGGTTTTGAATCCAGCAGGGAAACAAAAGGGTCAGATCCAAGGCCGCAACAACACAATGGATATCCTTCCAACAACATTCCCTTCCCTTCCCTTTCCCTCCTTTCTCCCTTCTCTCTCTCTCTCTCTCTCTCTCTCTACCCCCACCAAAAAAAAGAATTTCAAAAGAGAAAGAGAAGCAGGTGGGCTGGGTCTGTAGTTCAGTTGTAAAGCGCTTGCCTCACATGTGTGAGGCACTGGGTTCGATCCTCAGCACCACATAAGAATAAATAAAGACACTGTGTGTTCATCCACAAACAAAAAAAAATTTTTTAAAGAGAGAGAGAGAGTGTGTGTGTGTGTGTGTGAGAGAGAGAGAGAGAGAGAGAGAAGCAGGTGCTTAAAATGCTTTGCTCACAACAGAATTTTAGTCATGAATTGGGGTGTGAACCATCTTGAAGGAATTTCTTCCATCACATCAGGTAAGCATCTGTCCATTTTTTTCCCTCTCTTAAAGCTGGTTTCATATATAGTCTAGGCATACACACCAATCCAAATTCTAAGTGATTAATGGTGTCTACTTAGGCAAGCCTGATTAAGACTAAATTATGCTCCAAAATACTTCCATTAATGAACAGCTTTCAAAGTGAGCTTCTAGGAATCTCAATATATAAATATTTCTGAGAACAGAGGCAGAAGCCAGTGATATGTGGGCAGAGCAATTTCACTTTGATTAATCATTTAGTTGGAGAAGTGGTTTCTTGAGTTGCTTATGAAAGGGTTGAAATAATCAATGTAACCAAATATTCATTATCAAGAAAACCTAGTGCAGAAAATCCCAACTGAGTTCACAACATGGCTGATTGAAACACACAGAATCCAATCATCATCTCAACTTTTATGGGAAAATGTGACTTCCAGCTTGGACCCCAAGCACAGGTCAGTCAGAGGTTGAGCAGACAGGAGCTAAGCTATCTCTTACTTTCTGAAAACCTCCTTCATCTCTTGGCTGGAAGAAGCAGAGAAGGAAGAACTACATTTCCATGAGGACTGAGTCAATGGTGAGAGGGTGAGTTTAGAGTAGAAGAGCCTGTGAATGTTCCAGAAATGGTGCTATGATTTGGATGTGGTCTGTCTGCACCAAAACTCATGTAATAGTTTGGTCCCCAATGTAATGGTATCGAAAGGTGGTGGGGCCTCTAAAAGGTGAGGCCTAGTGTGAGGTAACTAGGTCATGAGTGTCCTCAAGAAGGGATTAATGCTGGTCTCTGGAAGTGGATTAGTTCTTAAAAAGAGTAAACTAATTTTTAGAAGAGTTGGCTGTTATAAAAAAGATTGAGCCTGGCCCATTCCCTTCCTTTGCTTCCTCTCCCACCAAGTGACGGACCAACCAATCTCTCCCCATCCCTTCTCTCCCCTATATATCACAAGCTTTCACCATGTAATGTCTTTGGCCATGAGGCCCTCACCAAATGCTAATGCCATTATCATGTTCTTAGGCTTTCAAAACTGTGAGCCAAATTAAAGCTCTTTTCCTTATAATTTAACCAGTTTTGAGTATTTTGTTATAACAACACAAAACAGATTCAGATAGATAAGGCAGCAGGAAGCTCTGGCAGGGAACAAGACACAATAGATGTCTGTCAATCACTCACTTCCTAGGCCCTACCCGATTGCCCATTAGTCTCTTTGCTGAACATATGTCAAGGTTCTTGGATAGAAATGTCAATGGAAAAAACCTATAGAGTAGATTAAAGAGAAGAAAAGAGTACACCTATGTTCTGTAAGAAGTGTTGCCGGAACTTGCTCCAGAGGAATGGACACCAAGAGACACTGAGTTTATTCAATTCCTCCCTCAGCACAGAATTCCAATTATTTAGCCCAACTGAGATAGAATACATAAAAACATTTATAAACATGAACCATTAGAATTTTTAGTTGTGATCACAGGCCTTGTTTAAGTAAGTCAAAGATGTTCTTTGTTTTACAGTTTTGATCGAATGCAAGAGGCTTTAGTCATTTCCTCAAAAACAGACCTAAGCTATAAATACTAACTAACCAACACAGGCAGCCACTCACAAAAAGGCTCACTGACAAGTTTAATTTAAAAACAAGAGTGCATTATTAAACTGAAAAGTAAGCCATTTAAAAACCCAAACCCAAGCAAACAACATTCCTAGAAGAAAAATCCTTAGTATAAATACAAGTACTTACAAATAGCTTTTTATATGACTCACAAATCTTTCTTATACAGAATTACAAGAGAAAAAAAATACAGTCTATATTTGTGTCCACTGAATAAAACAAAACCTTAACATCCTTCCCACAATCTCAGGTTTTGAGTTCCAAGAAAACCCTCCAAACCATGAAATAAGTGACACCTATACATCCCTTTAAGATGAAGAACACATTATTACTATTTCTTATTTCTAAAACTCTTTGATATTCTAAAGCATGACCATTGTAACTAAGAGGAAGATGCCAAACAATCATTAGGAAAGTTACTGTTTATTATAATACTGTCACAGTCCATGCTCCAAAACTAAGTGGAACCCAAAGTCTCCTCTTAGATATGACCTAAGTGTCTAAAGCATAGGTCTGTAAGACAAGCACAGCTCACCACCTGTTTTTCTGTTTTGATGGAACCAGGGATTGAACCCAGGGATGCTCTACCATTGAGATATATCCCCTGCCCTTTTTAGTCTTTATTTTGAGACAGTCTCACTCAATTGCCCACACTGGCCTCCAACTTGAGACCCCCCTGCCTCAGCCTCCAGTGTCACTCCAGTGTCACATTTTTCTCTTATAATTCTGTATAGGAAAGATTTGTTGAGTCATATAAAAAGCTATTTGTAAGTACTTGTCTTTACACTAAGGATTTTTCTTCTATGAATAATAGGTGTGTACCACAGCAATTGGCCCATTATATTCTTTATTGCCATACGTAATCAAAGAATCAGGCTATGACCAAAATGTCTATCTTCTTGATGAGTCAGTCATCTCCAGGTAGTTCAGGCTCTTCGGTCAGCATTCAGGATGAAATTTACCTGAAGGACCCTAAGTCTTCCAAATGTATTTCCATTCAGTCTCATCCTCTGTGGAGTTTCCATCTGGGAAAAGCTTGAAGTAGCATCAACAGAAATCACGCAAAGACTGTTTGTGGGCTGGCTAAGAGCTCTATCCAGTCACAACTGTCCGTCGCATGTGCAGGAAGAAGTCCCCTTGATGAATCATTTCCATCACTTCCTCAAGTTCTCAGGGATTTCTGGAGGAAATGTGTCACATAAATGTGACCTAGTACCCCTTTGTACTAAAAGACAGGTTTTGATGTGGTTCCAAATAAAAGGGAGAAATATACTACTATCTTCATCACCAATTTGTGCACAGACAGAAATGGTCTCAACCCTCTTTTTAATCAGGCTAGTCTCTACCTGGTTTTCAGTGACTGCAGAATAAAAGCCAAATCCTTGAGTTTGAACTCCTTTCCTGCTTTTCCAACCTAACTCTTTCTGATTTGGGGTGGTTCATATACCTAGGATGGCTGCTTTTCTTCAGCATATCACACCTACTCCTCCTTCTGAGGCCACACTCACTCTGTCTTCTTTGTTAAACATTCTATTTCCTCTTCTATCAACATCACATTCAGTGTACAAGCTAAATAATGTGATCAATGGTGTGGGATGTAATATGTATTTCCTGCCCCCTGATTCTAACAATCCAGCAGGGAAACCAGTAACAAAAGAGACAAAACTAAAGCTGGATGTGAAAGATTCAAAATGCTACAGGTCCCCGACAAGCAAATCTAGAAAGACTAGATAGGCCATCACTGAATTGGACCTTGAAGGAAGAAGAGCGGTTGAACTCAAAGTTATAGGGGTAACACACAGAATCACAAATTTTGAAAACAGATTGGAGTCCAAAATCTCAGTGTCCTTTCATTGGAATAGGGTTTGTAGAAGGTAAGATCAAATATCTTGGTGCCTAACCATGTTCAAAATCATATTTGTAGCCAATTCTTAAGTCTTGCCCACATCATGAAATTTTTCATGTTATGTCCTAATACAGTCTTCCTCTGTTCTCACTGCTAACAGCAATTACTCTTCCCACCACCCATTCATTCAGGGAATTAATCACACATTGACTTTCACTCTTCAAATATTCTGAAAGTATATTTTGCTTTCTTAATAAGACTTTGTTATCAAATAAAATATCCTTTCAAACAGATGCTTGGTCTTTGACAACTACTGCCAGTTGAAATGTGAAACAAATTTAAGTCACAAGCTTGGGGTCTGCAGCTAGTTACATGTGGCCCAGCCAAAGAAACATCTGTATTCCAACACAGCACTGTTTTCTGCCTACCCAGTAACTCCTAGAAACAGACTTACAGCTTGTTTTGTGTGTGTGTGTGTGTGTGTGTGTGTGTGCGCGCACGCACATGCGCGCGCGTGTGGGATAGTCAGAAAAAAACTAATGGTCAGAGCTATTGATGAAACTGAAAATCAAGTTGAGTGGCACAAGGAAGCTACGGCCATTAGCCAAAAATAAACAAATAAATAGACATTAAAGAGCAGAAGAAATTATATGCTATTGTAGTATATTTCCAAACCTGAGGATGAATGAAGGGCCTGGGATCCATCACTCATGCTTTTAAAGGATTTAGTGTGTATTTTTTCACAATACCAGTATAAATACAAGCTGAATTAATAATCTGATAATCTCATATTTCAAAGTCCTCAGTGAACTCACCTTCCATGACAAAATACAAGTCAACACAGGCAGTTTCTCTTAAGGTTCCAAAAGTGCAGGATTTGCCATGCTTACTGACTTATTACAAAGCCCACATGTTTATAAATTAGAATGTTGCTTTGTAATCATATTTGAAGTGTTTAGTAATGGTTTATTTTCTTTGCCAATATTGGCAAATCATTTTGAATTTTACACAGAAAGATTCTAACAATTCTAAAGATTGTAAGCAATTAGGAACTCAAAAGTTGCTACTCTTTGAAAGTTGTGACTGAATTAACTGAAATGACTAAAGTTTGCTATAAAGTTTTATATTAAAATAAACATACACATAGGGATGAGGTAGAGCACTCACCTAGCATGTGTTCTTAAGTCTTGCCCAAATCATGAAACCTTTTCATATTATGTCCTAATATAGTATTCCTCTGCTCTTGCTGCTAACAGCAATTACTCTTCCCACCATCAGGCACTGGGTTCAATCCTCAGCACCACATGAAAATAAAAATGAAGGAATTGTGTCCACCTATAACTAAAAATAAATAAATAAATATTTAAAAATTCAAAAATAAACACACAAATGGTTCATTTCTATATGGTGCAGTATGTGGATGGTGGGGAATTAATATGGTTCAGATTCTTAGCTTATCATCTTTTGTGGCAAATATTTTTAAACTTTATATGAAAACATATATACAAAACTTACATAATAATGTATTAAAACAATATGAAAAATATTATGAACAAAACTTACTAATAATATATTAAAATTGATGTGAAAAATATCATTGACTATAATGTAAAAATTACGTAACAAGACCAAACATAGTGGCGGGAAGACAGTGAGCCACCCCATGCCAGGGTAGCCAGACCTGCAGATCTCCGAGAGTGGTAGAGGACACCATCCAGCTGCTATCTACAGAAATCAAGAGCACTGTGACCCCACATGGGGCTCCAGGCCTCAGCGTTCCAGTAGGACACCCTGCGTTGGAGCAGGCTCAAAGCCCAAAGTTCCAGTCCACACAAGATTTGGTGAGCCTTAGCAGAATCACCTATCAACACATCTGCAGATTGCCAAGTCTTCGCACTGCTCCCACACAAGTGACTCAGCTGTTGCCTACCCTCAGCACAAAGCCATCACCCGGCTCCCCCCACCTCACCAGGCTCCCTCCACCTCACCAGACACCCAGGCGCTGAAAGCACACCGCTGCCACCTTGACTCAACAGTCTCGCCATTTAGCTGGGGGCAAGTTCCAGATCGGATCTCCAGCAGCCAAGTACCAGGTTTCCAACCATCCCCCCTCCCCAGGAGTGGTAACCCAACACAGTAGTTGCCCAACATAGTTGTGCAGTGTGACCAGGAGCCGCCCACGGGAGCCCTGGGTGAGAGTTTCCTCAATTGGGAACTGCTAGGGGAGAGGGAAAGACCCAGAACTGGGAATTCTCCAGGCAAGAGAGGGAGATAGATTGGGGATGTGGCTCAAGCGGTAGTGCGCTTGCCCGGCATGCGCTGGGTGCTGGGTTCCATCCTCACCACCACATAACAATAAAATAAACATGTTGTGTCCACCGAAAACTAAAAATTAAATATTAAAAAATTTCTCTCTCTCTCTCTCTCTCTCTCTCTCATGAAAAAGAGAGGGGGGGGAGGGAGGGAGGGGGAGAGGGAGAGGGAGATAGTACGGGATGCTCCCATCATACCAGCGAGAGGTCCCAAAAAGAGACCCGTGAGGTGCAGTCTTTCTACAGGGAACGAGTGGGTGCCACCCTCCGCATCCAGGCGCCCCGCACCAGTACCAGACTTTCCACCCTGGTTATCTCCACCATCCAGAGGACAGAGACACCAGCTTACAACAGACGATGCCTCCTACTGGATGAGAAGAGAAGCAGGAAAGATACGGATCTCTAAAGCTAGCTACAACCCTGGATTCTTCCTTTGAGTTTTTTGTTTGTTTGTTTGTGGTTGGTTGGTTGGTTGGTTTTTTCTCCTCTACCCCTCCATCCTACGGCCCTCACATCCCCAACATATGTGAAACCAAGAACTTTGCATGAAATAGGACTTTGAGGACTGAGTCATCTGAATGATATAATATAGAGGTATTATACACACTCTTTTTTTTTCTTTTCCTTTTTATTCTTTCATTTCTTTCCCCCTCCAAATCTTACTGTTTTAACATCCTGTATTTTTCTAAATACATATGTGTGTTTGTTTTATGTACTCTACTGTCTTACCACCTACCTGCCTACCCTAAATTATTTCCTGTCTAGTCTCTTGCTACTAACCCTCTTCACTAGATTTCTCCTTCATACTTCCTAAGATACATTGACTCTATATCCTCACATTCTACCTCCTCAGCATATGGTCCTAAGCCCCACCCCCAGGTTATTGTCCACTGTCAGAAACATTTTTACAAAACTACTGATTATATTTTATTTTATTTTTATTTTTATTTTTTTTTTTTGGAGGTTCTAGCAGGGGAGCGCAGCTACTCGTATACCCTTGACCGAAGAACGGTCCTCCTCTATCGGGGAAGGTCGTCCTCTTCGACCGAGCGCGCAGCTTCGGGAGGGACGCACATGGAGCGGTGAGGGAGGAAGGGGACACCCGCCTAGCCAGCCAGATCAGCCGAATCAACCCTGGCGATCGATGGGGTGACAGATGTCGCAGCCAGATCGCCCTCACATCCCTGATTATATTTTAGATAATAATTGAATTCAACATTTCTGTACATCAAGACAAAACTGTGAACGTCTTAATAACAACAAACTGTTCACAGGTGGTATATTGTTGATATTAAGATCTGTTAACATTGTCCTTCCCCACAAAGGAGAGGTCTTGGAACTCTACAAGAGCACTACAAACCTATACGGTAAAAACA
Organism: Marmota marmota marmota; assembly: GCF_001458135.2. Taxonomy (NCBI): domain Eukaryota; kingdom Metazoa; phylum Chordata; class Mammalia; order Rodentia; family Sciuridae; genus Marmota; species Marmota marmota. The sequence goes on along the minus strand of NW_025999960.1, from coordinate 243,567 downwards.
ATAACAATCTAGAACCACAGAGCTGAAAAGGAAGACACAAGAGCAACATGAAAAGACAAGGGAAGGTCTCTGAGCAGCCATTGAAGGGAAAGGAACTGCTGGTGTGTGTGTGAGCGCAGGTGTGTGGACAAGGAGGTGGGGGCAGCCAAGTTAGAGTCCCAACTCCTTGGAATCCATTTGTTATTCTTTTCTTTCTCCCCCACATCTATCTGGTGGTAGTGGGAGTTTAAATTTGCGTTTCTTTTCATTCATTTCCAAATCTTTTTAAAATTTTAGGGTTGGGGGGGGTAGTGGGAAGAGCAGGAAAGGGGAAAGGAGGAGAGTAGGAACAGAAGAGGAGGAGGAGGACATGGAGATGAAGAAGAGTTAAGGAACCGAGCCCCGGAGGAGGTGACAGAGTTAGTTCTTGATAATTGCCTGTATGTCAATGGGGAAATTGAAGGCCTGAATGACACTTTTAAAGAACTAGACTTTCTGAGTATGGCTAATGTGGAATTAAGTTCACTGGCCCAACTTCCCAGCTTAAACAAACTTCTAAAGTTGGAACTTAGTGACAATATAATTTCTGGAGGCTTGGAAGTCCTGGCAGAAAAATGTCCAAATCTTATCTACCTCAATCTGAGTGGAAACAAAATCAAAGATCTCAGTATAGTAGAAGCTCTGCAAAATCTTAAAAATTTGAAAAGTCTTGACTTGTTTAACGGTGAGATCAAAAATCTGGAAGATTACAGAGAAAGTATTTTTGAATTGCTGCAACAAATCACATACTTAGATGGATTTGATCAGGAGGAGAATGAAGCACCTGACTCCGAAGAGGATGATGATGAGGATGGAGATGAAGATGATGGAGATGAAGAGGAAGATGAAGCTGGTCCACCTGAAGGATACGAGGAAGAGGAGAAAGATGATGAGGAGGAGGATAAAGATGAAGCAGGGTCAGAATTGGGAGAGGGAGAAGAAGAAGTGGGCCTTTCTTACTTGATGAAAGAAGAAATTCAGGATGAAGAAGGGAAAGAAGATGAGGAAGAGGAAGAAGAAGGTCTCCGGGGGGAGAAGAGGAAACGAGATGCTGAAGATGATGGAGAGGAAGAAGATGACTAGATCATTCTAAGACCAGATTCCCCAGCATTCCTGGGTGTGCAATAGAGTGATCACATCTTTGTTTTTTCATGTATGATAGCTATCCCTACAGAAGATAATGTGTAACTTTTTATAGAAAAGTGTGGTTTTACTATTTTTGCCTTATCATTCCAGTTAAGATTTACTAGTCTGTTAATGATCATATTGTATATAGAGAAAAAATTTCATTGACACTCCCCCCATTAAGACATTCTCTAGCAATTATATTTAGAAGCTTAATTTTTTCTAATTCAAACTCAAGTTCATTGTATTAGTAATTTTTAGTCTGTAATTAAAACATGATTGCTTTTACACAGGTGAAGTTTGATGCATTTCATTCATAAGATTTTAAAGTTATTTATAAATTAACTGAAATTACAGTCATCTATAATATGAAATGACAGTAGTCTCTTGAATAAGTTGATTTTTTAATAATAATAATTATTATTATTATTATTATTATTATTATTATTTAGAGATGATCCAGGGATCTTTATTTTGAAGGCATTGACTTTTTTTAAATAGCTCAAGATATTTGAGTGGTTTTTTTAGTCACATGAATTAAGTTGGAAAAGTAGAAGCAGAATAATAAAGGTTCTATTCAGCAATACAGTTTGTGGATTTGGGGGAGGTTCTAGTCAGTAATACAATTCATGGATTTTCTGGTGATTGATAAGATTTTATTTTTGAAGGAAAAATTGCCTATACTAAGTAAGACACGCAGGTGAGCCCTCGCTTTAGGCTGCAGATCATAACATGCCAATGGATGTTTATTTCGTTTTGTTTTAGGTGTACATTTTCTCATCAATTTCTTTATGATCACCTTCCCTTCTTATTGATTCCCCTCTCTCTATCCCAAAAGAAAGCTGGGAACTTCTGGATACCCAGAAAACCTTTAGTCTTATACCTCAACCACCTTTTCAGAGCTCTCTGGGTTTTAAACAGAGTGGAAGAAATTGAGAATTTTCGGAGATACAAATATTGTTATTGATACAATTTTAGGCAGCAAGCTCTAAGACCATATAAGTAGGATGAAGAAAGTAAAGAAGCAGGGGAGGGTTTTTGGATTAGCATCAATGTTCATTGCCTGTTGATAATTAATGAGACATTTAAATCAACTTTTAAGTTGGCATCCCCAAATTATTTGGATACAAACCCTGCACAGTATTTATAACTTTTCTGATTAGAACCTTTAGTTGTTCCTATAGTTTTAACGCATTACCAGATGTAGCATTTAATTGGAATATTATAGGCAGTTGGAAAAATATTTGGGATTAAATATTAAAATTAAGACTTATTTTCAAGTGAATGTCCATTAAAATAGAAGAATATTTGGGATAAGTATGAGTGTGTGCTTACTTACACGGTTACTAAATAAAATATAACGAGTACACAAGTACATCTCTGTTTTTGTCATGGAGGCTCCATGTTCAAGGTAACTGCTTTGTTCATATTGACTATCTTAAAATTTTTTCTTTGTTTTGAATATTTGTAAGGTTTTAAAAGTTAGTGTCAGTAAACTAATTGAAGCTATTCTTCTACTGGGACACATTTAAATTACTGAGTGTAGTACTGATACTGCTTGTTTTTTTTTTTTTTTTAGTTTAAAATGTATGACTTGGCATTTTAAAGGATATTTGTGGAGAAACTAAAACAGTTGCACAACTGACTGAAATAAAACACTTGGAATAAATTTAGTAGGGGGATCAGAAAGCACAAAAGATTAACATTTTTTTCTCCTAATTTTTAACAATTGATATGCCCTGCTTTAGTCTCTAAGAATTCTCATTACATACTATGTACAGTTTATAAAAAACTTATTTTTAAAATGAAATCTATATATTGACTTTCTTATCAATCATCTTGTTGTGCAATCAAAATTAGAGTTCTTTGGTTTGAAAACAACACATAGTGAACCTCCAGATAACTTTTAAGAACTTATTTAGCTTTGTGGGTGGTATTTTCATGCAAATAAATAAGGGGATTTTATATTTTGTAGAAGTTTGGGGTCCTATTTTAATACTCTTTGTATTGCAGTATGTATATAGTGCGTTAAGTTCTTTAAGAATCTCTCTGTAGGACTGGGGATGTGGCTCAAGCGGTAGCGCGCTCGCCTGGCATGCATGCGGCCCGGGTTCAATCCTCAGCACCACATACAAAGATGTTGTATCTGCCAAAAACTAAAAAATAAATATTAAAAAATTCTTTAAAAAAAAAAAAAAGAATCTTTCTGTAAACGTTGAGGTTAATACTTTTGTGCAACTATGTTTTTTGAATAAAGCCATGACAGTGTTAAAAACGAATCAAAAAGCAGCACTCATGATCATTCTTTTATTGTTTCTAACTATTCGATATTTTTCCTGTGACTGCTGTAACTTAAGTTTTTGAAACAAAATTGCTTCAAATAAATTGAAGATTTGTTATAATGATTAAAAAAAAAAAGAAAAGGGAAGAAAGTGTCCCAAACAAATGAAGACACCACATCACTAGAATCATTGGCAGCTACAGCAGAAGGAATGACAGAGAAGGAGATTAGGATATACATTATCCTAATAATGTATAAAATAATGTTAAATAATGTATAAAATAATGTTAAAATGTTCTGGGAACTCAAGGAAGATATAAGAGAGCAAATACAGGCAGTGAAAGATCACTTCAACAAGGAGCTACATAAACAAATACAGGAAGCAAAAGATCTCCTTAACAGGAAGATAGAGGTCCTAAAATAAAACCAAACAGACATCCTTGGAAAAAATTAATAAACCAAATTAAAAACCCAAATGAAAGCATCACTAACAGAGTAGACCACTTGGAAGACAGGACATCAGACAATGAAGACAAAATATATCATCTTGAAAAAAATATAGAACACACAGTAATAATGGTAAGAAACCACGAGCAGAGCATTCAAGAAATGTGGGATAGCATAACAAAAACAAATAAGAGTTACTGGGTATAGAGGAAGACATAGAGGTCCAAACCAAAGGAATGAACAATCTATTCAATGAAATAATATCAGAAAACTTTCCAAACATGAAGAATGAATTGGAAATCCAAATTCAAAAAGCCTACAAGACGCCAAGTGTACAAAATCACAACAGATCCACATCAAGGCACATTATACTGAAAATGCCCAACATACAGAATAAGGAGAGAATTTTAAAACCCATAAGAGAAAGGAATCAGATTACATATAAAGAAAAACCAATCAGGATAACAGCAGATTTTTCAACACAGACCCTGAAAGCTAGAAGATCCTGGGACAACATATATCAAGCTCTGAAAGAAAATGGGTGCCAACTGAGAATCTTGAATCCAGCAAAATTAAGCTTTAGATTTGAAGATGAAATAAAAACCTTCCACAATAAACAAAAGTTCAAAGAATTTATAGTTAGAAAACCGGCACTACAAAACATCCTTGGAAAAATATTCCATGAAGACGACAGAAAAAACAACAATGAAAATTAGCAGAGGGAGGTAGTACCCTAAAGGAAAAACTAATCAATGAAGAAAATCAAGTCAAGTTAAATAACAAAAATAAACATGGCTGGGAATACAAACCATGTCTCAATAATAACCCTGAATATTAATGGCTTAAACTCACCAATCAAAAGACACAGAATAGCAGATTGGATTAAAAAAAAAAAAAGACCCAACAATATGCTACCTCCAAGAGACTCATCTCATAGGAAAAGACATCCACAGACTGAAGGTGAAGGGTTGGGAAAAATCATACCACTCACATAGATTGCGGAAGCAAGCAGGGGTTTCCATCCTCATATCAAATAAAGTAGACTTCAAGCCAAAGTTAATCAAAAGGGATAAAGATGGACATTACATACTGCTCAAGGGAACCATACACCAACAAGACATATCATAAATATATATTCCCCAAACAATGGTGCAGCTATGTTCATCAAACAAATTCTTCTTAAATTCAAGAGTCCAATTGATCACAACACAATAATCCTGGGAGACTTTAACACACCTCTCCCACCACTGGATAGATCTTCCAAACAAAAGTTGAATAAAGAATCTATAGAACTCAATAATACAATCAATAACTTAGACTTAACTGACATATATAGAATATTTCAACCTGCATCAAGCAGATACACTTTCTTCTCAGCAGCACATGGATCCTTCTCTAAAATAGACCATATACTATGCCACAAAGCAACTCTTAACAAATACAAAAAAGTAGAGATACTACCATGTATTTTATCAGATAATGTAATGAAATTGGAAATAAATGACAAAATAAAAAATAAAAATTACTCTAACACCTGGAGACTGAACAATATCCTACTGAATAAACAACAGACATCAAAGAGGAGATTAAAAAATTCTTAGAAATAAATGTGAACATAGACACAACATATCAAAATCTCTGGGACACTAAGAAAGCAGTTCTAAGAGGAAAGTTCATTGCATGGAGTTCGTTCCTTAAAAGAAGAAAAAGTCAACAAATAAATGACCTCACTTTACATCTGAAAGCCCTAGAAAAAGAACAAATCAGCATCAAAAGCAGTAGAAGGAAAGAAATAATTAAAATTAGAGATGAATTCAATGAAATCAAAACAAAAGAACCAATTGAAAAAATTGGCAAAACAAAAAGTTGGTTCTTTGAAAAAATAAATAAAATTAACAGATTCTTAGCTACATTAATGAAGAGAAGGAGAGAGAACTCAAATTACCAGCACACAAGATGAAAAAGGTAATATCACAACAAATACTACATAAATACAGAGGATAATTAGAAATTATTTTGAAAACTTATACTTCAATAAAATAGCATATGACTTGCCAAGACTGAATCAGGAAGATATATACAATTTAAACAAACCAAAATCAAGTGATGAAATAGAAGATGCCATCAGAAGCCTACCAACCAAGAAAAGCCCAGGATCGGATGGTTACACAGCCAAGTTCTACAAGACATTTAAAGAAGAACTACTATCAATACTCTTCGACAGCCTACATCTTTTTTTTTTAAGAGAGAGAGAGAGAATTTATTTAAATATTTATTTTTTTAGTTTCGATGGACACAATCTTTATTTTATTTGATGTGGTGCTGAGGATCGAACCCAGTGCCCCTCGCATGCCAGGCGAGTGTGCTACCGCTTGAGCCACATCCCCAGCCCGACAGCCTACATCTTGGGAGCAAAATTTTACCCCCCCACACACATCAGATAGAGCACTAATCTCTAGGGTATATAAAGAACTCAAAAAGCTAAACACCAAAAGCACGAATAACCCAATCAATAAATGGGCCAAGGACATGAACAGACACTTCTCAGAAGAGGATATACAATCAATCAACAAATATTTGAAAAAATGCTCATCATCTCTAGCAATCAGAGAAATGCAAATCAAAACTACCCAAAGATACCATCTTACTCCAGTCAGAATGGCAGCTATTATGAAGACAAACAACAATAAGTGTTGGAGAGGATGTGGGGGAAAAGGTACACTAATACATTGCTGGTGGGACTGCAAATTGGTGCAGCCAATATGGAAAGCAGTATGGAGATTCCTTGGAAATCTGGGAATGGAACCACCCAGCTATCCCTCTCCTAGGACTATACCCAAAGGACTTAAAAACGGCATACTACAGGGACACAGCCATATCAATGTTTATAGCAGCAGAATTCATAATAGCTAAACTGTGGAGCCAACCTAGATGCCCTTCAGTGGATGAATGGATAAAAAAAAAAAAAGCGTGGCATTTATACACAATGGAATTTTACTGAGCAATAAGAGAGAATAAAATCATGGCATGTGCAGCTAAATGGATGGCGTTGGAGAGGATAATGCTAAGTGAAGTTAGCCAATCCCCCCCCCCCAGCCAAAAAAATGCAGAATGTTTTCTCTGATATAAGGAGGCTGATTCATAGTGGGGTGGGGAGGGAGAGCATGGGAGGAATAGATGAATTCTAGATAGGGAAGAGGGGTGGGAGGGAAAAGAAGGGGGCAGGGGATTAACAAGGATGGTAGAATGTGATAAACATCATTATCCATACATTAAGACATGAACTGATGTGAACACACTTTATATACAAACAGAGGTATGAAAAATTTGTTCTATATGTGTAATAATAATTGTAATGCATTCTGCTGCCATGTATTTTTAAAAATTACATAACAATATACTTATGCAGATTTCAATTAAGATTGGGGCAAGAACTTCAGTGTAGATGCTTTTATTATTTGCATATTTGGAGCATTAGTGTAGTTGGGTAAAAATCAGAGATTTCCCATATGTAGCAAAATGAAGTTAAACCCCAGAATCTCTCCATGCACAAAGCTCAACTCAACATGAATCAAGGACCTAGGAATTAGACCAGAGACCCTGTACCTAATAGAAGAAAAAGTAGACCCAAATCTTCATCATGTCAGATTAGGCCCTGACTTCCTTAACAAGACTCCTAAAGCACAAGAAACAAAATTAAGAATCAATAAACTGGATGGATTCAAACTCAAAAGCTTCTTCTCAGCAAAAGAAACAATCACTCAAGTGAAGAGAGAGCCTATAGTATGGGAGCAAATTTTTACCACATGCACATCAGATAGAGCACTAATCTCCAATATACATAAAGAACTCAAAAAACTTAACACCAAAAAAACACAAACAACCCAATCAATAAATGGGCTAAGGAAATGAACCGATACTTCTCAGAAGATGATATACAATCAATCATCAAATATATGAAAAAATGTTCATCATCTCCAGCAATCAGAGAAATACAGATCAAAATTACTCTAAGATTTCATCTCTCTCCAGTCAGAATGACAGCTCAAGAATACAAGCAACAATAAGTGTTAGCAAGGATGCAGGGGAAAAGACACACTCATACATTGCTGGTGGGACTGCAAATTGGTACAACCAATCTAGAAAGTAGTATGGAGATTCCTTTAAAAACTTGGAATGGAACCACCATTTGACCCAGCTATCCCACTCCTCGGTCTATACCCAACACAGTATAGACTTAAAAACTGCAACATAGTCACATTACTGTTTATAGCAATACAATTCATAATAGCCAAACTGTGGAACCAAACTAGATGCCCTTCATTATATGAATGGATAAAGAAACTGTGGTGTATACACACAATGGAATATTATGCAGTAATAAAAGAGAATAAAATTATGGCATTTGCAGGTAAATGGATGGAGTTAGAGAATATCTGGCTAAGTAAAGTAAACCAATCCCAAAAAACCAAAGGTCAAATGTTTTCTCTGATAATCCATAATGGGGAGGGGCATAGAATGAATGGAGGAACTTTGGATTGGGCAAAGGGGGGCGCGGAAGAGGTATGGAGACAGAAAAGATGGTGGAATGAGACACACATCATTACCCTAGGTACATGTATGATGGCATGAATGGTGGGATCCTGCTTCATGTACAACCAGAGAAGTGAAAAACTGTTCCCATTTGTGTACAATGAATCAAAGGGCATTCTGCTGTCATAATGTATAACTGATTAGAACAAATAAATTTAATTTTTTTTTTAAAAAATTACTTTTATGGCCAAAAAACAAACCAAAACAAAATCAGAGACTGCTTTCATAGTTACCATTTCTTGAGAAAAAAAAAAATTCCATAAATGGCCTGAAATGCATTCTATTGCTCTTGAAAATATAGGAGAAATGATTGGACTATCCCCCAAATGCTGCTACCCCTGCCCAAGAAATCTTATAGAATCAAGTACTTCTAAATCATTAGCTTATGTGTTATTTCAAATATCATTAAAAATATATAAAATGAAACTGCTCTGGTCCCATGAGCATTCTGAATGGGCATTCTGAACTAATATGAATCTAAAATAGTGAGTACTTGAATAAAAACAATGACTTCAGCCCATTGGCACAGAATACTTTGTCCTGCCAGTGGAACTTCCACAAGCACCACACCCCAGTGAGGTGGTCACAGGTCTGGAAAGTGGGCTGCCCGGAACTCTATCCCATCAGGAACTTAAGACAGTCAGGGCTTTGCCCCTTAATCTGCCCCACAAGGAGCACATGTATTTTTGCCATCAGACTGTAATCATCATCTCTACATCCTATGTGTTTAAAAAGAAATGGACTGGCAGGCTCATTGACTTATTTCCTGAGAATTAAGCTATCGAATCATAAGGAATGGCTACACATAAAGGCTTAGAGTGTGGTATTCAAAACAATGTATCATTTTACAATGCAGAAATGTCTCAGAGTAATGTCCAAAACTGGAGGTTTTCTGCCTAAAACAGGTCCTACCCAGCTAACTACCTTCTGTTAAAATCCTATGTATTAATAAAAGTCCCCAGAACTTTATTTCATTAGAGAAGCTAACAGAATTCCATGTTGGACAAAGGAAGTTCTTGCTATACAAAATGCAACTTTACTTAAATGTCTACTAAAAAACCTAAATCTCAGTCTTATAGGAGAAAAAATATATAAATAAAAACAGGGAATGTTTCATTTGCTGTGGTAAGCAAAAATGCATATTAAACGACCATGAGTTACCACTTTACATATACTAAAATGCACACACACACAAAAATATCCTAACACTCACTGGTGGAAATGTTGTAGTGAAGCTGCTGTTTTTACTAGAGACACCATATTAAATGTGAACCCTTTAGGAAAGCAATGTACCATGTAGTAAGAGTTAATAATTCCATTATAACAAATTTGTCTTCAGGAACTAATTTGCAAAAGTTTTTTTTTTTTTTGTAAGTACACAAAAGCTATTTATTACAGAATTCTAAAGAATAATTAGAACTATCTATCTGAGTACCCATTATTAGAGGATAGCAAAAGTTAATTCTACAATGTCAACATAATAAAATTAGAAAAACAATAAGGTTATAATGCTAATAAAACCTAAATGAAAACAACAGAATCCAATTTGTCACTGTGTAAACTGTGCACAGGAATAGTAAGGTGACGGGAGCATGAGGGGAATGAGGTGGGGAGACTGCTAGGCTGAGGAACTGTGGGTACAAAGCACAGGATGGACTCACATGGTGTCTTCACTAGTGAGTTGAGTGAACATGATAAACCATGCTATTTCTTTTGCATGGAAGGTAACAGAGTTCTATTTCTTCTTTTTAAAGGAAACAAAAAAAAAATCACAACTTACTGATATTTTGTGCATGGACTGCCACTGGCACCCTCTTCTCAATCCAGATGCCATTTAGACACAGCAAGAGTCTCTGAAGGAAGAGTAGGAGGTCCACTGAAGGAAGAGTAGAAGGCGCAACCTTCCTGGTCTCCTTCAGTGAACTACAAGTGTTACTATTGACACCTGCCCTGGTGTATGGACAAATGGACTACGTTATTGTTACAATTCATCCAACCTCACTCCTACAAAATGGTCGTGTGGTTTCAAGGAACCACAACAGTGATAACATCAACAATGTACGCACAGTGAACACAAGAAATTGGCAAAACCAATATCTCTACTTGATCACATTGTACAACGTAAAGATGACATTGTCCTAGAGAGGAAGTATGCAGTTTGAAAATATTTCCCAAATAATCTCATATCCACAAAACACAAAATTTTCTAACCAGTATTAAAATTTACAAAATGAAAGTTTTAGCTTCCCATCTCCTCCCCTGCAGGGCTGGGGACCAAACCCGGGGCCCTGTGCATGTTAGGCAAGTGCTATGCCACAAAGTATTAGTTTTTTAAAGCCCTAGTAAATATATGAAAAGGTGTCATATTGCCTTTTTTTTTTTTTTTTAAGAATTGCTGGACATTAAAGAAGAAAGCAGCTACCACTGTGGGGTCAGGCACTGTGCTTAGGGGTGTATCCTTTAAGCAATAGGCAACACTACCCATAAGGGAAACATTATTATTATTACCTCATTTCACAGACATAAAACTGAGGAGTAGAAAGAGAGATGAAGCAAATTGCCCAATCTAGTAAATCCCAAAACAGGATTCTGACCTAGGCAGTTTAACTCTAGAAACTCTACCGTCAACCATTCTGAGTACTACACTAGACTACAATTTACTGGCTGATTACCAAACAAACCTGCTGTAGTTGGTTGGTAAAAATGAGCAAGTAGCTAACACAGTATTTCTCCCATTTGAACCTTTATATTCATTCAGCCCTCCATATCTGTGGAATCCACATCCATGGATTCAACCAACCTTGGACTGAAAATATTAAAAAAACAACTTTGCCTTATTGCTGACATGTGCTCCATAGTCAGACCTACAATGGTTATATCTATACTGAACACATACCGATTGTTTCTCTTGTCCTTTTCTCCAAATGATCCAGTACAAGAATCATTTACTTAGCATTTACATTATACTAGGCTTTATAACTAAAGATGGCTTAAAGAATACAGGAGGACACGCACGGGTTATAGGCAACTACTATTACAACTTTATATAAGGGACTTGGGCATCAAAGATTTTGGTATTCTCTGGGGTTCCTGGAACCAATTCCCCTCAGATACTGAGGGACAACTATATTAATACATTAACTTTTGAATAATGAACAGCTTAAAAATAAGTATCTAAATATCTAAATAAACCAAATTTTCCATTCCACAAAATGGAAACAGATTAATATATACATATATATTAATATATTAATGGGGAGGGCATACTGGGGATTTTAACTCAGGAGCACTCAGCTACTGAGCCACAACCCCAGCCATATTTTGTATTTTATTCAGAGATTATATTCCCTGTTACTCCTCTTAAGATTGTTGCTACTCCTAAGCATAGAATGACTTTTTTTTTTTTTGGTTCTTTTTAGATATACATGATAGTAGAGTGTAGAATATATTTTGACATATTATACATACATGGAGTATAACTTCTAATTAGTATCCCATCCTGTGGTTGTACATGATGTGGAATTACACTGTCATATATTCATATATATGTACATAGGAAAATTATGCCCGATTCATTCTACTGTCATTCCTATTTCCATCCTTTCTCCCTTCCCTTCATTCCCCTTTATCTAATCCAATGAACTTTTAATCTTCCCCTCCCTTGTTGTGGATTAGCATCCACATATCAGAGAGAACATTCACACTTTGGTTTTTGGGGGCAGTCTTATTTCACTTAGCATGACAGCCTCCAGTTCCATCCACTTATCAGCAAATGCCACAATTTCATTCTTCTTTATGGCTGAGTAATATTCCATTGTGTATATATAACACATTGTCTTTTTCCATCACCTGTTGTAGGGTACCTAGGTTGGTTCCATGGTTTGACTATTGTAAATTGAGCTGCTATAAACATTGATGTGTCTGCATCATTGTAGTATGCTGATTTAAGTCTTTCAGGTATAAATTGAGAAGTAAGATAACTGAGTCAAATGTAGTTCCATTCCAAGTTTTTTAAGGAATCTCCACACTGCTTTACAGAGTGGCTGCACTATTTGCAATCCCACCAGCAATGTATGAGTGAACCTTTTTCCCCACATCACCACCAACATTTATTTTTACTTGTATTTTTGATAATCGCCATTCTGACTGGGGATGGATGTAGTTTTAATTTCCATTTCTCTAATTGCTAGAGTTGTTGAACATTTTTTCATATATTCATTGACTGATTGTATATCTTCTTCAGTGAAGTGCCTGTTCAGTTCCTTTGCCCATTTACTGATTGGGTTATTCATTTTTCTGATGTTAAGTTTTTTGAGTTCTTCGTATATCCTGGAGATTCATGCTCTGCAGGTGGTAAAAATTTTCTCCCATTCTGTAGGCTGTCCATTCGCATTCTTGATTGTTTCCTTTGCTGTGAAGAAGCTTTTTAGTTTGATAGCATCCATTTATTGATTCTTGATTTTACTTCTTGCGCTTTAGGAGTCTTATTGAGGAAGTCGGTTCCTAAGCTGACAAGGTAGAAAGCTGGGCCTCTCTGGTCTAATGCCTAGGTCCTTGATCCACTTTAAGCTGAATGTTGTGCAGGGTAAGAGATAGGGGTTCAACCTCATTCTACTGCATATGAATTTCCAGCAGAAATAAATTTTTAAGAATAATTACTCTAATTGAAACTGTTATTGAGCTGGGGTTGTGGCTCAGTGGTTAAAGCACTTGCCTAGCATGTGTGAGGCACTGGGTTCAATCCTCAGTACCACATAAAAATAAATAAATAAAGTTATTGTGTCCATCTACAACTAAAAATTTTAAAAAAAACTGTTATTGAGAGAAAAAAACAGAACCAAAAAATTTATTTATTTGCTTATTTATTTTTGTAAAGTACTGGGGATTGAACCTAGGGGCACTTTACCACTGAGCTACTTCTACAGCCCGTTTTATTTATTTTGAGACACAGACTTAATAAGTTGAGGTACTTTCACCAGGAACAACTCTAATTTAAGATCCTCTTGCCTCAGCCTCCCATATTGCAGGAATTACAGACATACACCACCATGCCTAGCTCAGAGCCAAAATTTTTCTAAATTGAACATTAAATTTTTTGTATCATAAATTCAATCTCTGTTCATAATGGTACTTCTGAACACAACTTACTCCTGCTATGTAATCGTATATTTTACATAGTTTGCAAACAGTTGGCAAAGTCAGCTATCCTTAAATACTATCACAGAGCTAATCTTAACTATATAAGAAGCATTTACACAAGAGATAAAGATGTACTTTCTTTGACTAACTGCTTATATTATGTGCCAAGTCTGGCATTTAGCACAAAAAAACTTCATGAATTCTAATCTGCTGAATTTAGCGGGAGGGACAGGCAGGAAATTCAATGGTCTTCTGTTTTAATTATTAATAACGTGAAAAGTTCTCATTTAAACTGATGTGATTCTGCAATCTGTGTATGGGGTGAAGGTGGGAGTTCATAACCCACTTGAATCAAAGTGTGGAATATGATATGTCAAGAAATTTGTAATGTTTTGAACAACCCACAATAAAAAATTAAAAAAAAAAAAAAAGAAAAGAAAAGTTCTCATTTAAAATATGTGTTTTGGGGCTGAGGTTGTGGCTCAGCGGTAGAGCGCTCACCTAGCACGTGCAAGGCTCTGGGTTCGATCTTCAAAACCACATAAAAATAAATAAATAAAATAAAGGTACTGTGTCCAACTACAACTAAAAAATAAATATAAAAAAATAAAATATGTAGGGGCTGGGATTGTAGCTCAGCGGTAGAGCGCTCGCCTAGCATATGTGAAGTCCTGGGTTTGATCCTCAGCACCACATAAATTTAAAAAATAAAGATATTGTGTCCAACTACAACTAAAAAATAAATATTTAAAAATAAAATATGTATTTTGTACCTACCACTGGGCTACATGCTACAGGGATATAAAATTAATAATAAGACACAGCATCTTTGGTGGGGGGGTGGAGTTTATTGTCCAATAGGAGATAAAAGAGGTTTGTTTATTTTTATCTTTTTATTTTGGGAGAGGGCTCCTGGAGATTTAACCCAGAGGCACTTTACCACTGAGCCCACATCCCCAGCCCTTTTTTATATTTTATTTAGAGACAGGGTCTTGCTAAGTTGCTTAGGGCCTCGATAAGTTGCTGAGGCTGTCCTTGAACTTGCAATCCTCCTGCTTCAACCTCCAGAGCCACTGGGGTTACAGGCGTCTGCCACCATGCCCAGCTAAAAGAGGCTTATTAATGATCTGCAATATAATGTGACATGTAGCACAAAAAACTTCATCAATTCTAATCTGTTGAATTTAGGGGGGAAGGGGAGGAAATTCAATGGTCTTCTGTTTTAATTATTAATAACATGAAACATCTGAGACAGGAAGAATAACAACATGGTAGGTGTCACATAAAATGGCCAGGTGAAATGCTAGACAAACAGGGGAAATGACTTAAAGTTAAGGGTAGTTATGGGAGGTATTTAAGAAAGAATGGTGGATATGAAGAAAATCTGAACAAGGTGTAGAATTTCATCAGGCTAAAGGAAGAGCTGAAAGAAGAAGAGAATTCCAGGCAAAGGAATCAGAAACAGAAGGGCCAAAGCAAAGCATGTTCAGGAGATGGCAGTGGATCCACTTGGCTAATGGGATGGGGGGAGTGAGACAGAGACTAGAAGACTTCACCTGGCTAGACCTTGAAGACACTTGATAAAAGGTGGTAACAAGGGGGGCCTAGACTGCTGAGTATTCAGAGCCCTTATGTATTCAGAGCCCTTAATCAACTAAGGAGAGTTTGATTTTGCAGAAAGTAGGGAGAATCAGAGACCACCTGTATTATTTAGAAGACAAAGGCCTAGGAAGGAAGATATGGATACCAGCTGTGTTTTGAAGGAAACACAGTCGCTCCATGACTGAAATGGAAGAGATAAAGAAAATTCAAGGATGGATCCAGAGTTTGAAACCTAAATGTCTGAGGCAGGGAGGAGGAAAATGGGGCAGCTAACAGAAATAAAATCAGCTGGAGAAGAGGGGATCGGGAGAAAGGTACAGAATGAATTCCACCTCAACAGGCGGAGTTTGAAGTTCCAGCAGAATGCCACAGGGGGACATCAAAATCAACACAAACACAGGAAGAAGGCCATTGAGAAAGTCTTTAAGAAGTACAGTGTTTGAGGTATAGCACAGTGAGCTACCGAAAGCAGGTGGCAAAGCAGTGTTCAGAGGAAAATTCTAGTTGGTGCTATGACAGAATCTGAAGAAAGCAAGAGCTTCAGAGAAGTTATAAAGACCAAAGCAGATTGCAGGGGTAGGAGTGAAGAAGAACAGGTACAGGCAACAAATGAACACCCTGTCTAATAAATACAATCAGCCAGACGAGAAAAGATGGGATGCTGGGGCATAGGAAAGGGCACTGAAGAAGAGGTAGTACTTATTTCAGTAGTAAATAAGACATCCTGAATGTTTTTAAGCAGAAAAAGGTGGGGAGAGAAGACTTTGAACATCTGAGACAGGAAGGATGACAACAGACAAGACAAAGAAATAGTGATAAATAAAAATAGAGAAATATGTTGAGGTTTAAATAAAGATGCCTAACTGTCAGGTCTGTTTTGGTAGTCTACACAGTGTTTCCAAAAGTGTGACTCAAACAATTTGAGATTTCATATACCAAATTAGATATTTGATTTTTCTAGAGAAAACAGAATATGGAACAACATTAGGCCCAAGATTCCATGGGACAACAACCACTGCTGCTCCCCCACAGCCCCAGCCCCCAGAGAGAGCCAGCACTCTGCAGTTTACATCAGTCCCCACCTATTGCCTCATTCATTTTGGTAATTCTAATGGTCCCAGTTGACATTTGAATTTGTGACCCCTGACTTAGATCTTTTCAATAAAAAAGGAAATGACATCATCCTTAGAGAGTAATTAGGGACTGTAGATTGGAACTTGAAATTTGTGAAAAAAATATACTGCAAAAGCCATTGAAAAAAATTGGGTTAGAAAGTCAGTAAGAGATGAAAATTAAAAAAAAAAAAAAGAATCAAAGGGCAGCTGAAACAGCAGTGATTACTCACTTGACTTGGCAGAGCCCTACAGCCTGCAAACAGAGATCACAAAGCATTGTGGCACAAGACTGGGGGCGGTGGTTTGTTCCGGGTTTGTCGTCTAGGTGTTCTGAGGTTGTCATCTAGGGTGCTAGTGAGAACATCAGTGAGGACACTGGCCAGTGTCTGGCCTTGATAAAGGGGATAGTGGCCTGGAAAAAAGATGACAAAACCTCATGAGAGCAAAGAACAGATCAAGAGAAGGGAGGGAGGGATCTGGAAGGCAAGATAAAAAGATTCTTCCTGGAATTTTTCTGGCCAGAACTTGAAAATATTATCTGTATAAAAAATTAGATGATAGACACATCAAAAGCTAAGATGAGGGCTGGGGATGTGGCTCAAGTGGTAGCGCGCTCGCCTGGCATGCGTGCGGCCTGGGTTCGATCCTCAGCACCACATACAAACAAAGATGTTGTGTCCGCCGAAAACTGAAAAATAAATATTAAAAATTTAAAAAAAAAAAAAAGCTAAGATGAATTGGGAGACCTATGAAGGAAAGTGAAAGTATAATTAGCATAAAAGGCAAAAGTCATGCAAAAATGTCTCTGTAGTGTACCTTCATCTCTCTACTATTTAACTTCTAGAAATCATCTATAGATTTTCTTAAAAAAATAAAAATAAAAATCTAGTGGTGAAAATAAGACCAGACTTGATATAATGAAGTAAGTTCAAAGAACTATATTTTTGTGAAATGAACCAAGTGAGTGTTGTTTCATTTGGATTGGATAGGGTGAACTCAGGGCCTCTCCCATGTTAAGCATGTGCTCCACCACTGAGCTACACCCTGCCTCCCAAATGAATGCTTAAGGAGACTATTTTTAAACTACACACTTGACTTCAAATATTCTTAAATACAATTCCGGAGACTGAAAGCCCACTCATACACACACACACACACACACACACACACACACACACACACACAAATATCTATGCACAGGACTGTATACATTATCTCAAGTTTTGAAGAAGAAAGAAGATCCAAAGTTCAAAGTTATAAAGTTCTCAAAGTCTCACATATCAAATGCACATAAAATGGAAAGGTATCCAGTGTTTAGGATTGGCCTGTCTAGTACCTGAACCTTTGGGATCAACATACTCTGAAAGTTCCTTGATGTCTTAAAAACATACACACAAAATGACATTAAATGCAGAGAAGAACTCTGTAAAGTTATGCCCAACTGACAAATGTCCTTTGATTTTTTTTAATTTTCATCTCTTATTGACTTTCTAACCCAATTTTTTCAATGGATATTGCAATATATTTTTTCACAATTTTCAAGTTCCAAGCTACAGTCCCTAATTACTAAGGATTATGTCATCTCCTTTTTTATTGAAAAGATCTAAGTCAGGGGTCACAAATTTAAATGTCAACTGGGACCATTAGAATTACCAAAATGAATAAGGCAATAGGTGGGGACTGATGTAAACTACGGGGTGCCGTCAGTTGTATATAACAATTTTAATTTTTAAATTAAACAAAATTTTTAAATCTTAAGAATTGTACATTAAAATGAGACCCTTTGCTTCAAGTACTAAAAAGAGTGATATTGATTGAACAGCCCTAAACGGAAAATCCAAAATCCCAAATGCTCCCCACCAAAAGTTTCAGGTTAGGGATAGTCAATCCATGCAAAATTTTTCATAATCTGAAAAAAACCCGCCAGAACCACTTCTGGTCCCAAGCCTTTTAGATAGAGATATGTAGCCTGTAATACACACGATATTCATAGAAGGCTGGGCAAACAAGAAGTCTAGGAGTCACTGTTTCTTTCTTCTCTGAATAAATAATTTTTACAACAGGTCCTTTGTAGATGCATTAAGTATCCTTCATGTTCCTAATTTCCCAGACACCAGTTCCTCACAATGGAATCAATTCTACTGTTAATCCATTATGTCCCATCATCCTATACAGAAAGGAGAACTTGGACTTTTTTCCGGAGCATATCAAATCATGGGTGGAAGTACAAATTGGTACACTTTATTAGTGGGCAGACAGTATAGCAGCATTTAGTAACACTTTAAATACACAGGCTTTATTCACTACTAACACTGCTTATAGGACTCTACATAAGTGGTCTACTACCTAGATGCTCACTGCAACATTTAAGAAATAATGACAAACTGGAAACCACCTAAATGTAAGTAAATAAATACAGTTTATCCATCTGATGGGATATTATGAAACACACCTGAAGCAGCCTCCCCAGATCAAAGCCAGTTTCAGCAAAAGTGAGGTGCTAAGCAATTCAGTGAGACCCTATCTCTAAATAAAATATAAAATAGGGCTGGAGGTGTGGCTCAGTGGTCAAGTTCCCGTGAGTTAAATCGCCAGTACCCACAGTGGGGTTGGGAGGGGGAGCAAGGGAGGATTAAATGAACTCTAGATAGGACAAAAGGTGAGAGGGGAAGAGAGGGGGAATAGGGGTAGGAAAGATGGTGGAATGAGATGGACATCATTACCCTAAGTAAACGTATGAAGACAGAACAGGATGAATATACTTTGTATACAACCAGAGATACGAACAATTGTGCTCTATATGTGTAACATGAACTGTATCACATTCAGCTCTCATATATAACAAATTAGAATGAATGAATGAATGAATAAATAAATCTCAGGTACCAAAAAAAAACCCCAAAAACCTAAGAGAACTATACATACAGATACAGAAAGGTGTCTCACGGCACATCATGGGGAAAGGAAGCTATTAAACAAAGTAACTGAATGACAGCATCTTTGTAAACAGAAATATCCAGATACACATGTGATACACTTGTGTACATGAACACTGTATGTCTAGAATATGCAAACAATGTTTAACTTATAATTACAGAATGGAAATGGGAAAGAAGCAAAGAGGAGGAAAAAGATTTCTATTTCTTAATATTAAGATATTATTTCAACATTACAATGAGCACATATTGCTTTGGTAGATAAGAGTTTCAAAAATTAAGTTAAACCAGCAAAGCTAACAGAAATCAATAATCCTACAGGGATAAAATGAACCATGTGAAAGTCACCTAGCTGATTAGTAACCTTAGTTTCATCTGCAAAGAAACTCCACAGCAGTATCCAGACCAGTCTTTCACTGGACAACCAGAAGACAGGAGGCCTGGAGGGACATCTTTAGAATTATGCCTGTGTTATTCAACATTTCATAACTATAATGAATTATCTGACACTAGATACTTACGAAGTAAAGAGATTTATTTAGCTCATAGTTTTGGAGGACCCATGACAAACAGAAAGGCAGGAAAGGGAAGAAAGATGACATCTCAAGCCAGAAAGTAGAGAATCAGTGGACCCAAGCTCATTCTTTTATGACAACCCTATTGCCAGAACTCAAGGATATCACCAAAAATACCTTTATCCTGCTTAAGATCATACCCCCAATGACCTAAGGACTTCCCACCAAGCCCCATCTCTTAAAAGTTCCACCGCCTCCCAATACCACTACCCTGGGAACCAAGACTGCATCATGTGGACTCTAGGGAGGCAAACCAAAGCATCTATCATATGTTTATATATTCTGAGGTGAAAAAAAAATGGGCCCAAGCATTCCAATCAACTTTAATAGGTCTGTTTTTGTTGTTTTGTTTGAGACTGGGGAACTGACCCCAGGAGTATTTTATCTCTAAGCTACATTCCCAGCCTTCCCCCGTCCCTTTTTTAAATTTGAGACAGGATCTCACTAAGTGGCCAAGGCTGGACTTGACCTCACGATCCTCCTTCCTCAACCTGCTAAGAAGCTGGGATTACGGGTGTGTGCCACTGTGCCTCACCCAGGCAGTTGTTTTTCAGAGCAGTCATGAACTCTCACTGCTTTTATAAGAGTTACTTCAATCAAACCTGCAAATTTCTTTGCTATCTAAGTATTATCATAACCATCCTTTTAATCAATAACCATGGCTCAGAAGTTAATTAACTTGCCCAAGAGAACAAGAGCTGGAAGTGGGACAATCAGAATTAAACCCAGTTTTAGCAGTCTAGAAGGCTCATTCCCTTTGATACTTCTGGAAGCATGGCACCATTATGACTTTATTAAAGAGTGACTTAGCAGGGATGGGAATAAGCAATACTGATATCTAAGGTTAGGTAGGGCATTACTGGATTAACTGCTAATTTACTGCTGAAAATTAAAGACGAAGAAAAAGATAAACCAAAGCCAACCAACATTTGTAGAACAAATTGAGGTAAGCTAATTACGTAGGTTCAATGAAACTGCAGTAATTTTTACCAAGGAGTTAGGGATAGGACAGACAATATACAAAATCAAAAGTCTTAATTTAAAAAATTTCAGAAGACCCACCCAATATAATACTAGTCCTGACATAATGCTCAGCAGGCTACAAAATACTGTATAACAGTCTGCATACATGTGTGCACAGGTATGTGCATATATGTATGCTTCACACAACCATTTTCATTTATTTATTTCATTCAACAAATATTTATGAAGCACCTCCTAATGAGCCAGTCCATTGTCTAGTTGCTGGGGACAGAGCAGTAAACAAAACAAAGTCCCTGCCTAGAAACACCAAATAAACAAAATATAAGAGACAGTGATAATATCATGGAGACAATAAAGTTGAATAAGGAAAAAGAAAGCTTAGGATAGAGGACTGTAATGTTCATAAGCTAGTCAGAGAACACTGTGCAATAAAGGAGTAAGCTATGCAGCTCTCTGGTGGAAAGCATTCCAAGCAGAGAAGATAGCAGGTGCAAAGGCCCTGGGGCAGAGTTGTGTTTGGAGAACAAGAGTAACAGAAAGCAGGCAACTCTGGACACAGCAAAGTATACAAGGTGAAGAGCGGCAGAAGCAGGATCAGAGGAAACCGAGGATCAGAGACAATAATGGACTTCTGTGTCATTTTAAAGACTTTGTGATTTCCTGGTGAGGGAGATGAGAAACCATCAGAGGGCTCTGAGTACAAGAAGAACAAAAAAATGGTATTATTTTATCCATAAAGAAAAAAAATAGAAGTTTAATACTCCCATAGGGATGCTCTCAGAATCTCAAAGTTGGCATAATGACTATTTTAAGCTAAAGACATCTGGGATTCAACACATACAAAAAGCAGCTTTCTTGGGACTTCCTTTATCTGACTAAAAGCAGAAACTTCTAGAAAAATACAGCCATCAAAATTTCCCTCTTCAGGTGGCTTTTACTCTCAGAAAGGAGACCAAAAGTAAGCCTACCATAAATCCTCTCTCCAGTGAGTTTTATGACCAGAAAGAAGACAGAAAGACAAAAGGAACACTCCGCAAATGCTAGAACATCACAAGCTTTCTAGAAACCTTTGTCCATTCCTAAAGAAAACCAGTTGTTCTTTCCAGAGAACCTCTCTGACCCTACTCCCTACTAAATTAGGTATATAAAGCCTCTAATCATTTAGAAAGTCACATAAAAATAAGATTTTCTTCTGCTGACAATCTGTCTTTTATCAATTTAATTCACAGGCCCCCAGAAGCTGAACATAATAGGGCAGAGAAGTTTTTTCCCTATATACAAAATCTGGCAATAATTATCTCTTCAGGATGAGATGATGATTTATAAACTTTTGTTTTACAGTTTTACTTACTTATCATTTAAAATATTTATTAAAAGAAAAGGCTCTCTGGGGCTGGGGATGTGGCTCAGTGGTAGAGCACTTACCTAGCACGTGTGAGGCCCTGGGTTCAATCCTCAGCACGGAAGGAAGGAAGGAAGGAAAAACAAATAAAATAAAGTTATAAAAAAAGAAAAGACTCTCAAGTAAATTTTCAAGCACAAAGAAGAAAAGTACACTGTGGCTCCAGTGGGGCCCTTTCCAACTGCCTAATCCCTCTTGACCTCAATTTACTCATCTTAAAAGAGTAGTAATAATATCCACCTCATCTGACTGTTGTGCTGTAAGCAAAGCACTCACACAGCACTAAGAGCTAAGAGGA
The DNA here is from genome assembly GCF_001458135.2 of Marmota marmota marmota. Taxonomy (NCBI): domain Eukaryota; kingdom Metazoa; phylum Chordata; class Mammalia; order Rodentia; family Sciuridae; genus Marmota; species Marmota marmota. Next base: position 221,052 of record NW_025999960.1, on the reverse strand, counting down.
AAAGCCCAGCAAGTGGCATCCACTAGTTTTACCTGCAAGCACAGATCCAGCTAGAACCTTCTTTAAGGACCAACCAAAATCTGCAATGTACTGGATGTGAGTGTTCCCCTTCGCTCTTCCCCTTCTGTCTACCTTCTGCAAGTCTCTCTCAAAAAAAAAAAACAAAAAACACCAATCTCATCTGTATTCCCAAAATCCACACTAATAGAAGTCATGAGGTTTTGCTGCAAAGGATGCAAAATCCAGACCACCAAAACAAATAGATTTATTTTGCATTTAATTCACTATTGAGGTTTTGTAAACTCATCTCTTCTCAACCAACCGCTCATCTTTTAGTCCTATCAAGATCTTAATAAACCAGCCAATAATTTGATTTTAAAATGCAGGATTACTAACTACTATTTGATAATAAAGGAAAAAAACCTTGGTGTAGATAAAAAGACAGCACTATATTTTACATAAGGACAAACTTCAGCATGTTGAGTTTTAAAACATTCAAATGAGTGAAGTTTTCCATGTGTAATATTTACTATCCACACAAATTCTCTCCACAGAAGAATAGTACACAGACTGCATTTTATCATTAAGGAAAGCCTCAGCTACTGGCATTCCATGTTCTAATTTAAATGACAATTACAGTGTTTTTGTTTTTGGAGAGGGAGGAATAAACAACTACCATCTCCTAGCCTATGTGTCCTCTCTAGAGAATGTCAACTTAGCCCAATTACATTTATTTTTCATGTAGGGAAATTGCAGGGTTTGTTCCACATTGGTGCTGTGTATGTGCATAGAAATTTCACTATTTAATTTTCGTGTCTGCAAGGAGACAAGCTTATAATTATACCATGAGGTATAACTATAATTAGGTTTTCTAATACCATAGGTATCCCTATGATCCAATTGTAAAATAACAGAGAGTTCTGGTACTGTGTTATGGGGCTGCTCCCCACCCCTTGAATCGTTGCATTCTTCAGACTTCAGGAAGCATTAGAAAATCTGATCGTTCAAAGATTTTGTTGTAGAGCACTTGCCCAGTATGCATAAGGCCCTGAGTTCGATCCCGAGCCACACACAGCCACACCTTTAAAAGAAATTTTCCTTTTAAATATAGAAACTAACCTAATACAACTGTTAATAGTATTTAGCCAAAAAAAAAAAAAATCACTGTTATAACTATGAGTTACATAAAGAAAAACAGGTTAATGGCAAATTTAGGTTACATTTAACCTTATTCCTTCTGGTAATGCTAATGAGACTATAATCACACAACTTTCTAATTGGGGCCAGGACAATGCACTGTGAACATGTTCTCTCCCTCCCCATATTAGGGACTGAAGCTGGCTACACAAGTGCTTCACCACCAAGCTACATCCCCAACACTTTTTTTTTTTTTTTTTTTTTTTTNTTATCTTTTTATTTTGGGAGAGGGCTCCTGGAGATTTAACCCAGAGGCACTTTACCACTGAGCCCACATCCCCAGCCCTTTTTTATATTTTATTTAGAGACAGGGTCTCACAAAGTTGCCCAGGCTGGCCTTGAACTTGAAATCCTTCTGTCTCAGCTTCCCAGTAGCTGGGATTCCAAGTGAGCACTACCACACCCAACTTACGCATGCTCCTTTATGCTTCCAATTTGCAGAAGATAAACACATTTACATTTCATAATTTACTCAAGTGTAAGCAGCATGTTTGTGTTGGGAGGGGTAAAAGGAGAAGTGTTATGTACTAAAACTATTTTCCTCAATCCGTACTTCCAAAAGAGTAAGGTATTTCTTAACCTATTAGAACACTGTGTGTAATGTCCTATATAATATATGTAAAATACATAATATCCTAAATAATTACATATAGTTCCACTTTTCTACATTGTTATTATAGGAAGAGATAAAAACTAGCACTTTCAATCCTTAGTTATATGATATAAACTACTAGAAGTAGCCATGTTCATTTAAAATCATAGTTACAGGTTCCAAGCACCAAATAATCTTAGAAAAACCCAGAAGATTTTTAGGGAAAAGAAACAGGTATCAGAAATAGAATATGTGAGTATGCTAATAAAGCATTTATAAGTGATAAAATGCCTAATAATTTTACTCCGAAACAATTCAAAAGCCAACTTGTCAAATATACCCACAGTATAACTAAGATCTTATGAACCATGCACACTTTATATATTCAAAATACCTAGTCATATAGAGTATGGTTTGACTACATGGAAGAAAATAACCAACTTTGGAAAATAAAGAATTTACAAATTCAAATACATGGGATCCCTTAAACAACAGAGTGATTCTCAATTCCCAGAATTATCCCATGGAACAAAATGAGAGAATGTTTTTAGAACTCTTGAGAGAGAAAAAAAATTTGATAAATATAAGAAGTAGCTTGGCGCAGTGGCACACACCTGTAATTCTAGTAGCTCCGGAGGCTAAGGCAGGAGGATTGCAAGTTCAAAGCCAGCCTTAGCAACAGCGAGGCACTAAACACCTCGGTGAGACCCAGTCTCTAAATAAAATACAAAATAGGGCTGGGGATGTGGCTTGGTGGTCGAGGGCCCCTGAGCCCCAGTACCCCAAAAAAAAGAAATATAAGAAGGCAGTTCACATTTCAGTAATTGTAAGTTTGTCCCAAATATATCTGAATCACTCATTTCTCATAGAAAACATTATAGTAAAGCATTTAGCACTTAAATAGACAAAATATATCATGTCTACTACATTGGACACTTTTCATGAGCTGACCCAAAGGTAAAAACAGCATGAATATAGAAGCTAATATTCTAAAGACAGTGCTCTTTTAAGTAGTAGATGTGCCTGTATAAACATCCATGTTAAGTGTCATCCTACAGTTCTTTTTGCATTTCTGGGAAACACTACAATTTTAATTTTCCAGATTATTCCCTTCCCTAGTATAAAAGTAAGTACTGTCACCATTATGTTACTTCTAAACCCTTGGGTTTGATACTAAAAACATCAGTGGGAAGAGAGAAAATTCTGTCCTTCGTTAATTTAAAAATAAATCTAGCTAGGAAGAGATTTCTACAGCAAACCCCCTTCTTTTTCCTAAAATACATGTGAAGCAGTCATGAAGGGTTTCAAATAAGAAAACTCAACACAATTTCAGATTTTCAAATTTAAAAAATCCAAGCCTAAACTTAAATATGTGAGTAAAAATGATTTCAAGATCTTGGAATTTGAGGGGAATGATATGTAGGAGTGAATGGAGTCTTTACTGAGATTTTAAGACTCTTAATTCTCTCTCCCACTTCCAAACATACATGCCCAAGCAACTGTAAAATAATGACTCCTTTTGGAAGTACAAGCCTACATTATGAATTTATTAGCTCTCAATAACTGTAAGAAGTGTCCCGTTTGAAAACTGAAGCATAAAATAGGTGATTTGATAGCAATTCTGTGAATCATTCTTGTAACTTGTTCTCTTCTCGTCAATGCTTCAAAAGCAAGACCTGATGTTTGTGGATGAAGAAACAATAAACATAAGACTCCATTTTTAATTCCTAATTCCTATAAACCTAACCTCATAGAAAATATCTAAAATAAATAAATAAATATGTCTAACTTGCATTGCAAGCTAAACGCACACAGCTAGTCTTGCATCAATTTCCTGGGTATTACCATGGTAGTAACCTTTTGGTAATAACCCACAAACTTGTTTCCACTCTGATAACAAGTGCTATCACTGGCAAAGAACAGAAGCATTACTAAAGACCCAAATCCTACAATGTATTTCAATATTTATGTTTGTCACCAGACAAAAAAAAAAGTGTTTTCTTCTTTGTTACTCCCAGGGGACCATGGGAAATACTATTAAGGTATAACAGATATAAGTATGTCAGAAATCTTACAGTGAGGCATGTGAGAAGTCAGAAATGTACAGTAGAAGTTTGGCTGCAGATCTCAAAATCAGCCTATCACAACTAGATTATTAAAAATCGGTATATTTAAGCCAAGAAAATGCTCCAAAGCAACAGATGTATTCAGGAAGCAACTTTAGTTGTTTGGCTAGTTGCTAATCCCAAAATACTCTATTCATTACACAAACTTCACATTCTAAGTTCTAAACACTGTGTCTAAGCTTAATATGGACAAATAAATATTTGTGAGTTTTTCCCCCCAGCAGTCTCTCAATTATAAGTCTAATTTTATGTAAAATTGAAATTACATAAAATGTTAAACTATATAAACTTATATAAATGTAAAATTACATAAAATATAACATTTTATATTAAAAAAGATAAGCTATAATTTAATGTAAAGTGGTGTCCAGCTTGCTTAAAATATATATACTTGCCAAATAGAATCAGAAAAACTAACATAAAGTAGGGGCTTAAACCCCAAATATTATTTCCTAAAAAGACATGAGTTAATAAAAAATACTAGATTGCTAATAGATAAAAATAATTAATTCTAGATCATCTATCTCTGTAGTGCTATATCACAACCAAGTGACTGTTACTACTTAGAGAAAAGGGCAAGAGGGGTCACAACATCTTTTGCCTTTAATACTGAGTTATGATTTCCTTCAGAGGAAAAAAAGCACACTGTCTGCCAAGAACAGAAACACAAGGCTTAGCATTCACATCAAGGGAAAAATATGTAGCAATCTTTTTTTGCATGTAATAACCACTGCTATTTAGTCCTCTCAAGTAAAACATCAAACCAAACAAAGGAATAAAGGATCTATAGTCCTGACAAGATCTATAGAACATAAAGATCAAGGAAAGACAGACACATTTAGAGAAATTTCCAGAGCTGGAAAAAATTGCACTTTGTGTGACCTGTGCCACAGGAAAGACAGCCTTTCTGCCATCATTCTTTCATTCTCTCTATGAATAAAATGATTTTTCATTAAAAAAAAAAACAGGAGGAGCTGGCTAGCTTACAAAATCAAAGAACCTAATTGTTAAAGGGGCTAAAAAGCTAGCCCCAGGGCCTGAGTATTTTCTGAGCCATCTCTGTAAGCCCTGCCATCACCTTCCCAGAAGGGCAGCTTTCCCTAACTCAGTCAGACTCCACCCCACCCCAATCACTCAGCCTCGTTGGAGGACTGTCCTCAGGGATCAAAAAGTACAAGTCTAGTCCTTCTTCCTGGCAACCAGACAAATGTTCTATAATAGCAACTCTGTCTCCCTGAACTTCTTAGGACTCCACAGCTCCAGTTCTTCAAACCACTCCTAATAGTTTTCCAGGCCCCTGGTCAGCATGGGCTCCACACCCCAACACTGGAAACAATCCCACCAGGCAACATGGAGTGGAGCAGACTCCAGATGTATAATCTTTGACCTGGAGCACAAAGAGACCATTATCTCAGGGCACTGGGCACTAAGCTGCATTAAATCTGTGAACCATGGCTAGGTTAACTTTCCATTAGCAGAGACACTGCAAGTTTGGCTTGTGCTGAACTACAAACCTCACAAAGTGTAAATCAAATCAACACATTCCCATTTTTAGCTGATTTTTAAAAATGTAAATTCACATGGCATGCAGCTCTGTTAAATTTTTAACAGCTTTATTTTACCATATCATCTTGTCCAGATCATTTTTCTGAATTTTAACTGTCACCAGTTGTCTCTCCCAGCTTTGGTTAAACCACAACTCCCAACTAGTCATTGATTAAAAAAAAAAAAAAAATGCTGAATAAGAATCCTATGATAAGGGCTGGGGTATAGCTCAGTGGCAGAGTGCTTGCCTTGCATGCACAAGGCCCTGGGTTCAATCCCCAGCACCACAAAAAAAAAAAAAAAAATCCTATGATAAGAGCATCAAAATTCCAAATCATTTTCTCCTAATATGCATCATTGTACCAAAGGATACAAATTTTCAGAAAGTCATCATTTTCAAGTTTTTTATTTGTTCTAATTATTTATACATGACAACAGAATGCATTTTGACACATCATACATAAATGGAATGTAACTTCTCATTCTTCCAATTGTACACGATATAGAATCACACAGGTCATGTAATCATATATGTACATAGGGCAATAATGTCTGATTCATTCTACTATACTTCCTACCCCCATGCCTCCTCCCCTTCCTTACTCCTCTCTGCCTAATCCAAAGTATCTCCATTTGTCCCTAAAGCCCCACCCCCTACTGTGAGTTAGCATCTGCATATCAGAGAAAACTTTCAGCCTTTGGTTCTTTGGGGTTGGCTTATTTCATTTAGCATGATATTCTCCAGCTCCATCCATTTACCTGCAAATACCATAATTTCATTCTTCTTTAAGGCTGAGTAATATTCCATTGTGTACATATGCCACATTCTCTTTATCCATTCATCTGTTAAAGGGCACCTAGGTTGGTTCCATAGTTTGGCTACTGTGAATTGAGCTGCTGCAAACATTGCTGTGGCTGCATCACTGTGGTATGCTAATATTAAGTCCTTTGGGTATAAACTGAAGAGTGAGAATCTGGATCAAATGGTGGTTCCATTCCAAGTTTTCTGAGGAATCTCCATACTGCTTTCCATAATGGTTGCACTGATTTGCAATTCTACCAGCAATGTATGAGTGTACCTTTTGCCCCACATCCTCGCCAACATTTACTGTTGCTTGTTTTCTTGATAACTGCCATTCTGACTGGAGTGAGATGAAATCTTAGAGAGCTATCATTTTAAATGAAGCAAACAGCTTCACTAGGCTGAGAAGTTTGGCAAATGGCAACATGTAAGGAAGGAATAATTGGCTAAAACAAGTTTGTTGAAATGAGAAACACAGCTCTCTCTACCAGACCTGTGCCTCCACTTCAGCTTTCCTGATCACACCAAAGTTATGCATTGTCTCCAACACTTAACAGGAATCTTAACACAACTGCCAGTTGATGTCTCAAGTTGCCAGTTTTAAGCCAGTTACCAAATGCACATCCAACCACTCAATGCTAACCAGATGGGTGTTGTTAAGAGGCCCTTACCATCAAATTAAATTTTGCTGAAACACTGGCATGCCTATAAGATGCCTTTTTCTGCCCTGCTCAATTCTGTGAGACAGCAGGTTTTCCAAGACACTTAGTGAGAGTTGTGAAAAACTTCCTCTTTATACATATTTTTTTAAATAACACACATAATTTAGAAAGCATTCTTGTTATTCAATTTGGAAGGCCTCTCAGGAAGAAAAGTAAGAATTCCCAAGGAATCATTTGATAACTAGCCACAGGAAGTTCCCCCTCCCTCTGCCTGTTCCAACAGAGGATCAGCCAAAAATGTCCTAAGAGGTATGGGAAATTACTAAGAGGATCAAATTAGGGAAATGTGAACATCACCCCTGATAGTTATGGATGCCTAGTACTGAGTATAAGGTCCTAGTAATCAAATAGCTTTCTTAGCAGCCTTTTCTTATCACTGGAGATAAACTCTGTAGACAAGTATTGTTTTCTATGCAATTCCTAAGTCACCAAGTCATAGGAAATCAATCAGTCCTAGAGGGTTAGCCATATAACTTCAAGGCTGCTGAAGGACTCATCAAGTTCCAGGGACAACACATGTCATAGAGCATATTAGTCCCATCCACATAGAAAGCTACACTGGGCACTATTAGCTTCTGCAGGGAACTCATGAAGTAACCTCTTACTGTCCAGCAGGGTAGCCAGCCTCTGGGCAGTTAGAGAGCAGTGACAGCAACCTATCCTTAAGAACGGCAACAGTAGGGCACAAAACAGCATTCACAGAGGGCACTGCTGAGCATTCCTAGCCCAGCTGGGGTGAGTGGTGACAGAGATGGCATTGTTGAGGGCCTGTGGGCGAGATCAGCCTTGTCTTTATATCAATGTAAGCCTAAGTTCTATGTCTTGTCAATTAACCACTGCCTCCCACCCCAGCAGAAACCAAGGTCATATGGCCATGAGGTGCATTCAGTGCCAAATTCTCTGCTTGACGAAACTTTAGTCAGACTTCTGAACCTTCTCTTAGGCCCATCTGTGTACTTCCTTGCAAAATCCAGTTTTAGCAAAGAACTCAGCTAAGTCAATTTAGCAAGAATTCCCGAAACCCAATACCCAATCATCCTCTATGTATGATTGGGTGGGTTCCTAATCCTGTATCACCCCCAATGTGATATCAGATCACCCTGGCCTGTCTTCAGCAAAATCGTCTTAGGTTAGTTTAGCCAGAATCACCCTTACCCATGATGTTACCTTTTGATAATTTTCCATCCACTGACCCCCACCCCCAACCCTGCTCCTTGGCTGTCAATTCCTGTTTACTCATATTGCATTTGAAGTTGAGACCATTCTCTCTCCCCGTCTGCAAGATCTCATTGCCTTGATCTCTATACCTATCGTGATGTTCCTAAATAAAGGTCTCCTTATTGTACTTTAACAAGTATTACTGGATAATTTTTTCTTCAACACAAGTTCAGATTTATCAAATGAGTTTAGTTATCAAACAACCTTGAACCAGAAAAAAGACCCCTTCTCCTTTGAAAAATAAACTTGGAATCCCAACTAAAATTATACCTCTGGTCCAGTGAGCCGAGTATGAGTACATTTATCCTCTCCCATCTTCAGCCCTGTTCCTAGTTCTGTTCTCCGAGTTCCATGCAGCTGGGCCTCTCTCAAAGCAACCCAACCATTTCTCTTTACTCCAGGCATCCCTCCAATAACCCTATACTTAGTGATGGTTCCTGACTGCAATTCAGGACAACTAAACTAGATGGTGGCTGGGACTGACAGTCAGGATTACTATAGCAAAAAGGCCTCCTGATCCCAAACCATCAGTGGCTCAATTCTCTTCATTAACAGTAAGTCTTTCAATTCCAAAGATGTGATGAAGAAATGGCCACATCCTTTTCCTTTGAAATGTTATCTGTGGGTGATCAGAATTTAAAATACAGCATCCATTTCAATTCACTAACAACAGAACTCAGAGATAGACAAATTTCAACATTTGGCATCAGGCAGCCACTGTGGTGAATTACTGGGAACAAAAAAAATGTATTAAAATTTATTAGAAATGTTTGAGACAAAAGAATTTTAGATTCTAAGAGGTTTGGGAATATCTAACCCTCTGTCCTTCATTTTAAAGGTGAGGATCTTGAGGGAGTGACCACATACCTAGAACTCAGGCTCTATGTTCCATGCACTCTCTTCAGTGTCTTCTAATCTCTTTCTACTTATAGACCAGAATCTGTCAATTTATTTTGATTTTTAAATTTTAATTGATAAGTAAAAATTGGACATACATATTTATCATATATATTTTGAAACAGGCATAATTTGTTTTTTTCCTTTTTAAAAAATTTGTTCTGATTAGTTACACATGACAGTAGAATGCATTTTGCCACATTGTACACAAATGGAGCACAACTTCCCCTTCCTCTGGCTGAACATGGTACAGAGTCAAAACAGTAGTGAAATCATACATGTATATAGAGTAATAATGTCCATCTCATTCCACAGTACTTCCCATCCCCATCCCCCCTTGCCTTCCCTCACTCCCCTCTGCACAATCCAAAGTTCCTTCATTCTTCCCACCCACCTCCCACATGGATTAGCATCTGCTTATCAGAGAAAACATTCGGCCTTTGGTTTGGGGAGATCGGCTTATTCTGCTTAGCATGATATTCTCCAGCTCCACCCATTTACCTGCAAATGCCATGATTTCATTCTTCTTCAAGGCTGAGTAATATTCCATTGTGTATATATACCACATTTTCTTTATCCATTCATTTGTTGAAGGGCATCTAGGTTGGTTCCATAGGTAGCTATTGTGAGTTGAGCAGTTAATAATTTGTTTCTAATGATTGAAATAATCTACCCATTTTAAAATATTCTGTTTATTTCAGGATGGTAGCTTGATGCACAATTTCACAGCCTTTCACAACACATCAACTTGAATAAAAATCATTAATTTTGGCTGGGCACAGTGGTGCACGCCTATAATCCCAGCAGCCCTGAGCGCTGAGGCAGAAGGATCGCCAAGTTCAAAACCAGCCTCAGCAACTTAGTGAGACACTAAAAAACAATATTAAGGGCTGGGGATGTGGTTCAATGGTTAAGCGCCCCTGGGTTTAATCCCTGGTACAAAAAAAAAAAAAAAGAAAAATCATTAATTCCATTAAAGATATTAGAGAAACATGAAAAATCAACTAATTGAGTTGTTAGAGAAACTGGCTAACCAGAATGTGAGCACTGAGCAGGGATGGGGCTTTCCCAGGACCTGAAAAAGCATGAAATGATTAAAATTACACAAAGAATATCCACCCATTCATCTCCAGGTACATTAAATGACAAAATATCATCAAATGATAATTTTTTTTTTTATTCCTAAGAACTTCTACAGTCATTCCCTTGGTTCTCCAACAACTGTCTAATTTACAATGTCCCTTTTAAACCACATTAATTGCTCTTGGGAAGTGGAAAGGATGTAAATTGTAAATAAAGCCAGTTCCTTCTAGCTAATACCAGGTTTAGAGATACAGTACTAGTGGAGGTCTGTAACGTAGGACAACCATGTTTATTTTTAGCAGTTTAGTGGCTAGGGATAGAGAGACAAACAGTCCCATCTCAGTTTAGGTGCCACCCTCTTTGGGAATCCTTCCTGACCTCCACAAGTCTAGGTTAGTTGCTCCCAGAAAATACTGACCACCCCTCACATCAGATCACACCCTCTGGAACCCAGACCAAGTCTGTAATGATTATAAATAAACTTGACTACCATGATACAGAATTTACTTTTAGTAAATTCTTAACATCACAGAGCTAACCTTTGTCAGTTTCTCATCTGAAAATGGGAATACAGTACCTATCTCAGTTTCCTTGTGTGTTTTTAAAAAATTAAAATTCCTGGATTGATTGATTATAAAGATTAAAATGGTCTTAGGAACTAAAGCAAATGAAAGTGTGGCCACTTTACAGTAAACAGTAAACACAATTCTTGTTACTAATGACACTTTTTCAAGTCTTACACATTAATTGTCTCTTATTTGTTCTTGTTTTATCTTTACCAGTTAAATAGATAGCAAGTTCTTATGTGAGACGTAGCATGGGGACTAAAAACTTTAAATCAAACAGAAATGAGGCAGAAACCAGGCTCTGCTGCTTAGAATACTTCATTAATTAAAATTACACACTTTTCATAATTTCAACATCTTACATATTATAATGTATCTTAAATCAGTGGTGTCTTAGAGTTAGTGCACTAGGGTCCAAATTCTCATTTGGGGCAAATTATTTAATCTTTGTACAACTGGTAATATTACCTACCTCTCTTAGAGATGTAAGGCACAAACAACAATCACACACATAATTTGTGTAATAAAGCAAAAAGAACATAACCATACCCATAACATAATGCCAACAGCACTGAATTTTGCACTTTTGTGAGTCCAAAGTCTTCTGTATAGAAGATGCTTAGGAGATGAATAAATCCATATATTTTGCAGAGCAATCCATTATTCACTAAAATTCTAGGTTAATGTGCGAGTGTGCAGATAGATGTCCCAGCTGAAGCATCTTTTATTTTATTTTTTTAAAGATCAGGGTCTATAAGAACCCTCCCCAGGAAGAATATGGGTACCCAGGCCTGAAAGTACCTGCAGCTGCTATAAACACCGTGCCCAGCACCTGGGAATACTGCCCAGCCCTGCAAGTGGGGCCATTTAGAATCTAGCTCCCTGCTGAGACTGAGCTCAGCTTCAAAATTTATATAGTAGGGCCTGAGAATTGAAGAAGGTGCTTTTCACAAACTCAGTTACAACTCTTGGCATTTAATAACAACAATTTTGAGCACTTATTCATTATGTTCAGCCAAACCTTTCACAATAACTCATTTTACAAAGGCCCAGCATTTAAGTCACACCCAAGTGACAGCAGTCTGCCTGGTTCCAAAGCCAGTCCTTAACCACTATGTTGTGCCTCCCAGGGATGTTAGGCAACATTAGCTTAAGGGAAGCAAAGTTCTCCCACACTTGGAGGTCTGGCCTTCCAAACAGCACAAGAATGTCCTCCCTGGGAGTGTCATTGCCTCCTACTCCAGGTGAATTGAAGGTGATGGACAGTTCTGTGTGGAGTGAGAGTGTCCATGGGTTTTGGAGAACTCTAGTCAGTCCTAACTGGCAATGTTGTTTATTTGACCTTTTCACATTTCTTGTCTTGATTTATTTCCCAGATCTCCAGGCAACACTGCAAATCACTTTGGTCCCGCTTTTCTTGACAGACTTCCTTCATCCTTTTTTAAACATTCTGGTTCTTCAAAAGTTTCTCTCCTTACAACAGGCATTTCTCTCTGCACAAAACCACACTTCCTGGCCAGGAAATTCTTCTTTCATCCTTTGCAGACGTTAAATCACAGTGAAAATGCATAGCTGGAGAGCCCTAATCTGAATTGTACAAAAGGTAATATTCCTAACTCCAGTGTGCCGAGGACAAGTGACCAGAGTACAGGCATGTTAGGAGGATAGAAAAGTGAGAAGAAGATGGGCACAAAGTTAGAACTTTCTGCTCCTGGTACTCTCAGATCACCACCAAATACTCTAGGGACACAAAGGGCAAATGGAGAGCTCCAGAAGAACAGAGCACACATTCCAGAGCTTTGCTTGAGTCTTTCTCCACAGCCAAGTCTCTGTGCTTTGTTACATTGGGGTTGGGTGTTTTTATACAACAAAAATTGTCACTATGACAGCTTGTATCTGCTGGTTTCTGAATAAAGATCAGTGACCTATTTATCTTTCCACTATACCCACAATGGAAATAGGTTAGTAACATCTTCGGAAACCTGGCATTACAGAGTTCCCAGGTGGCAATACAGATCAAGGCTAAGAATACAAAGTTATCTAGGAGTTGAGGAAGCCTCACTGGGAAGCCAAGTTCCCAGACATATCATGCCTCTGCTCTGCCAAATTTTCAGGCTTCCCTGCCACCAGCCCCTGCAACACACTCAGACTATTGATACAATAGGTGAGCTGAGCTCACTATCTCCATTACTTACTAGGAGATGGAAAATGCAGAACAACCATGTTCACTTTTACAGATATGACTTAAGCTGTAGTTGGGAAAGAGTATGATTATGTATGACTTGGGCCTTGTTTACTTATCCCACTGATACCACAAACCATGCCAGACAGTCAAAAATTTGCTGAATACAACTAGTTTCTAGAAATGCCAGAAGACGTTATTTTTTTCAAAGCATATTGGCAATAAAACTCCTACTCATATCCTTGTTCTCAACCAGGACTAAAACATATCAGGGATGTTGAAACTTCAGTAGAAGCTATGATCTCCTCAGTCTGCCCTCCATCCTCAAGGTCCCCAGAAGGTTCTGGCTTTGATAGGTTCTGTGCCTTGCCTGCTCGCCTTCCTTTCGGGGTAGAGACCCAACAGTTCTGCAAGCCCAATGTAACAAATATTCCAGAACCAAGTGCACTTATGTACACCTACGATTGATATTTTCAACATGCAGTAATTCATTCTTGGGGGAAATTACTCAGTTTTGGGTTATCCATTCCACAAATACAGACACTACAACCTATTACACCACACACAATCAAATGCAAACATTATCCAAGTGCTTCATCAATTTCTAAGAAGCCAGAAATCTGTTGTTTAATATTAACAAAGGGGGGTTTAATTTCTTCCTTCAGTTTTGCTGTGGGATCCAAACTTTTGCACTTTGCAGATAAAGGGACTTATCATGCTAAGCTCCCAGTGTTCCCTCTTGTTCTTTTTTCAAGGGGAGTTGTTCTTTTTTTTTTCAAGGGGAGAGATTCTTTTTGTTTTTCTTCTTTTGGGCGGAGGCAGGGGCACTTTTCCCTTTTGTGGTGCTGGGGGTCAAACCTAAAGCCTCCTACAAGCTGCGCAAGCCCTCTACGATTAAGCTATATTCCTAGCCCAGGTTTAGAGTCTTTGGAACAGTATATGTTGCTCCACCTGGACTTCACTGCACCCAGACTTGGTTGCTGATGGATCACAAGGCTGGTCCTCAGCCAGCTGCAGGATATAGCCTCACCCAAAGTGATGCCACCACAAGGGTGGCCTGCTGCCAATACTAGGCTGATATGGGCACACAAAGGTCCAGTCCCTCGCTTCAACTGAGGACAGTCATGAAGGGCCGACTGAAATGCAAACCTACCTAAAGCAGCAGCTGGGGCCTTCACTGCAATTTCATTTGCTGGTGAGCTTCTCTACCCAACCCCATCTTTTTCCTTCCTTACAGAAGTAGCTCCTAAGAACTCACTCTAAAATCCTTCAATATCCAACTCCTGGTCTTAGCCTCTGCCAGGGTTGAGACTGCCAACCTTCACCATTAAAGACACAAGGCATGCTTGCTTTGTAACTTCAAATCTCAGTCGATCATCATTCTAAAACTACCTAGAGACCATAGTTCTATATAAAAGTATAAAACTAAGTCCTGAATACCTTGTGCACAACAGGGCACAATGGCTAGTTTTGATAGACTATTGAGGACTTTGTGATATTTACTGCATCCCCAAGAAAAGTAGGTAGTAGACATTACATAGCTGAAATGAGGAGCTCCTGCACTGCCTTGCCCACCTTCCAGAAAACCTCGAGGACTAACTAGCATTCAGGCTGCAGTCCAGTTTAAGACACAGGGGTGGAATGAGAGCTGTCACAGCACCCGAAGTCAAGAGAAAAAGCAGTGTCTACTTATTACAAGAAGTTTGGGCTCAGAATGTTAAAAACATAAATAACCTACTCCATATGAAAACTCAGCTTAAATTCATGTTGCTGCCTAATGTTTTACTTTTACAGCATTTCACATCTGATCTCATGGGACACTGAAAGCCCTTCCTATGAAGATTGGCCTGGTATTATACTAACTTTATACTGGTTAAATTATTTGCCCAGAATCAATGTTGGGAACAAACTGCCAGATTCTTGGTTCAGGCTTCTTCTTTTTAAAACTCAGCCAATTTACAATTTGTCTATATATTTTTCCAGGCCTGTGTATAAAGCCCCCAAAACTCAGCTCCAACTTTTCACCTCTCTGACTCCCACCTTTATACTACAGACCAATATTTCACAGAAACAAGGACTATCAATGGCAAAGGGTCCTAGCCAGGGCACAAATCATCATCTAAGTGCGCGCGCGTTCTCTCTCTCTCTCTCTCTCTCTCTCTCTTTCTCTCTCTCCCCCCCCTTTCCTCTCTCTCTCTCTCTCCCCCCTTTCCTCTTTCTCTCTCTCTCCCTCCTCTAAACAATCCAGACACTCTGCAGATACAGACCACAACTTCTGAAGTACAGAAGTACAGCTGACAAGAGGCTATCTCCCCATCTCTTGTTAATCTGGTTCATGCCAGTTGCATAAACAAAAGGGTAAGGGAAGAAGAAAAAGGTTTAAACAGTTCACGAATTTCTTAGACATAGTCATTTTTCTTAAGAAAACCTTTGTCCCTAGTCTTTAGGTTTTACCTACTTTTGTTTGGAGGATATCACTCATAACAAATTGGCATTCTGTTTCTGCAATGCAAAGATGCTTGGACTGAAGAGATCAGATGGGGATTTTCATGTTTTCAAGAACAGAGGCAAGTATCTCTGCCTCAGTAGGTGCAGCACAGCTGTGGGAGTACTAATGCAAGCTAATCACTCTATTTACTCCATAAGCCACCCAGCCAGCAACAAGAAACGCCTGGTAAATCTTGCTGTGTACTCATACCCACCATCCAGGCTTCGTTTCAAAGGGCTGGTGCTAAAATGATTTCAAGTGATCAGGACAGAGCTGCCCAACTGGATTGTTATCTTAGAATCACAAAGAATATTCTTCAGTCCTTTATAGCCTGTCAACTAATAGTCAAGTCAGTATCCATTTTATTCTTCCATTCTCTTCTCACCATTATCACTGCTATCATCTCAGCTAGCAATGTCCACATTGGTTATTAATTAAGAAATTAAGCAATAGGCTTCTAATTTCAGGAAAAGAATTTCCTACTGACCATTAAAATTGGATGTGACATTTTACCATGTCCCGCACTCTGTGTGCAAAAGTCATGAGATTTATCTGGCCAACGGTTGCTACTCACTTTGATCCTTAAACTCTAGACATAAATGGGATCTCAAAAATAATTTAAACTTATATAATCACTCATACTTAACTGTATCCATGTTTTGGTTAAGGATTATATGGCCTGAATTATTTAAAAATTCTGACATATGAATTTATATAAATTATTTAAAAATGGTTTTCACAGCCTTGTCTCTTCATTTCTACCAAGATGGGTTGGGGATGGAAAAATCATAGGGCAACAGATCTAAAGTTCCCAAACGGAAGCAAGGACATCAATTATTAACCCAATAAAGCCTCATCTGTGATAACATAATCTTTCCCATATTACAATACTAAGTTGATTTATTGTAGGAAGAAAAAAAAAAGCCATGCAACCACAGTTTTAGGGACAAAAAGTAAGAAAGTCCAAGACATATTTTAGAGATTCCCAAAGGGTATCTCTCCTTATAGAAAAAGACTATATCAGACCATAAAATATAATTCTAAGAACATCTGTAACTATGGACATCATTATACAAAGTACATGTATGAAGACTTGAATTGGGTGTAACATACTTTATACACAAACAGAGATATGAAAAATTGTGCTCTATATGTGTAATAAGAATTGTAATACATTCCAATGCTGTCATGTATTTAAAAAAATAAATAAAATCAATAAAAGATAAAAAAAAAATCTGTAACTACTTTACTAAATTTATTAAAATGGAAAAGCCTGAATAAACAGAGTAGAAGTAATTGCTAGACAAATTTTCCAGTCAAAAAATGATTTTATAATATTAGAGTTCTTTGTGTGATTAACAAGGTCCAGCATAAGCACCAATCAAATCTTACCTAATTTTAAAATGGCATAAAAGCCAGGTGAGATGGTGTACACCTGTAATCCCAGCAGCTCAGGAGGCTGAGACAGGAGGATTGAAGCCAGCCTTAGAAACTAAGGGAGGCCCTAAGCAACTCAGTGAGACCCTGTGTCTAAATAAAATACAAATAAAAAAGCTAGGGATGTGGCTCAATGATTTAAGTGCCCCTGGGTTCAATCCCTGGTACCAAAAAAAAAAAAAAAATGAAGATTTATTTAGCAATTCTCTCTCCTGAATTATTTAGCAACTTTGTCTTCTGATTTTCTACAATCCTTTTTTTTTTTCAGCAGCTCTGTGACCTGAGTATTTATAAAGCAGAGACAAATAATAAATCCATGCATGATGCCAAAAATCTCAACCATGTGTGAAGAAATGACTGTCCGTATTTTTTACATGAACATGTAGACACAACATGTTTTATTTTGGCTATAAGTACAATCCTAAGCTAGGAACTCACTATGAAACTTTCTAAGCAGAAGGATTTCAGAGAAGCAGGTGAACTATTCACAAAGAAAAGAAAATCTAATGGATGGGAAAATAAGGAGTTCACATAAATGTTTTGGCATTTAAATGTAAGTGATACTAAAATTTCTTAAGTCCAAGAAGATTTATCACTTAATATGAAACTTTTGAACAACAAAAAAGTTACATTTTTGGCTTGGAGACTAAGACACAATCATTACTGAATGAGACAGGTAATCTGCTAGGCATCTAGAATACTCCTACAGGTAGACTTTGGTTTTCTTTTTTTTTTTTTTTTTTTTTTTAACTTAAGAAATAGTTCTTTATTTTGGGCTCGCAGTTTTAGAAGTCTCAGTCTATGTTTGGCTGACTCCATTGCTCTGGTCCTGAGGTGAGACTCATAGTGGCAGAAGGGTGTGGCAAAGGAAAGACAGAGGTAAGATGCTCAGTTCATGGCAGCTGGGAAAGAGAGGTGGGTGGAGTAGAGAGAGAGAAGGGCAAGGAAAAAAGATGTTCCCTAAGGGCAATGCACCCGGTGACCCACCTCCTCCAGCTATGCATGTTCCACCTGCCTACAGTTACCAGCCAGTAAAGTAGTCCTTTCAAATTATCAATCCATCAAATGGATTAATTCACTGATTAGCATACAGCTCTCATAATCTAATCATTTCACATCTGAATATTCCTACATCATCTCACATAAGCTTTGGGGAATTCCTCACATATGAACTATAGCATCTGGTACATTTTCATTATGAGGTTTAGGGGGTTTTTTATGCGTTACAATTCATATTACATATATAGTGCACAATTTTTCATATTTCTGCTTGCATACAAAGTATATTCACACCATTCCTGTCTTCTTCATACATGTACTTAGGGTAGTGATGTCCATCTCATTCCACCATCTTTTTTTTTATCCCCTTGCCTCCTCCCTCCCCCTCTCTCCCCTTTACCCTATCTAGAGTTTGTCTAATCTTCCCATGCTTCCCCTCCCAACCCAACTATGAATCAGCCTCCTTGTATCAGAGAAAACATTCAGCATTTGGTTTTTTGGGATTGGCTAACTTTACTTGGCATTATATTCTCTAACTCCATCCATTTACCTGCAAATGGCATGATTTTATTCTCTTTCACTGCTGAGTAATATTCCATTGTGTATATATATATACCACATTTGCTTTATCCATTCATTTACTGAAGGGCATCTAGGTTGGTTCCACTGACTAACTATCGTGAATTGTGCTTCAATAAACATTGATGTGGCTGTGTCCCTGTAGTATGCTGTTTTTAAGTCTTTTGGGTATAGACCAAGGAGGTTATTCCCTTTTTTTAAGACCAGAAAACCTGGGCTCAGGATGAGTAAAGAAAAAAGTCACAATACTAAAGCAGTACTATGTCTGGAATTCTATTCAAGATATATCTGAATTCAAAACCTAAAACACTTGCTGCTACCCTCTACCTCATAATTCCACCAAAAATTACACAAGCACAAATTACAAAGATGGAATTGTTGCCTAAGTATAGCAGATCAGCCTTAGAGTTAGAAGCTCTAGATTTTAATGAAGCTTCCAATGAGTGGTGGTTTCCCACAAATTAATGGAGATGAAAATGGTATTTAACTTCATAACATTGAGGTGAGAAGCATCTATAAAAGCCCCAGTGAAAGGGCTTGGAGAGACAGTTAAGAGCTCAATAAGAACTAGTTCTTGTCGCCTTCCCTCTTCAGATAGGTCAGCCAAGTTAGCATCGCTGAATGTACTCAAAGGACCTCAATGAAGCTGGAGAAAGCCTGGAGCCCCAGAGAATGACCCGAAGAGGAGAGGCCTGGATGGGTCTCACCACAGTTTCTGCTCAGTCTGCCTACCTATCAACGAAACACTTAAAAACTCACCATGGAATGTTCAATAAACGCACAGTGAATTATATTCAGGGGAGTTAATTCTCCTGGGAACCAACCTCAACCAATGAATGAAGGGAATCAGTGGATGAATGTGTCAGCATTTCCTCTCAGGGAGGGAAAATTCCAAAATTTATCCTACAGGATTCCTCGCAGAGTCCTTACTGCAACTGAGTTCATATTGACCAAAGTGGTAACCAACTCAGTTATGTACCCTTCAATGGCTTTTCCTTTGTCTATCTCTCACCTTCATGCTTCCCAAGATCATCTACTGAGTAGATGAATAAATCAGAGGCTGCTAAAAAAACAAAAAGAGAGAAAAACCCTAACTGTGGGCCAACTCTGTCCATGCACAGACCATGCCACAGACCAGCAAACTACTGGACCCAGCTACTTGGCCACTTGGGAATCCACGAAGCCCATCTGTCTTCAGTAAGCCTACTTCCACCCTGGGAAATGGGAAATGAACAGAAAAACCAAGCTAGCAAGGCTTGACCCAGTTATACCTCATCTTTCCTCACTGACTTTTCCTATTCATTCATATTCTTTCATTAANTCTTACTGTTTCTAAGACAGGTCTGGATGTGTATAAGAGACAGCTCTATCACAAGTTCATGAGCGAACACACACACACACACACACACACCAAAAAGAAAAAAAAAGATCCACACACATAAGTTTTTCCATGGCACACGCTGGGTAGCCTTAGCCACGTGAAGAATTTATTCTCCTTAGGAAACTGCAGTCACCCACTATGAGTTATATTTTTAAACAGTGATTACACAGAAGTGATTTCCTAAGCAGAAGGAATCAATATCAATATGGAAGAGACAAACTGAAGATTCCAGGTGGAAAAGAAAATAGATAAAAATAGACAAATAATCAAGAATGCGGATTACACAAAAATTTTGTATCTCTACATCACTAAAAACAAAATTAAAAGACAAACTAAATAAAATACTAAAAAAAAGGTATAAATATTTAGAACAATGACAACAGAGGATTGATAAGTGAAATACTGAACTAGATTTTATAACAAATGAGAAAAATACTAATTTCCAAAAGGTAAAATGGGTAACAACGTGTTAAATAAGAAATACAGCCAATAGGCATATGATCATGTTTGGTCTCATTAATATAAAAAATGAAATAACTTTTCTCCTAGAAAATTACCAAATTTTAGTAAAATGAGATATGCTAATGGGAACAAAAATTAGTAGAAACTTTTTGACAAATGACAGCGATATTGAGTAGGATATGCACATACATTCAATCTAAACCCTTGGTTTACTTTCCATTCATTTAATGTGAAAATGTGAGCAAGGTGGAACACAGAAAATGCTGGTGACATAGAAGCCCATCAAATCGGAAAACACATTCTACAATGAGATTAAATAAATCATCCACAAATGGAATATTTCACAGTCCTTAGAAATACTAGCCAGGCTTTGTGGCACATGCCTATAATCCCAGCGACTCAGTTGGCTGAGGCAGGAGAACTACAAATTCAAGGCCAGCCTCAGTAACTTAGTGAGACCCTGCCTCAAAATAAAAAATAAAAAGGCTAGGGGTGTAGCTCAGTGGTAGAGCACCCCTGGGTTCAATCCCCAGTACCCGCCCCAAAAAAAGGAATACATTTATTTACAGGTATTTTAATAGCATGAAGAAATGCAAATAAAACAATGTTAAGTTTTTAAAAAGTGGGATGCAAAATCATGACTCAGAATATATTTCAATTGCAGAAAAAAATATGAATGGAAAGAAATGAATGAAAGAAACACAAAAGGCAGATATACCTTTGTGTGGTAGGACTGCTGATGACTTTTAAAAAAAAAAAACATCTTTTCTGCATTTTTCTGTACTACTCAAATCTTCTATAAAGTGCATACATTGGTTTTATAATTGAAAAAAAATATTTATCTCAAGTGTAAATGCACAATGAACTATAGATGGAAATCTCACAGTTCTCCACCCCACTCCCACAGATACCAAAACGCTCCTTGGTTGGCAGGTAGGGCAGTCATGGTGGGGGTAAGCTGCTCTTACATCTGAGCCTAGACAAGCATTAGGCTTCTTGATATAAAAACAAAAACTCTGCATGTCTCATGTATCAAAACACATTTTGGAAATTCGTTAACCAAAACTTTTTCCATCAGAATATTTAAATCTGTACACTAGAACAAGCTAGTTAAGTAAGCAGGATGTTTACTAGGAACACCCTAAAAACTAATAATTGTTTTTACAGATCTGCTAAATCCCTGCCAGTTTGTGTCAGTACACAGTGTAACATAAACAATCTCCAGAGTCTGTCCCCACTTCTGAACAGGAGAGCATGAAACCCTGAGCATCAGGCTTAATTCCTTGGCAATAATCACTGAAAATAAGCCTTTTGGAGCTCACTCTCTCAAAGGCTGATTTCGTGGTCTCTGAGATAGTTTTCTAGGAGGAACAGCTAACTGTGACAAATTTTCTTTGCATTCGGTATCTTGTTTCGTCTTCACAACCCCTTCAAAGCAGGGCTTCACAGCACTATTGATACTTGGATCCAGGTAATTATTAAAGGGGGCTGTACTGTGCCTCACAGGGCAGTTAACAGAATTCTTGGATTCTACCAACCAAATGCCAATAGCACCTACACCACTTGGTTGTAACACACAAAAAAATGTCTCTTGACATTGCCAAATGGCCCCTATAGGTCAAAATCCCCTCAGTTGAAAACCAAGGCTTCAAAGAAGATACTATTACTGCCCCAATTTGACAAATGAAATTGAGACATAGCTATAGACCCATCTAACTCCAGAGCCTAAGATCCACATTTCCATACAGGCAGAAGACGCACACATCTCTTTTCAACTTGATTCACCTTTGCACCCCCATGGAGCCAAGGACAAACTTCAGTACATGTTAGTTGAACAAACCATTACTCTCATCACATAATATTTATTTACTTCAAACTGGGCTATAGGCCCAGGCAATGAAGGGACTCATGGCCTGCAAGTGGTTCATCATTGTCTATTTGAAAAAGTAAGACATATTCAGAGATAAGCCATTTGGAGACTCAAAGAAAACTTTGTTTCCTCATATGTAAAATGGAGACAATGCTAGGGCTGTTCTCATAATTAACTCAGATCATGCAATGAAATGCCTATTAAAAAATACAATTTGAAAAAACAACTAAATACCAAGAATGTGTGTCAATAAGTAGGCTTAGGCATTGTAGGAATCAAAGCATCTCAAAATTTACTGGGATGAAGGAATCTGAAGAGAAACTAAACTTATGACCCGTGATTTTAAATGTAGGTGAACATTTAAAATCCAAAAATTTGATTACCTGATTCCCACAGAAATCCTGGGCTGAGCTCTGACTGAGACTCTCAGCAAAATTTTCCTGCTGAATTGCTTTGAAGTGGTAAAAAAAAAAAAAAAAAAAGGTGGGTTTAAGAGCAATGGGAAAAACAGAAAGGTTTAGGGTACTTCATGCACACCAGGAATTGGAGCACAAGGGGACTTAAAGACATTGTTGCGGGAAGAGGTCAAGATCACAAGAGGCAAACAGTGACAACGGCCAGGCAAAATCCAAGCAATATTTCTCATATAAAAATATGCTACAGAGCATATACTCAACTTACATTATGAACTGAGAAATTTCTCAGACTAAAATATCGATATTCAGATTGCTTCACAGCATTCTCTGAGAATAGGCAAATATTTGCTTTAAATTTAAATTTACATAGCTGAAAGTAAAGCTTCTGCCAGAACAAAGAATCAATCTTCCCTAAACATAAACCCAACATCTTCCTCCTCATGTTCAGTTCATTTTATTCTCTAAGGCACCAGAATAAGAGACACAGTAGCCAGATCTTCTCTTTTAAATGTGAATTTCAGAAGTTTAATTCCATAAGTGGAACTTCCCAAACTAAATGTTGTGTAAAATTTCTTAAAGACTATGTAGTCCACACCTAACCTGTCTCCATGCAGTCTCCATCCCAGGACCACCAATATGAGAACTCTACTATAAGCCATATAGCTCACAAGAAGTCCAAGGATTTGGAGCAGGCAGGGCAGTTGGTACCAAAGGCTTGTTTAGAAATCTGTCTAGTCATAAGACGCAAATAAGAGAGAAGAGACTAACTTCAGGGGCTGAGTACAAGACAACTGCAGTGTCTATACCAGACAGGATAGGGATGAGAACCAAGGCAATGAGAGAACAGACAGTGATTCAGAAAATATTTGAAAGGTAATAACAGTGCTGATGGCCAACAGAGAGTCTCTAAGATATAACACACAAACTTGACCCACTGCAAACTTCGATGATAAATCTGAAACTCTGAGACCTGAGGAAAACCCAGGCTTAAAAGGAAGCATTTTGAGTTCTGACAAGTGGGGCTATCTTCATGGACCTGTGACCTAGATTGTCACCCAGGACCCCATGCTCAAAAAGGCACCATGCTAGGCTTACTGCTCTGCTGCCTCCATCTTGTGAATCTTAATTTTAACTTTGAACTTGTATTTTGTAAATGAAATCTGACAGGACAATGGAAAATGCACACAGGCAAGAGATCCAAGTTAACACATATGACCACTGCTCCTTGTCACCCCATCCACACAAAGCATTTGCAAGGTTCCATAAGCACAGAATTCCAGTGACATGATACAATGCACAGGAGTTCAACAAGACTCAAAGCAAGTTCAAGGTAAGTATGTTACAAATACAACTGAGTGAGCAGGTGGGTGGGAACTGACAGCTCTAAGGTGTCTTCCATTCAAACCAGAATTGCTTTGCACACAGAAAGGCAGCAACATTTTTCTAAGAAATACACATGACCAAGGAATTCTATCACTCTTACTAATGTTACTTCCCTGTATTAGCCAACAACTTAGGCTTTCTGAAAATAATGGCATAGGAAAAAAAAAAAAAAGATAGGGCAACCCACAGTTTCTTCTTCTTTCAGTCCTTCCTTACACCCCTGTAAGTCAAACATACAGTGCTGATAAATTGTGTGCATATCAATAAGGGAAATAAAAATAGTTGAGTTTTATGCAGTGTTTCTACTGTTCTGGTAAGAACATGTACACATGGATGCATCAACTACAAAATACAAATTACAGGACTTCAGTAATTCTGCATATAAGCTCAATGGTCTTATAGTTGTATTAAACCCCAGCACTGCACAATATAAAGATGAATAGTAAAATTTATGCTAATAATCTCAATTTTTATTTAAATTCTTAAATTTAATCCATGCTATAATTTTTAATTTTCTTTGACTTAGAATGACATTAAAAAGAAAATACCATGGAGAGAGACTATAGAAGAAAGGAAAAATCTTTTATCTTAGTACCTTTATCAGCATTTTTATCCTTCTATTAGGAAGGAACAGCAGAAATAAATACTGATATCTTTCAAAGCAACTTCCAAAAGAACCATCAAAGATTGATGGAGTGATGTTGATTTGATACAGTAGCCCCCCCCACCCGCCGCTTATCCAAGGGGAATGCCTTCCAAGACCCTCCAGGGGATTCCTGAAACCCCAGGATAGTACTAACCATTATACATATACTTTTTCCTATACATACCTATGATAAAGTTTCATTTACAAAATAAGGCAAACTTTTTCAATTCATGTCTCTCACCCAAAATTTAACTAAACACTTACCACAACATCAGAGTTATATCTTTTGCAATATGAGGTGCAACAGCAAAACTAACAAACTTCTTTTCTTTTTTCTTCTTCACAATTTCATGGATAGAAGATTTGTTCTTATTGTAATCTTTTTTAAAAATATGTTTTAGTTGTAGATGTACATGATATCTTTATTTTTATGTGGTGCTGAAGATTGAACCCAGTGCCTCCATACGTGCTAGGCAAGAGCTGTACTGCTGAGATACAGCCCCAGCCCCAGGCCCTTACTGTAGATCTTAACACCCTCAGCATATGGTATTTTCTCTTTCCCTATTAAGTCAAGAATTTTTACCTTTTCACTTAAAGGAACATTTTCTAGTTTCTTCAGCATATGCTAATTGCCAGCATCATATTCTTGTAATTTGGGGTCACTAAACAAAATAAAGGTTACCTGAACACAAGCATTGCAATATTGTTACAATCAATCTGATAACTAAGATGGTTACTAAGTGACTAATAGGCAGATAGCATATACAGGGTGGATATGCTGAATAAACGGATCGTTCATGTCCTGAGAAGGCAAAGCAGGACAGCATGAGATTACATCATGCTGCTAAGAATGGAACACAATTTAAACCTTATGAATTGTTTATTTCTGGAATTTTCCATTTTATATCTTTGGGTCACAATTAACTGCAGATACCTGAACCAGCAAAAAGTGAAACCAAGAATAAGAGGGGAACCACTGCACTGCACTCATAATTACTAGATTGCTTCAGGCCTTTTCTCCATCACCCTGATGTCATTACCACAACAAATCTACTTAAACACCACAACATAATGTGTTTCCAACTAAAGCGTTAACTAAAAGTAATAAGTTAAAATGAAGTCTAAACACAATCTTGTCAGGAAAATATTTAACACAGTAGTCTCTCCTCTGGACAACTCCTTTCTAGAATATTTCCCAGTGCCTTGATGGTTCCATTGTAACCAAATTCTGACTGTGGCACCAAACCCAGGCAGTTTCTCAGGTTTTCTCCAAGAAGCTGGTCTGTGAACATTAAGTCTGGTCTGGTCTTTAAATATTCCTACTTCAAATATAGTCAAGTTTTCCTTTTGTCTGATTTCCTTTTTTTTGTTTTTTTGGACCACTACTTTCCACTTCAATAAATTACCTTCCTGCCTGGAGACACATCCTTGCAAATATGTCACTCTGTATTGTTTAGATGAGAGATTTCTGTCAAATTTTTCCTCTGTACCAGTAATCCCTACAGCTAGCCTTTCTGGAGCCAGTTACTTGTCTATGAATTTCCTTTCACTGCTTCCTATTCTACTGCACACTGCCTGCAGTAGACTCACTCAACTTTTAACCATTTTTCCCCATTCCCCCCTCCCCCATTCTTTCTTCCAGCCCATCCAAAGAAGTGTCCTTAAATATTTAAGACTCACCAGTCACCCTCCCTCCCAATTTTCAGTCTATCCCTGTCCTTCTCGCCCACACCTTGCACTCATTCCTTGCTCTCTTTCATTTTATAATATCACCCTTTCTCTCTACCTTCCTCTAACCTAAGCTACTATTCCATGTTTCTCTGATCAGTTCTTGAAAGAACAGATTAACTGGCCACCTGCAGTTACTGCCACCTATGTACTGCTCAATTTTTTGCCCTCTGAATTCCATCTCTTCCATGCTACTGAAACCACTCCCGGCAAATCCACGAAATGGCCTGGTAAGTGGACTAGGTATAGATCTCAGGCCCGTCCTCATGACCAGTCTGCTGCACTGGGTGGTGTGGACAGTTCCCTATGTTGACTGAGCTTCTTCCCTTTGTCACCACTGTCTACTTCTTTTGCCTGACCATTTCTAAACATCAATAATTCCCTGAAAGCTGGGTGCTTGCTTCTCTTTTATTCTTCATGATCTTCTTTGAGGAGTTCAGCTACCCTCATTCTTTATGTGAAAGCTCCTTGAAGGTGGTCTATTATTCTAGGCTATGCCTATACTCCAAATCTAAATTCTTACTTAAAATCTTTATGTGAATAATACCATCCAACAGTTCTTAATGGCTTTTAATGTACCAAGTACAGAAGCAAGCCAGTTGCAGGTATATGAAGTAACTGAGATTAAGGATACTGACACTGGAGCCCTAACTGCATGAGTTTAAATCCTGAGTCTAGCATGAATCATCTGTGTGACCTGGAGAAAGTTACTTAGCCTCTCTTAGCCTTAGAGCCCTCATGTGTACTACAGGTACAATAGCATTATGTATTTCTTAGGAGTGATGTGAAATTATGTCTAAGTTAAATATCTTAGAACAGTGCCTGCTACATTTTAAGGGCGATGTAAACATTATCTGTTCTTACATTGTTGTTATTCTCCTAATAACCTGAGGAGGCAAGTACTATTATTTTATCAATTCACTTAATGAGAAAACTAAGGTGGATAATTGTGGATCATGATGGAATCTCAAACTCCAGATGGTCAAATCTTAACTCATCATATTTCCCATTAAGATTCAACTTTTGCTTGTGTACCCTTCTTAATTAAAGGTGTTCTGTCCTTCCCACTCCTCTTACCACATTTACCCCAGAGAACATTCAACATTCTATTTCCAGAGTCATCTTTATAAAATAATCACCTTCCTCCTCATCTAAAAAAAAATTCCATTGAAGAGCTTAATCTTATTAATCCTGTTAAAAACCTCTTGAGATCTAGTCCCAACATATCTTACCTCCCAACAATACCAATCTCTCTAGCCATCTCTCTTAATCTAATCATTGTATTCTAAATTTTATTCCAAACCCAGGTATCCTCACTTCCTCCTCAAAATCTCCTACCTACCCATTCAAACCTTACCTCCTTCAGTGGGAC
This sequence comes from Marmota marmota marmota, assembly GCF_001458135.2. Taxonomy (NCBI): domain Eukaryota; kingdom Metazoa; phylum Chordata; class Mammalia; order Rodentia; family Sciuridae; genus Marmota; species Marmota marmota. The sequence goes on along the minus strand of NW_025999960.1, from coordinate 193,361 downwards.
CCCAATAAACCCACTCTTCCTTTGCTTGAGTGATTATTCTAGCTTAAGTTATGATCTTTCCTCACCTACTGCCAAAGGGTCCAACAGTGTGTTGTTTTTAAATTTAACACATTTTCTGTTGCAAGAGAAATGCATGGGCAAACAAAGTCAAGTGCAGCAATTGTAAAGGAAACATATTATGCTGTAAAATAAATAATGAAGCCCCCTTCATCTTCTCTGACATTCTAACCCCCTCCCCATGCACTGACAAATCCAAACACGTTATGTATGTGGGAGTTTTTTTCCTTAAAATATACAGATACCTGTACAACTCAGTATATTCTTTTCAATCTTTTTAACAGCTAAGTAGTATTCAAAATCTGGTTTTATAATGGTTATATATAAGATATGCCATCCCTTTTCTGTCCTCATTTCCTATACATGAATACTGTAAAGGGGAAATAATATGTTTTGTTCATCTTTTCATCTCAAAGAGGACCTTATACCAAGGCTAGAATTGCTCATCAAATGCTCAACAAATAATAACAGTAACTATATTCAGTCCAGTACAGGTAGCTAGCCAGGAAAACAGCTGTTAGTGCTTCACACACATTATCATATTTAATCCTCATAACCACCCAATTATTTCCATTCACAAAAGACTTAACCAAAATCACAGTTATTAAGGACAGGGGATTCTAATCTACAGTTGTCTGGCTCCAGAGCCCACACCTTTATCCCTTTGCTATAGTTAATAAAAGTTTCATAAAAACATCCTTTACTTTCTCAACCAATATTGGAGAATAGAAAGTTCCAAGAATCCTTGTCTGGGCATGTGGGACTAAGATGGGAGCTAAAAGGAATCATGAGCAGATGGAGACAAATGATAGCAGCTATAATACTAGCCTACCATTCACCCATTCCACCTAGGTTTACTGAGGCCCTATGAGGAGAAGGGCTATTGAGTTACTTCCCTCCCCCTCCTCAGGCTCCCCACTACACTCTCCTTCCGTAATATCATGTCATTCTTTGCTGAAAATCTACCAAGGCCAAATATACATTATTATTTCTATTAATAATTTCTAATTATGTCTAATCCTTGCAAAAACTGTCTGACACAAACATTATTATTACCATTTTATAGATGCAAAGGTGAGACCCAAGGAAGTTCAATTATTTGCCAATATCAGACTGTAATAAACAGCAAAGTCAGAATTCAAGTTGGAAGTCGGGATTCAAGTTGAGATCTGTGTGGCTCCAAAGTCCTACCCTTTTTTCCCCTCATACAGAATAATGCCTTTTAATTCCTAAAGAACAGATAACTTTTTTAAATTTAGACACAAGTTAAGACCACATTTGGCTACAAGTACATATCCAATTTCTGTGATTTAGAGATTTTGTTTTTCTCATCAAAGTCATGGGTAGACAAGGTCTAATACAGCAGTTTCAGAATGCCATCAGCTTCTCAGCCTCCTTCTTATCTTCTACCCAGCCATTCTTAATCCTCAAGCCTTTTGTCTTTGGTCACAAGATGCTTTGTCCCCTTTCTCCAGGGAGAAAAAAGAAATACAAACAAAAGGCCTAACAGGTGAGCTCATAGAGGCTGTCCCCTTATCAGAGCTTTGGGGATAAGGGAGGAAGGACCCTGGTACTTACATCTCACTGGCCTAGACTACATCATTAAGATACCCCCGCTGCAGGGGATTCTGGAAAATTGGGCACTTTTAACTGGCCATGGTGGTGAATTAAACAAAATGGGGTTAGATGTAGGGAAGACATGGGCAGGATACACATCTGGGTGTGTCCAGTCCACAGAGTGATGTAGAGGGCAAGTCAACCTAAAGAATCAAAGTATCTTGGGCAAAGAATAAATAGTAAAGAACAACTAAGAACCTAAATTCTGTATTTAGAAGCTTTTTCAGTTATGCAAAGTCATACACTGTTGGAAGTGGAGGATGGAAGAATGTAAAAGTTTGACAAGAACATCCAAGCAGCTGATCCAGAGGAAAAACACTGAGACCCAGGTGACTTCACACATATGGTCCTAATGGAATCACAGGTTCAAACAGAGTGTTTTCCCCTGACTGCTCAATGACTCCCTACCTCCCTTCTCACTTCCCAGAATTAACTTAGAAGCCCATTTGACTCTTCTATCATTCATAAGAAAAGAACATGTTTCAATTCCAATTCAAATGAAATAAAATTCTCTACTGTGTGTTGTTCTAAAAATCAGCATCTTTAGAAAAAGATAGTGGTTATAGGGACTTTATCTGTATAACTGCAGCTACACTGTCAAGCTACTACATGAAGAAAGTAGGCCACAGAGTTTAAAAATAGTTTTCACTTTTTCCAAATAAACGCGATTCAATAAACTTTCCTCATAAATACTCATACAACTCTGTAGCAGTGAGATGACATTTGTACGATGTAATACAGATGAAGATAAAGATGACAAAAGGCCAGAAAAAGAACTGCAGTGATCTACATCCTAGGCACAGAAACACAAGATAATGTAGGCACATTGAGTGATACTGTACAGCCTAACAACCCTCCTATGAAAGAGTTAACACATTTCCCAGTGGGCCTACCTACTTCTTCTCAAGAACTGTCTCCCTCACTAAAGAATTTGGTTACTTATTTCTGAAAAGAGCGGCAAGTCTTATTCAGAAATAAGTAACCAAATTCTCAGTCTCTCACCAGGTGAAGTTAAGTTTGCCTTTTTAACAAATACTCTAGGAATAAGCATACCTGCTTCCCTAAACTTGTGTGTTTTTATGTCCAGTGTTTGATTTCCCTAAATTAAAGGAGAGGTAAATATGCCTAAACCTACTCTAGAGTTCAGAGGATGTCCAAGAAATCTACAGTCAGCCCCAAACATTATAGTACTTGATCTTCCTCCTACACCACCCATATTTAAGCTATGAGCCTTTGCCAGCATGACTGATACTCAATGCAATTTGAGTCTGTACAGTTCCTTCAGTCACGGACATTTTTAGGTGTACCACTGTACAGAAACCACCAAATGGTCTTTCTATTCTCAACCCTTTACACTTGCCAACAAAAACAAGGATGTGCATATGTGCCAGTCAAAACGTGAGTCACACCATGTTCCAGGGAGACTCATAACCCAAGTACAGTCGCAAACTGTGACAACACACCCACCTGGACCACTCAGAGTCCAAGCCCACATTTCAGAAATAGAAAAGTACAGAGTGCTACATGTTTAACTCAGACCCTCCCTTCTCCCCCCCAGCTACCTACCAAGTGTGCAAACTTTAAACTTCTGGAAGAGCCCATTTCTTAAATTCCAGCTGTTTGGTGTTTCAGTTCCTTTAAGGTAGGGGGAAAAAATACTGAAGTAACAAAAACCCTCACCATTTGGCTTTCTGAAACATCAACATTTAATGCCAAACTTACATCAATAATTATTGTATTTAAAATAAAATATTTTTAAAATATTTGTATTTTGTAGAGTGAGTTAACTCAAAGTAGTTTTGGGGGTTTTTTGTTTGTTTGTTTGTTTTTTGTTTTTTTGAGCCATGAGCTCCATTAATAAAGCATCAACTTCTGTGATATATGTGACAATACAGGTTCTGACACACACTACAATAAGTGTGAGAAATAAATGACATAAAATACTACAGATGAGAAAACAGCATCAGCCTGCGGCAGTTTTGGGGTAGTGTCAGTTTTTGGACAGTTTGATGATTGATTTAATTGTGAAATTATCAGCTTTTAATTGAACAGAACCGCTAGTCAAAGGACAAACACATTGTTCTTTATTTCCAAACAATGCCAAGCATCAAAATGTGACACTAGCCTTAACAGCTTTGAATCTCTTGTTTAAACCCATCTCATATAACAACTATGGCTCCCTGCAAGATTTCATAATTAGCTGCACAACTGTGATTTTTTTTTTCTTAATTCAAAACTGATAGAACTTTCTAGGGTAATCTCTGGATTATACAATGCATCTTGCCCATGCTTTCATTTGAGGTGACATATGAATGAATATGCTCTAATTAACTCATTCATTTGTTGTTTTGAGAAGGTAATCCAAATCAGGTCAGAGACATGTACTAATATTTCTGAAAAGTCAGAATGTTGAATGAGGTCTTCTTTCAGTCAGCAGTTCAAAAACGCTGTATTCTGAGACAAGGTACCTTTAAAAATGAAGATGAGAAACTCAAAAATTAATTTTAATATAACAAACTGTCAACAAAATTCACTACAAAAACAAATATTTCATGTCATGGATAAGATAGATTTTTTTAAAAAATAATAAATCAGTAAGTAACGGGGAAATAATCTTGTACTGATTTATCTCATGCTGGTACAAAGAGTGACAAAAAGACCACATAGTTGACTAAATCCCCCTCATTGAACTTGTTCCCAAGAACTGTCTGATACCCTGTGATTAGGCGTTATTGATCTGAAACTACAGTGTGGCCTGGATTTCAAGTCCATACTTGTTCATTAAGGCCAGTTGACCCTAATTTTTAAAGTACACTGGAACAATGTTAGCTGTTTATCAAAAGGAATTTAACCAAACCCTGATCCTACCTTTTTCAATAATGCAAACTTTTTTTTTAAAATATTGTCCTTTAGAATACCATGTTATACTGTACCACATCTGTCCCTATAAACATGGATGGAGAAAGAAAAATAAGGTAAAATGACTGTTATTACAAACACTGTGAATCAAATTTAGAGCCATGAAATATTCAAGTCCCTAAACTGAGACTAGCTTCTTGGAAAGAAAGTGTAAATCTGAATTTGGCGCATGAAGATAATATCCTAAAGATACTTTTTGCTTGCCTGTCTAGTTTTTGTAGCTCCATCTTTTGGTAGTATAAGCTCCAGTTTGAATACTCTAATCAACCAAAGTAGGGAGAGCTCACTTTAGCCCACAAGAATTCCACATCTTTCCTACTGAAAAAAACAAACTGGAAAATTCAGTACATTTTCCATACTCACCATAGAACATAAACAGAAAAATCTTATTCACCATTATTGCTGAGCCATTAGCAATTTCTGTGTTTCCATCCAAAACACAAACCAAAATTAAAATGTTCTGCTCTTTCCAGTAAAGTATGCATTCTCTTTTCAAAAAGCCTGCTCTGATCCATCCTGTGCTATTTAATTTTTGCAGGAACTAGGAACAATACACACCCAGGTGTTTTATAAACAACAACAGAACAAAACACAACAAGGTCTTTCTAGCTCTGAAACCTGTCATCTGCTACAAAGACAAGAGAACCATCCATAAAGTCCTCCATCACTACACCTACTGACTTGGGTTTACCAGACCTAATGTGGCTTCTTTTTTTCCCCACCTGCTGGAAATGCCCTTTTGGTCAGAGGCCTGGGAAACAGCTCCTGACTCACAGTGAAGTCCACTCCATTTCCTCCAGACCTGGCAACAGGAGGATCTTCACTACAGAGGACTGCAAGAAAGAAAAGGGAAACTACTCGCAAGTCTCAGCCAAAAGAATGAGCCCTGAAGTACTGATAAGCAGCGTTCTGAATCAGTGTGCAGAGTCAATTCTTTTCTTCAAAAAGTCAATCACATTCAGCTAGTGACCTGCACACACAAAATCTCCACGCAGGAAAAAGAATAGGTCTGAAACAGGAAATAAACATAGGAATCACAGTCTTACACTTCTTAAAGTGACTTTTTCCCTCTTGGCAGCAAAAGCTTTCCTCTAACTACCATACATAGTCTTTTAAATCAAGTTCTCTCGGCATTGCTGTCTGGGGTTCTTAGTGAAAGCAAGGATTTGATTTGGTCCCACATGTTGAAAACTTCACACGCCGTATAATGAAGAGCTTGTATGCCTTCCACCACATTTCCCTCTTAAAACTCGCTTATCTAAAAAAAATGATTCCTGAAAACACAACTAACAGCCTTCATCCTTCCGTCAGGTCAGGCAGCCACAGGAAGCAGATGTGAAGATTCTGGGCGGCCTGCCTAACCCCCCAGGGAGCCCAAAGTTGGGGCAGAGATGCAAGCGAACAGGGGTCAGTTTTAGAGTGTGCCCAAGGAGACCAGTTTTCCCACAGGCTCACAATAAATGCACCCCAAGTGCATTTCTCACATCCTGACCAGATTAGAAAAAAAAGATTGTACGATGATCTCTAAGCAAAAGATTGATATTACTTTACTTAACGTGTAACAACAGGCCACAGGAAGACTGAAGAATTACAAAACTTTTTCCCTCTCAGAAAGCTTAATTATTGAGTCGATGGTTCCTAAGATATCTGTGGCATTGTTAAGGACCCCGTCGCCCACCCTCACCCACACTTCTCAGACTGGGCTTCTCTGGAATTATTGCGGGAGCAGGGTCCGGGGCCCACGGACACACACAAGACCCCCGGCGCCCAGCCGTGCGGGCGTTTTCCACACGGAAGCCGCCGCCGCGGCGCCGTAAGGAGTTAAGCCCTACCCCCACCTCCGCCCCCCAAAAGTGCGGGTCCCCTTTGGGAAACAGGAGCGAGCTGGAAAAAGGAAATCGACCCCGGGAAGGGGAGGGGCGGCTGCAGCCGCGCAGCTGTGCCACTCGGCTCGGTGGCCGAGGGAGCGCGGCCAACCGCCCTTACCTGGGGGTGGAGAGCCGCCGGCACTACTTCCAAAAGTTCCGTTCACCGTTGCTCCCAGTTCAAAGCCCCGCCACAGGGCCCCGCCGCAGGCCAGCCGCGCACGACTCCTTCCCCGGCCAGTCCCCACCCTGTCTGCCCTACACCAAGTCAGGAATCCGGGCAGGCACCGAGCTGGGAGCTGACATCACTCCCAGCCCCAGGTACCTCCTCCTCCCACCGCCGCCCTCTCCCGTCCCCGCCTGCAGGAATGAGCCAAAGAGCGTTGGCAGCGGGGCGGGGCGGCTGCGCCTGCGCCCCCACTGATTGGGCCGGACGAGCGTCACTCAGAGGAGTCCACTAATTTTATACATTCCTCGCTGAGCGAGATTGGGCTGGAAGTGGGTGTTGATAGAAAAAAATGCTGCCCTTCCTGCTATCTGTGAGGAACGGAGATAATGGGATGGCGAAGAACCTGGCGAGCCGAGTTTTAAACTTTTTTTTTTCCCCCTTGGAGTATTTATTATATTCCAGATCAGAAACGAAACCAACCCACCCAAGCCCCCTTTTTGAGGCAAAACAATTGCCTCTGTGTCACGGGCAAGTAGGAGCCCGGCGGCGCGTGGTGCAGAAAATGGCTAGCTTCAAGTCATGCAAATAAAGGAAACGCCAGCTCACCCTCCTGCCTTTTCTTCGTGGGTCTGCTGGGTGTTGCCTCAGAAGGGGAATTTAAAACTTAAAAGCACTTCCAGAGACTGGGAAGAGAATCCCTAGAAACGGCGACGCAGCTCTGGATTGTTAACTGGTGGGTTAATGTGACTGATTTTCCTTTTGGCGATGAAAAAAATCACGCCACACAAGCTTCCAAGGCAAATAGGATGGAATCTCCAGAGTAAGGGAAAAAAAAAAATATATATATATATATATATATTATACACACATATGTATATTATTTACCTTTTTAAGGACCTTAAGACTGCTGTTCGAAGCAACAACTGAAAAGGGGGAAAGGGGAGAAACCTCACAATTGAGTTCAACAAACCACACGAGAATAATTACTGTTGAATGGAACCAATTGCATTGGCTGAGCTATCATTAAGAATTAACTAACATTTACCCTTGGCGGGTATTTCGCTGTGTAATTCCCTTAGCTGAGAAAACAAAGATTCTCAGACCGCGTTCTTTCAGTTTACCCAAGGCAGAAACGAATGTTGAAAAGTGGCTCTATTTTATAGGATATAGGTAGCATATTATCCATCATCTTCTGGAAATGCAATGAATTAATTATTGATTTTCTGTTGCTTTTTATTGTTTTGTAATTGATGACTGGTCATCCATTTCACCAGTCTGTCAAAATTTGTAGATGTGCGGAGTCCAGCATTGTGTTATATTTAATCGCCACAACCATCCTGTGTTTATACACACGTGTTTGTACTCCACATTCTTTCAAACACTGTAATGCTATTTAAAAAAAAAAAAAAAACCCACAGGCTTGAGCTACGGCTTTCACACCTACTTTATTTTATTATAATATAAAGTATTATTATAATATAAAATATTTCAAACTCCTCACTTGTATTCCTGATTCCATTCCCACCCACCCACCAGCTCTAATTCTTTCTCTGCACCACTACTAAATATAAGGAATGGAAGTGGGGTGTTCCTCGGGGCTCCTTTTCCCTGCAATTCTCAGGTTGGCTCTTAAAACTCCCTAATCTGGCTTCTATTTAAATTCCCACCTTATCTACTACATCACTCCTGGGAACCCCTCTGCTGCAATCAAAACTGTCTCTCACAGATCTTCGCTTGTTTCTCATCTTTTGGCATAACTGGAATCCCCACTCTTCTCTCAAAGCCTAATTAAATTAAAGTCTTTGTCCTCTGCCAAGATTTGGCTGTGCTACAATGAACAAGAATAGGGAGTGAGTCCTTTGCACAGCTTTGCCACTGAGGTCAGTAACTTTGGGGAAGTCACTGAAATTAAACTTCAGTTACCTCCTCTCTAAAATTAGGCTGATAATACCTATGTCAGAGGTTTTTATAAGGATAATTGAGATTGTACAGATGTTTAAATATGTGGTTTTGGGGCTGGGGACATAGCTCAGTTGGTAGGGTGCTTGCCTCGCATGCACAAGGCCCTGGGTTCAATCCTCACAACCACCAAAAAATAAATAAATAAATATGTGGTTTTACATGTCCAGTTAAATACATTTCCTGCCTTCCTGTTGAATACATTTCTTGCTTTCTGAAGAGTAAGCTCCCTGGTTCATTCCTCTTTGTGTTCCTTATAGTCAATTCAATGAAAAGCCTTGATTAATATTTAGGGCCCCAGGAAATATATATTCATATCATTTCTTTCCCTCTTGTGTTCCTTTCATTTTTTTTTAGCACAACTTGTCATTTCTCTTGTTGTACAGGATGCAGAGATCACCATTCTTACATCTTAAATGTGCTCTCCTTCCAAATAATCCCTTGACCAAAAACTTCAACGTTGATTTCTTCAAGCCCCCCCTCCTTCACACCCTCACCTCCCCACAGCCCCTCTATCCTCTATCTCTGCTTGGATCAGAGCCCTTCCCTCCCCCTACTCACCCACCCACCATTTATTTAACAACCCTTAACTCAGACACCTTCTGAATCTACAATTCAACCTCTCTCTGCCACTCATCTTTCCTCCTCTAAGTCGGAGATGCACTTGTCTGTCAGTGCCCATTACCTGCCTTGCTCCCCAGATGCCTTCAAACAGTGTCTGGCCATAGCCATTCAAACTGGCCATTCAAACTGGCCATGGCCATTCCTCCAGCCCTAGAAATAGATTGGCTGCCTCTAGGCTCAAGTTCTTCCAAATTACTGCTGCACACAGGAGATGGGTGAGGAATGTCCACCCCCGTAGGGATGGCAGGATAGAATAACAGGAAGTTGCCTCCCATCCCCTCTGCAGCTGGAATGATAACAGCTGCCATCGGAATCCAGAAAACAAAAGACTCCAGAGGAGAGCTGAAAACAGGCCAGGTCTGGAGCAGCAGTATTCAAACCAGGGATTACCCAGAGAAAGGGAAGATTTCAGCCACCTCTCCTACCCCACCACAGCCCATTTTAACCACTGACAGCTGTTTTTTTAATTTGTTAATTTTTTTCATGTGGTGGTGGGGATTGAACTCAATGTCTCACGCATGCTAGGCAAGCGCTGTACTACTGAGCCACAACCCCAGCCCTGTTAATCATTTAGGCTTCATTATAAGATTTTATTTTTTAAAAAAGAATCTAACAAACACATTTAAATAACTGGCCTATGGTGTCTTGGGAAAACTCCAGAGGATCAGGACACTGCAACAGAAGCAAAAACAGATGACAGATGGGCAGGAACCTAGGACTTACCCACTATCCTGGGTCTTAGCTCACTTAATGAAAATGTCCCCTTTACAATGTCTATGGTTTCAACATTAATTAGGTCTAGGTAACTATTTTCTGCCTAGCTATTCTGATGATTAACCTTCCCTTTGGTACCCATGAACATTACCAGGTATTATCATCACTATTGGGGATGGGGCACAACCAAAGCAGCAGAAATTCTGCAGAGAGGAGTCCTAAAAGTCTTCTGATGCAACCCCTATTGGATGCAAGAACTCCTTCTACAGCATTCCTGACAGGTGGCCTGCAGCCCCTGCATGAATTTCCCTGGCAACAGGAGCACACAAACTAGGAAAGCAGCCCACTGTTGAAGATCTTTCTCCAGTTGAGCCAGATGCTGTTTTTGACTTTTCTCCCAAAAGGTCTCCACCTTGTTTTAATCCTTCAACCATCCTGTAAAGTGAATGTTACTAGCAGCATTGTAACATACTAACTCAAAGGCACAGCAAGATTGTGTAAATGGATTGCTTTAGAACACCAGGAACTGGGATTGAAACCAACGTCTGCTAGACTCCCAAGCTATTTTTCCTTTCCATATCTAAAACATTGTTTGTCCATGATTTACCCTCTATTAGTTCTGCCCTCTGGAGTAACAAAGACCAAGCTGAGTCTTCAGCTTGTTTTGGAACAGAAATATGTTCCAAAAGCAGGCCTGAGGGCACCTTCCCTACTTCAGTTTGTTTAGATGCAGACTCCAAGAAACTGCTGCCCTAATCATCATGCCTGCCTGGTCTTCTCAGGCTTCCAGGTGCAGCTATCTAAAACACAGCCTGGTCACTCTTGACTTTAGTAAGGCACAAAACCTAGACTTTCTTGACTAACATCCAAGAGCCTTTACATCCTGGCCCCCCACTTAGCTCTCTGAACTAAGCTTCTTTGTCCACCCACACCACACAGACTGCACGACCTGAATTCCTTTGCACCTGTATTCCCCAATCAGATATCCTCAGTTATGAATGATTTTTGCAGGTTTCTATTCAAATCCATCTCCCATAGTTGTTACAAGGATCTGACCAGATGTCATAGACAAGAGCATATTGCCTGACACATAATAGATCATGATAAACATATTTCTTTTTCTTGTGACATAAAACAACTGTACTATTATTGTTATAGATGGCTTATATCCTTCACTGACTATAAGTCCCTTACAGTCCTTGAGGGTAGAACACTAGGTCCTTTCACCTTTACATCCTTTATGATAGATTCTTTTTTGTCCTGTAGATATTCAATAAAAAATTCACTGAATGAATAAGTGAATGCTGTTGTTTGCTTTAAACTCCTAACCTGCTATGGCTAGGTCTTTAGAAATTGAATAACTTCACTGGACTGATAATAAAGGATTTTGCATCCTCCTGCTGTTCTGATCCCAGGCATATTGCCAACACAGAATGGGCTAAACACATGGTATAAATCATGAACCAAGTCTACATGAAACATCATTGTTTTAGAATTCTTTCTAAAGGAAGTTTTTGCTTGTTCTGATTGTAAGCATGGCATTAGTGACAACCTAGATACTATTTTAATATCTTTTAGCTGAATACCAAATCATTATTCAACTATTACCAAATATCATTTATGAATCCAGCCCTCCTTCTGCCTATTAAGACAGGTTAGAAATAGGTACACATCTTGCTCCACAGGGAGAGACTTATTTTAATCACTTTTTCCTTACAACCCAAGGTCATTCTCTGATTGCCCACCAGATAAATAAAAAAACCTAGTTTCATTCAACTTACCCATCTCATTAATCCATTTATAAGTTTTTTTAATTAATTAAAACTAAGAATGATCTCTTTTCATGATCTTTGATTAATGTGCAATTAATAGCTAAGTTAAACAAATTAAATTCTCTTAAACAATTAACCCCATTATAAATTTAGTTAATTAAATTTTCTAAAAAATATGTTAGGTGCAGTGGCAAGCTCTTGTAGTCCCAGCTACTGGGGAGGCTGAGGAAGGGGGATCACTTGAATCCAGGAGTTTGAGGCCAACCTTGGCAACAGAGCAAGTCCCTGTCTCAAAAAACAAAAAGTTAGGTTCCTATAATCTGATAGAGGTACCCAAAGAGTATGCCAGCCTTTTTAATATAGAGAAGCAATTCCTGTTTTCTAGTCCATGCAGATGATCTGCACAGCATTCATCCCCAGCAGGCCCAGTCTTTCCCCCAAACTGTCAGGCCTTTCCAAGGCTGCCATCCTTCCTCCCAACATGCATTATGGACAACCTCTTTAGGGTTCTCAGAAACATGCTCAATCAACAACAGAGCATTATTCATAACCAGTAACTCCCCCTTTGATTTTCACAAGCCACAATATTAAGTAAGGCTCATGTTTCAAATAATATTTCATGGTTCACTACTAATCAAAATTTATCCAATTCGACATTGTGGTGCATGCCATTCCCTGGACCAGTGCCATACGTGATTCCCAGTCCTCAGATTGATTCATTAATTTCTACCCCGCTCGCTCACCTTTTCACCTGGACAATCATTAATTTACTGTTTCTTTATTTAGTCTCTCCTAATCCTTAACTGGAATTCTTCCACTTAACTAGAATTTACATTTTAAAGTGGCATTTCAATCCACAAACTTCTGTCTAAAAGGACTAAGGAATGAATTTTAGCTAAAAACAGATGTAAGATGAGAATTGAACAACTGGTTTAGATAAATGTTTTCACTCAAGGAATTTCCCTGGCAAGTTGAAACAAGTTGCTGATAAATAAATCTTTAGTCTGAAGTGTCTATCTCCCAAGTCCTGTAAAAGTTGGATTTTCTGCTGCCTTCCCCTGCCCCTCCAAATTCTATTTCAGAAAAAACTTTTCTACAGAAGGATGCTGACTCTATGGCATTTCAATTGCCAGATAATTAATATTCTGGTTTGTTAAACTAGCCAGAGTATTAAGGAAACAAAGACAAAGTGACTCAACTATCCTTCAGTATGTCTGTCTTTTAAGTGAATTAAACCTCTTTACCTCTATTTCACCTGAGATAATTTCCATTTGACTCTATATTGCTTGAATCCTAAATGAGATATTGTGTAATAGCAAGAGAAGTACTTTTTACATTTGAAGATGCCATTTCCAGAGAAAAAAAATATCATCACCCATTACTGACTAAATAAAGTGTAAGAAATAGCACCTCTCCTTTGGTAAAATTAAATATAAAGTATGTGCTCTAAGGCTATACGACCTAGCATCACTTGATATTTTTTGAGCTTCAGTTTCTCCATCATAAGTGGGTGGCAATAGTGCAAAAGCGTGTCTTAAATTGGAGCCATGAAAGTTGGATGTTGCTTCCCACCATGGCCTCCTCCTAACAGAGTCTGAAATGGTTCTCTGCACAGGATTCCTCAGCTAACATGCTGAGACCCTTGCCACCTTCCATAGTACTGATTGGGCCATGGATTCTCATCACATTCAAAGACAATCCAATATAACCTTGCCAACAGCCTGGGGCAAGAAAGATAGGAACTCTGACAGAAATCCACACTGACTAGTCACTAGCTGGCCCAATGAAATCTTCTCTAAAGATATTAAAAGTGAGACCCAGAAAGCCTTGTGATAGAGAAGAGCAGAAGCAAAGGGGCACAAAGAATAAAAGCAATAAACGGAAGCATGCGTGAGAAGGTAGAAGATGAGATCAATAGAAAGTTGTCAGGGCTGTGGTGTAGCTCAGTGGTAAAGCATTTGCCTAGGATGCATGAGGGCCTGGGTTCAATGCCCAGCACTATTTTTAAAAATCTAAATAAATAAAATAAACAAAAGTATCCAGTAACTGAAGTAAAACAATAAAACTGAAAGGGGCAGATGCTAACAGTCACATATAGAAGAGGTAGTAATCAGAAGTCTTGTAGATACCATGGGGGTAGTAGACAGCTAGTAAATGCTGAAGTAATCGAAAACGTAACAATAACAAAAATGATGAAAGCAAATTCCAATTTCTGTGTGTTGGGTACTGTCTTATTTATTTTGGGGGGTGGATGTCGGGGGATTGAACTCAGGGACACTCGACCACTGAGCCACATCCTCAGCCCCTTTTTTTGTGTGTATTTCATTTGGAGACAGGGTCTCACTGAGTTGCTTAGGGCCTCACTAAGTTGCTGAGGCTGGCTTTGAACTTTCTATCCTCCTGCCTCAGCCTCCCAAGGCGCTGAGATCAGGCATGCTCCACCAAGCCCAGTGGTTGCTTACTGTTTTAAATACTTTAAGTGTATAAACTTCAACCATGTGGAGGAGGTCTGTTTCATTTTCTAAAAGAGGAAACAGCCACAGAGAGTTTTCGTAACTTGCCTGAGGACACATAGCTAAGAAGTAGCATGATTCAAGTTTGGCATTAGAATCTGTGCTGAAAGAGAACCTGAGTTACAAGAAAGATAGATTAGTAGAGTGACTTGAGTCCCCAGTTCTCTTGAGGCCTAGTAGTTCAGTGGCTTCCCGATTTCCTTCATTCTCCAGGTAGTTACACACTAAATCTCTATCACCTGAGATCATCTGACTACAGACCCCCCCCGCCCCCCCCCGCCTTAATGCCTTCCACTT
>NW_025999960.1:173811-178830 GCF_001458135.2 Marmota marmota marmota | reverse complement strand
CCTTAATGCCTTCCACTTGAAAGAGCGTAACTAATGCTCCAACTTTAAGTGAGGTAATACATGTGAGAGCAATTTACCGGCCCTGAAAGAAATGTACTAGACAAAGTGAAGTGTTTTCTTTTTTATTTTGAAACAAAGTGAAAGTGTTTGAAGTTACTATCTGGTGATGGAGACAGAGTTTATCTCTAACTCATATTTCTTTATGATGTTACATTACTTTGGGTTAGCCCCAAGCTGTCATGGAGGTATATTTGCCATATACCCTGGGAATTGAGAATATATTAGTTTACAACATGTAATTATCATTGCATATTAATTAAATATCATTATATTAATTACTGACCCTGTCCTACCTCATTCCTTTCCGTAAGCAACTAGAATGAAGAGGCTGTGATTATAGGGGCGATGAACAAAGACCAAAGAAAAGGAGCTTGGAAATTGTTTTATCTTTCTACAGTCTCTCGGCAGCCAGATCACTTTGGGTCTTGAAGGAATATAGATTTATTCTAATTATAATGAAAACAAAGTCAGGACATAACTCACTATCATCTCTTTCACTAAGAATAAATCCAAATAACTTCCCTTCATAAACCTTGTTTTGCTTTTACTGAGTATATCTGGGAGAGTGACCAGCACTTCAAAGAAAGATGCTGCTTTCTTGTAGATTCATTTGTAAAGTTCTGAGCTTTCCTACCAGAAGGGCAATCAACAAATGCTACCATCGTATTAAAAAAGAAGAGCTGGGCCCATAGATTTAACCCTCCTGTAGGAAAGGTGAATTGCAAATAAATTGCAAAGAAGAACCAGTAAGGTGTGTTCTGATCACTATGCCACAAAATCTGCTGATACCAGTAAAAGATCTACTTAGAACTTTATGTCTTAAACAAAAAATCATCTCCTTGTGATAGTTTGAAAAATTATTAGTGTTGGCATTTTATTCTATTTTGAGAAGGGCCTTTTATCCTAAATGTTCAAACCGCTGGCTTCGAAATGATTTTAGAAAGTAATAAATATGTCAAATAAAATAATCGCCCCTTCCAAAATGCCACTCAGAATCCCCTGACTTTCTCTATCTCCTCGTGGGTATCAATCTTATAACGATCTGCTTTATTTGTCCTGTCCCATTTTAGAAATCAGGGTTGTGTTCAGTTGCCTTCTAAAGCTTTATTTATTTATAGAATAAAAGAGTCATGTGTGTGGAAATAATAACACTCTTGTCAGAAAGTCAGGCAACAACACGGAAGCCTGGGATCCAAATGCCACTTGCACTGGGGCATACTTCCTGGGCAGCGGCAGGAGAGGGGGAGGCCGAAAAAGAAATCACTTGCCTTGCAGCAGAGACCCCCAGACTTCAGTCAGCAGATGATTTGCATGGCTCACCTGGCAGAATCTCTCAGCTCTTAAAGTCTCTGCTCCCACACCCACCCCACCCCACCCCGCCGTAAACACTCTCTGTCCCACTGACTAATGGCTCACTGACCATAAATAGAGAAAAAGAAAACAAACTCTTCTTTCCTGTGATCCTGGGACTCAACCCAGGCAAGACAATTAATGTGAAGCTTTGAACACCCTTTCATGTCCTCTGAGAGCTTATCTTAGAATCTGATTTAATCTTCCCAACAACCCTAAAAGTAAGTGCCATTATTAGCACCACTTTGCAGATGTCTAAACTGAGGCCTAGAGCAGAGGCAGCTTCCTGGTGAGGGAAGGGTTTGAAGTGTGCAGCTGTTCAGGACCACTGAGCTTAGAGGGGTTTAACTTGGTTTAATGCTCTGCTATGGCCATTTTGAAATTCTTAACAATCTTTTTAACAAGGGGCTCTACATTTTGTTCTGTGTTCTGTGAATTATGTCACTTATCCTACCTGGAAGAGTTAAGTCACTTCCCCAGGGTCCCTGTATCAGATTGCTAGAGTTGCCATAACAAACTTCCACTACCAGAGAGACTTAAACAAAATAAATTTATTTTCTCATCATTCTGGAGACTGGAAGTCCAAGATCAAAGGACCCACAGGATTGGTGTCTTCCAGAGCCTCACTTTTCAGTTTGTAGATAGCTGCCTTCTGTGTCTTTATGTGGTCTTCAGGATGAGGGCCTACAGTAATGGCCTCATTATAACTTTATTACTTTTTTTTTAATATGGTGCTGGAAATTGAACCCACGATCTCATACGTCTCCAACCCCTTTTTAATTTTATTTTGAGACAGGTTCTCTCTAAGTTGGCCAGGCTAGTTGGCCTCAAACTTGTGATCCTCCATTCTCCTGATTAGCTGGGATTGCAGGTTTATACCATGTCTGTCTTAATTTATCTTTCTAAAGACTCTCAAATACAGTCATGTTCTGAGGTACTGGGATTAGGATTTGCACATGTGAATTCAGGGAGGACACAATTCAGCCATAGAAGTTCTACCATCAAGTGGAAGAGCCACTGAAGTTTGTCCCCTTGAGTATTCTCCACTTGCTTTTATGAAATACCCATGTCGACAAGTAAAAGCAGCTCTTTTTTTTTTTTAATCTCCATTTAGAGAAGCAGAGGCACAGAAAGGTCAGTTCTGCTACTGTGAACAAAACAATACAGGAAATATGCTAGAATCAAGATAGCACTGAATCTAAATCTCAGCTTGCCTGGCACTGACCCTACTCCTGGGCCAGTCCTGCCCTTCACCACCTACATACACAGACACAGCTGCCAGGAATGACAGTCCCTCTACAATTATAGGTTCTTCGGCTGTCTGCCTTTGGTAGATTTCAAAATAGCACAGTTAACTCTGCTTTGAGCCAGGAAAAAAGAAAACATCATGACTCTTCTACTCACAAGTCACACAAAGACACCTCTGAGGACCGAATCCAACACACTGTAGTCCAGGCTCCTTATCTCCTTCTTAGCTGGCTCCAAGCCGAGCAGGGAGAAGTGAGTTTGCTGAGATAACCAGGGATTAAGGTTCTCATTTAAATGATAAGACAGGAAACTCATTTCCAGTTTGGACATGGATAGTTTTTTAATGTGAAAAGGTCTGAAGAATAAACTGAAGACCAGGGAGTGTTAACAAGTGGCAAGGAGAGGATGAACAAGGTTTCTTTTCTTGAAGAGTTTTTGGTGACAGCTGAGAAGCAGAAGCATTTGTTATGCTTTGCTCACAAGGACAGTGGGGTGAGAAGGGTGACATCAGAGACAGAGGATGCTTTTCCTAGTCCTGTCTTTGCCACTAATTCTGAGAAAGTTACTTTACCTCTCCAAACCTTCATTTCTTTTATGCAAACTGATGCTTTCAAGTCCCACTCTAGCTCTCAAATTCAGCATCATCCATGGGGTATATTAAATATTCTTTGTCCAAATGAGAGAGCATTAGATAGAGTTTTTCACTTAAATTCAGTTCCTATGGCATATGTCACAACTCAGGAGACTGAGGCAGGGAGATTGCAAGTTAAGGGCCAGACTGGGAATTTAACAAGAACTTGTCTCAAAATAAAAAAATTAAAAAATGGCTAGGGGTGTGTACTCAGTGGTAGAGCTCCTCTGGGTTCAATCCCCAGTACTGCAAAAAGAAAAAGAAAATTAGTTCCTTGTTGTTGCAATGCATTTGTCTATTTTAAAATAATTTCCTTTGTGATTTAAAAAATCATACATCTGGTGAAACCAGAGAACAATACCCTGATTGAGGGATTAAAATTCACATCACCATCACAGATATAACACCACTTAGGTAGTACTGAGGGTCAAAATGCATAATCTGATTCTAATCACAAGGAAATGTTCAACAAACCCAAATTGAAGGGCATTCTGTAAAACAATTGGCCTACTGTTTTAAAAAATGTCATGGGTATGAACAATAAAAAAGTATTTAAAAAGTCATTCAGTTAAAATATGATTAAAAAATAACAAGTACAATTGTTATGTGTCAATAAAAAAGGAAAAGGGGATGTGACAAGGCACATAATATGATATTGAACTAGTTTCTATATGGGTTTTATTTTTTTTGGTACCAGGGATGGAACTCAGGGGCACTTGACCATTGAGTCACATCCCAAGCCTATTCTTTTTTTTTTTTTAATCTTTATTTTGTTTATTTTATTTTTTTATGTGGTGCTGAGGATCGAACCCAGTGTCTTACACGTGCAAGGTAAGTACTTTGTCACTGAGCCACAACCCCAGCCCCCCAAGCCCATTCTTGTATTTTATTTAGAGACAGGATCTCACTGAGTTGCTTAGTGCCTGGCTTTTGCTGAGGCTGGCTTTGAACTCGTGATTCTCCTGTCTCAGCCTCTCTAGCCGCTGGGATTAAAGGCGTGCATCACTCACCCAGCCTGAACTAGATTCTATATGGAAAAGAATGTCTAGGAAGACAGTATTGGGACAATTGACAAAACTAGAATATGTGTAGTAGATTAAAATAATGTATCAATGTTAAATTTCCTAAATTTTATAATTATACTGTTGAGTTGTAAGAGAATATTCTTTTTTCTTAGATATACACATTCAAATATTTTGAAGAAAAGGGAATGATATATGCAGACTTCCAAATGATTCAGGAACAATATATAGAGAGAAATCATTAAAGCAATATGTGACCAAATGTTAAATATTAGTGAATCTGGGTAGAGAGCTTATGAAATTTCCTCATTCTATACTTGCAAATTTTCTAAGTTTGATATATTTTTTTATTTTTTTAATACCTTAATTTTATTTATTGATTTATTTTTATGTGGTGCTGAGGCTGGAACCCAGTGCTTCACATGTGCCAGGCAAGTGCTCTACCACAGAGCTGTAACTGCAGCCCCTGATATTATTATTATTTGGGGGACGAGTGCCAGGATTGAAAAAAATATTTGGAAAAAAAATATTTGGATCCATTTTATCATGAGCGCTCATCATATATGATATATGGACATACGTACATTCAAACATATAACACAAAACACAAGTGTGCACACATAATAGAATACATACAACACATAACATTATAGTAAAGGCCTTATAACCTTTTACAGGTGAAATCTCCATTGCAATGTTTAAAAACTC
>NW_025999960.1:155696-172788 GCF_001458135.2 Marmota marmota marmota | reverse complement strand
AAAAAAGCATCCTGGTTCTGTTGCAGATGTAAGAATAGCCAAACTGGAGTTTTGGATATCAGTTGTTATGGATTTGAGCCAAATCATCTTCTTTTTGGTCTGTAGAAATCGCTTTAGTTAATCTTTCTGGAATCCAAATCGGCTGCTGTTCTCCCTGTGGAAACACATAAACAGACCCCCGACTCCAGACAATCACTGGGTCAGGACCTTGGTTAATCTCTCTGGAATCCAAATCGGCTGCTGTTCTCCCTGTGGAAACACACAAACAGACCCCCGACTCCAGACAATTACTGGGTCAGGACCTTTCCATTGTCCTGTTAGAATATCCTTCCAAAGTACCTTGGGGTCAAACATTTTTCTCTGGAAAACATCATAGCTATTAAATTAAAATAAGGTTTTTATAACATCCCCTTAGTGTTTTTAATAATTTTATTCATTTAAAACTTATTTTTATGAGACTAAAAATATTCTTTTAACTTTTGAATACTATCTATTTATTTAATTTTCAAATCTTGTGGTACAAAAAAATTTTCAATCTTTTCCAAAGTGTTCATATTATTTGTGGTCATTACACAAGGGGTCAGTATAGAAAGAGAATCAAAGGATTGGAGGACAATTCCAAGAAGAGGCCACATTCTGAAGCCAAAATAGCACAAAATGATACATAATGATTGAATATTTGCACAAGGTAAACCTCCTCAAAATTTAGCAGTACATAGATATGCTTTAATGGAACTAATATGCTTCTAGTTCTTTAACAAGAGAGTGGACAAAATCTTAATTAGGATGTAATGATTTGAGAAAAAGATGGCTAACTCAACTGGATCATAATCTTCCTATATAACAATGAAGTAATAACTGAGAGACATTTGCTTATTTACTTATTTATGTTTTTGAGAGGTACTTCTTCTGGGGCTTCAGCCTCTTGGACTGCACAGCTACTGGTTCTTCCACCTCTCCAGCCTGCCATTGTGGACTATCCTGCTACTGGTTGTGTAAGCCAACCTAATAAATCCCCATTTTATAATTATACTTCCCGTTGATTCTGTTTCTCTAGAGAACCCTGACTAATACACCAAGTATGCACTATAAACCTTCACACAGGATGCCCTACTTCTAGTTAGCCTGCCTACAGCTTCCCCAGCCAGCAGTCCTCAATCAGAACTTACCTGAAGCCTTCTCGTTTACCACTGTAAAACTTGCTCACTCCTCTGGCCCACTTTGAGTCTCTGTCATACTGTGAATAATAGTGACTAATTCCCTTGATACTGCTGGTCTTTGTTTATTTCTGTAGATGTCATAGGTCAAGTTCCCTGGGAAATGGACTCTGAGATGAAGACTTGCAGACAGATGTATTGGGGAATACTCTCAGGATGGAACCTGTGAAGGGGGTGATGGGAATAGGGTTGGGCAGATGGAGAAGTTGATATATGACATAATTGAACTAGAGGAGTCAGGTGACCCCATGGGGAGCTCTGGGGCTGGGATGACCAATCAGAATTGTGCCCTGGATCAGTCACTGGACACTGGACACCCTTACAGAAGGAAGGGAACCTTAGAAGGCAGCTCTCTTTGAGCAAAAGCAAGTCCAAGAAAGGGTCTCAACTCTCAATTCTCAATAGTCAACAATCTAAGAAGCTAAGAAGCAGGTAGTGGGACCTCTCCCAGGGGGGAGAGATTGGATGATGCCACCAAACACACAGTTCACAGCAGACCATGTCTTTAACCCAACTTTGAATCTAAGTTCAAAGCTCTTATCACTACAGCATAGCTGTCTTCATTCAAAAACAGACAAATGGAATTGTGTGAACATTTGTTTTCTTTTCTCATAATCAAAAACTGAGGCCATATTTGTACAATGATTCAGACATTTTTCATAAATGATCCAGAGCATGGCAGTGGGCTCAACTGAATATGGCATTAAAAGATTTGAAATAAAACCCAGTCCAACCAACCAAAAGCAGTTAACTGAATAACCACATGTGGAGAGTCAGACCATTTTAATATCGCAGTCCTTACCAAATGTTCCCCTCGCTCAATAGAACAGAACAGTGTGACTTCTAGTTTTCCAGCTTGAGGTGCTGACAAATTGAAAATAAAAATTAATGTGCAAATAGTGCCATTCCCACTTGAAGGATATTCACCTCCAGGGACAATTATTCCATCTTAATCAAAATTTAATTTAATAAAGTGGATCTTGGAAGTTACTAAAATATTGATTTTTTTCTTTAAAACAACCTTATTTTCTACCATATTTTCCCACTAATGTTATATGATTATCACACAACTTTTAGCTTGATTTGACCTATTTAAACTTAGTATTTCCCTTTTGGATTGTACAACTAAATCAGTTGGTACTGTATCTAGTTAGGGAATTTACCTAAGGATTATCAGAAACATACACCAAGTTCTTTGTACAAATCAGTCTGAATAGTTCCTTCATCTGTAAACAAGCTGCTGTGACTTTTAAAGTATGTCTGCCAGCATATACACACACTATCACAAGACTCTTTGAACATATAAATCATTGTTCCCAGAACTGTTGACTCCTTCCCTTTTTGTATGCCCCTCCACCCCCCTCCAGTCTGAAGAAAGTTAGTCATCTCTGGATTAACCTTGTATGGTTAATGACTAATTTGTAACCTCTGTTAGCCCACAACATAATATGGATCATAAGAATTACCGGGGAATCCATTAAAATAGAAAATACCAGAGGTTCATCCTATTTCTAAAGAATCAGAACTTCTGTAGGCAATGCACAGGTAAATGTATAATTAAATGCCTCTTTTTAGAATTCTGTTAATATCACAGCTTAAGTACCACTCACAAACAAATTGTACATTTCTAGCAACAAATAAAGTTTTCTAGCTATAGCTATCAGGATAAAAGTGACATTTGAAGTTTGTACTATCTAAGGCTGTGTGCATAATGGCAATCTTTGGGAGTAGAAACAACAGGCTGCATTTCTCAACAGTGATGCATTTGTATTAGGCCTGTTAGAATGGAAACAATATAAATGCAAAGAATGGTAGCTGATCTAAGAAAAATTACTATAGAAGAATTGGTATGACCCAGTGATTAAGGGATTTGATTTTGATGCAAAAATCAAAAAGGTAATGAATAGCTATAAAGAAGAATGAAATTATGGCATTTGCTGATAAATGGATGGAACTGGAAGCTATCATGTTAAGTGAAATAAGCCAATCCCAAAAAAATCAAAGGCCCCATGGGGTTGGGGTTGTGACTCAGCAGTAGTATGCATGCCTAGCACAGGTGAGGTCCTGGGTTCAATCCTCAGCACCACATAAAAATAAATAAGTAAAATAAAGGTATTGTGTACAATTACAACTAAAAAATAAATTAAAAAAAAATAAAAGGCCCCCATGTTCTCTTTGATATGCAGAGGCTGACTCACAATGAGGGGAAGAACAGTGGAGGTTCACCTGATTGGATGAGGGGAAGGAATGGTGGGAAGGGAAGAGGGATGGGAATAGAAAAGACAGTAGAATGAATCAGACATAACTTTTCTATGTTCATATATGAATACACGACCAGTGTAACTCCACATCATGTACAATCACAAGAGTGGGAAGTTACACTCCATATATGTATGATATGTCAAAATACATTCTACTGTCATGTATAACTAAAAAGAACAACAACAAAGTAGGACTGGGGCTGTAGCTCAGTGGTAGAGCACTTGCCTTGCATGTGTGAAGCACTGGGTTCAATCCTTAGCACCACATCAAAATAAATAAAGATATTGTGTCCATCTACAACTAAGAAAATATTTTTTTAAAAGGTAGTGAAGGAGTTGAAAGTTATTTCAAAGTGTGAAGAAATGTTGGAAAAATAACTATTGACAAATTATTGAACAAATAAATATTGAATACAGCACTAACTGAGGTGATAGGGAGGTTACAAAGATAAGAACACCTCATTTAATTTACTTTTTAAAAAAATTTTTATTTTATTTTTATGTGATGCTGAGGATCGAACCCGGTACCTCACGCATGGGTAGGCGAGCACTCTACTTCTGAGCCACAACCCCAGCCCCCTAGTTTAATTTACTTTAATGAGTATTTATTGAGTATTTACCATATACACAGCATTTTCCTATGTTGTACTAAGGTAAAGTCCCCAAATTCGGATTTACATCAAACATAGCTGGGGAGATATATTTTGTTTATTTTATATTTTTCTGATGTTGGGGATTGAATGCAGGGCCTAGCACATGCTATGCAGATGCTCTACCACTGAGTTACACTCCCTAGCTGGGGAGAATTTTTTAAACAAAAGTCTTGCCTGTAATCCCAGTGACTCAAGAGGCTGAGGCAGGAAGATAACAAGTTCACGGCCAGTTGAGGCAACTTAGTGAGACTGCCTCAAAATTAGAATAAGTTGTGTGTGTGTGTGTTTGTGTGTGTTGGGGGTGACTAGGAATGTTGTATTCCTAGTCATAAGCTCTGTCATACCAATTCTTCTATAGTAATTTTTCTTAGATCAGCTACCATTCTTCGTACTTATATTGTTACCATTCTAACAGGCCTTGTACAAATGCATCACTGTTGAGAAATGCAGCCTGTTGTTTCTACTCCCAAAGATTCTCATTATGGGCTGGGGTTGTGGCTCAGTGGTAGAGTGCTTGCCTGTCATGCTCGAGGCCCTGGGTTCGATTCTCAGCACCACATATAAATAAATAAAACAAAGGTATTGTGTCCACATACAACTAAGGAATATATATATATATATATATATATATATATATATATACACATATATCTATCTATCTATATATATATATATATATATATATATAGAGAGAGAGAGAGAGAGAGAGAGAGAGAGAGATAAATAGAAAGCTAGAGTCTTTAAAAAAAAGATTGCCATTATGCACACAGCTTTGGATAGTACAAACTTCAAATGTCAGTTTTATCTTGATAGCCTATAGCCCTAGATTCTATCCCAAGTACCAAATAGATAGATAAATAAATGAATATATAAAATAAAAATAAAGTTCTTGTATTCCACATTAGTTCTGCTAAATCTAAATATCTGGGGGGGTGGGATTGGAAATCTCTAAATACAAAGTTCCCCCAAATTATTCTGATTCATCCAGTCTGCGGGCTAGCATTTGGGTCTATTCTTGAGACCACAAAAATGAGTGAAGTGTGGTGTTTGTTTTTAAGGAATGAACAAACCAGCATGGCAAGCTCTATGCTATAGCAACTGTCCTAACTCTGCCTAATATGCCTGACTTCTAAGTTGTACTCATGGTGTTTCCCCCCTCTGAAATGCTTTTTCGTCCTTTCTGCCATGAAAATATCCACCCTTCAAGATCTATTCAGATGGATCATATTTCACATTCCTTTGTCACTGCCCTCCACCCCAAGCTCATTACACTACCATGTTTCATAAAATTCACATTTACCTGTCCACTTCTCCATCACCTCCTTTTCATTCCTTTTTCAACTTCTTTAGACTGCTCAGATCGAACTTTTAACTCTTAACTTTTAATCTCCAGCTCTCCATCTGCCCTCCTACACCATTTAGTCTTTGTGGTTCTATTAATTTTGCATGGTTCAGTTAAAACTATTTTTTATATTAAAATACCTACAAAGTTAGGGATAAAATGCTCTAGCTTAATGTTCAAAATTCTTTACTGTATGAGATAGAGTCCCTCTGATTGTAAGCGACAGAACCGACTCTAATTAAGCAGGAAAAGATACGGACAAGTTCACAAAATTGAAGTTGCAATCATTTCCATTGTTTGCATAATTCTTCTTAAAATTCTCATTCTTAAAGGTCATCTGATGCAACATAGTTCTAATTCTTATTAATAGGAAGACAGGGCATCAACTGAAAAGCCACCTATAAATATACTTACAGGAGAAAGATAGTTCCTCCAAGGCAAAATCAGGGTGTGGTCACCAAAAGAAGAAACAAATATTAAGGAGAAAAATCTATATCTATATCTACTATACTCCAAAAAGGGTCCCAATCCAATGAAGTAAAACTGGACACAGAGGGGAGGAATTCTGTGCTTTTCTTTTCTGAGACATCAGTGGTCAAAATGGGGATAATAATAGCTCAAGAGTGCTAGTACTTGACTGTCTCAGTTGACTGTCCCCATGTTGGGGAAAGGCAGGCAGGCTAGTGGTTTCAGATATTTTAAACAGTGTGTGCATTGATTCAAGAAGTCACCAGGAGTCATTAGGATAAAGATAAACTTTTCATATTCAAGTAATTATAATGAGCTTCAGAAAATACTGAAGAGTATTTTTAAAAAATAAGTCAACCCTCATAATACAGGAACAGCCAGAATTTTATTGGGGAGAAAGTCAGTAGGGTAACAGTAGCTTCTGAATTTTTAGGAGGGTAACAAGTCTTCTACTTCCAAGTTCAAGAAAGGCCCTATCATCTCCCGAAGTTCCCACAT
This sequence comes from Marmota marmota marmota, assembly GCF_001458135.2. NCBI lineage: Eukaryota > Metazoa > Chordata > Mammalia > Rodentia > Sciuridae > Marmota > Marmota marmota. The sequence goes on along the minus strand of NW_025999960.1, from coordinate 166,349 downwards.
TGTGCGGCGCCCAAGTATGCTAGGGAGCACCCTCTCAAAGATAAATGTACCATCCACAAACAGGACGTAACATGAAATTCCAGTGAAGGTGAGGACATAAAACATGATGAAAATTCTCAGTGCACGTTTCCTAGGAGGAAAGAAAACATCTGTGTTAAAAAAAAAAAAAAACACCTGAAGAGAATGCATTGATAGGACTCCTGGCTCCTTGGGGGCTGGGGATGTGGCTCAAGTGGTAGCATGCTAACCTAGCATGCGTGAGGCACTGGGTTCAATTCTCAGCACCACATAAAAGATATTGTGTCCACCTAAAACTAAAAAATAAATATTTAAAAAAAATTGACCTTGGTTCACATCTGTAAAAGAAGGGGCTTGGAACAGATGAGTGCTCACAGCCCACACGGGGGTTGGCAATGGAATCTAATGTGGGACAGCCACAAGGCAACAAAACCCTGGATGTGTTGGGGCTCTTCTCACACTCCCACAGGTTGTCCCAGCTCTGCCTGTCCTGAGGTGTGGGATGCCTATTTGGGGGCATGGAAAGACACTGGCAGTTAGATTTTCTTCCCATGTGTTTTAGTCAGTTTTTGCATCTCTATGACCAAAATACACAACAAGAACAACCTAGAGGAGAAGTTTATTTGGGGCTCATAGTTTCAGAGGTCTCAGTCCATAGACAGCTGACCCCATTTCTCTGGGCTGGAGGTGAGACAGAACATCAGAGGAAAAGGACCAATGGAGGAAAGCTGCTTAGCTCATCGCGGGGTTGGGAAGCAGAGAGAGGAAGGGGCTGCTGGAGAAACAACCTTTCCAGAGCATGCCCCAGTGACCCACCTCCCCCAGCCTCAGTTACCACCAGTAAGTCTCTTCCAACTAGGATGAAGTGATTAGGTTACAGCTGTCACGATCCAATCACTTTTCCTCTGAATATTCCTGAGAATAGGAGCTTTGGGGGGATACCTTGTATCCAAACCATAAATATATCAGATATCACACAAAATATATCATGATGGTAGGTAGGAATGAAGCTCTGTCACCAGTTTTGTTCTGCCACAAGATTTTCCCTTATAAAGTAATCTAAGCTTTTTCAAATCCTTTTCTGGGCTGGACCCATGGTGTATTTTGCTCATTTGATTTTAAGTCCTTGCGTTGTTAATTTCTAATTGTACATGCAATCTATGACTAGGGCAGAAAAATCTAGAAAATCCAGAAAAACATAAAGAAGAAAAGAAATGTCACAGATAATCTAATTACCTAGAGATAAATACTGTAGGATTTATTTCGTAAGAGAAAATCTGGGGCACAGGTAAAGCCAGCTTTGGATCTATTTTGTGACCTAACTCGGTGGATTTTAGAAACCAGAGCCAAGTTTCTTAGTATTATACCCCCTGGCTACCTCGTAGCAGTTGCATAAGTAATTGATTTTACCTCACACATTTATTAAAGAACCAACATTTTAAAGATACTCTGTTAAGAAGGAGCTTTGTGTGCTGCTAACATGAAGTAGAGAGGTCCTGTCCTAAGGGCCCCTAAGTCTAGATTTATTCTTTCTTATGAAAAGGAAAAATACTCATTACCAAAACATATAGAGCTGGGATTGTGGATCAGTGGTAGAGCATTTTCCTAGTTATGTGTGAGGCACTGGGTTTGAATCTCAGCACCACATATAAATAAATTAATTAAACAAAGGTCCATCAACAACTAAAAAAAAAAAATGTAAAAAACTCTATTCTTCCTAACTTCCCAAAATAGTCATCTTTGAAAACATGAAATTAGAATACTTTCTTTAAAAAACACTTTTTAAGTTTTTAAAAAGATGCAAATTTCTGAATTATAGATAACTTGGGAAACAGAGAAAAGAAGAAATTATAATCCCATAGCTTTAATATAAACAATTTAAAAAAATATTTCCTTCCTTTCTTCCCTTATTATTTCCTTCCTTTCTTTCTTTTTTCCCCCCTTCTTTTTTTGGTGGTTCTAAGGATTGAACCCAGGGCCTTGTGCATGCTAGGAAAGCACTCTACCAACTGAGCTACAACCCCAGCCCCTCATTTATTATTTCTATTGTGCTTTAGGGTTTTGTTGTTTGTTTTTGTATTTTTTTGTTTTCCTTTTTTCCCCTTATTTTTCTCTTTGTATCATTCCAGGTTTTGTTCCCTCCCTACAGTGAATTCTCTAGGTATAGATGAACTCATGTTTGTTTTTTTTTGACACTACTGAATCACTTGATTTTAATTTACAATAACTGAACTTTTAATTTAAAGGCTCTTCAATATTTTATTAAGCAAATATAAGTGTATATAATATCTATTTTAAAAGGGTCAAACATTTTTCTCTGGAAAACATCATAGCTATTAATTAAAATAAGGTTTTTATAACATCCCCTTAGTGTTTTTAATAATTTTATTCATTTAAAACTTATTTTTATGAGACTAAAAATATTCTTTTAACTTTTGAATACTATCTATTTATTTAATTTTCAAATCTTGTGGTACAAAAAAATTTTCAATCTTTTCCAAAGTGTTCATATTATTTGTGGTCATTACACAAGGGGTCAGTATAGAAAGAGAATCAAAGGATTGGAGGACAATTCCAAGAAGAGGCCACATTCTGAAGCCAAAATAGCACAAAATGATACATAATGATTGAATATTTGCACAAGGTAAACCTCCTCAAAATTTAGCAGTACATAGATATGCTTTAATGGAACTAATATGCTTCTAGTTCTTTAACAAGAGAGTGGACAAAATCTTAATTAGGATGTAATGATTTGAGAAAAAGATGGCTAACTCAACTGGATCATAATCTTCCTATATAACAATGAAGTAATAACTGAGAGACATTTGCTTATTTACTTATTTATGTTTTTGAGAGGTACTTCATATCCCACGAAATCCACCCTTTAAAGTGTATGTGTCAGTGGCATTTAGTTTAGTAACAAGGGTGTACCACCAATGTCACTAATTCCAGGAAAATATCATCTTCCCCAAAAGAAAATCCATATTTACGAGCAGTCACTCTTTCTCTATTCTCTATTATAATGTGCTCTTATAACCAATGAGCTACTTGCTGTCTGTATGGATTTTCCTATTTTGAACTTTACATAAAAGGTATCATAAACATGTCTTTTTGTGTCTGGCTTCTTGTATTTAGCATGTTTTTTTGAGATCATTCATGTTGTATCAGTGCTTCATTCTTTTTTGTGTCTAATACATCATTGTGTGGATATACCACATTTTGTTTATCCATTCATCAGTTAATGAACATTTGGGTTGTTTCTATTTGGGGGCAGTTATGAATAATGCTGCCATAAACATTTATGTTCAGGTTTTTGTGTGGATATATGTCTGACTAGATCATATATACCGAGGAGTGAGGAGTAGAATTGCAGGGTCACATAGTAACACTGTCGAACATTTTTAGGAATTATCAAACTGTTTTCCAAAGTGGCTGTATCATTTTACAGTCTCACCAACAATGTATGAGGGTTCTGGTTTCTCCACATCTTCTTTAATGCTTTTGTGTGTGTGTGTGTGTGTGTGTGTGTGTGTGTGTGGTGTTGTTTTGTTTTGTTTTGTTGGTGCTAGGGATTGAACCCAGGGGTGCTCTACTACTGAGCTAAGTCCCCAGTCCTTTTTATTTATATTTTTTAAATGTTTAGACAGGGTGTTTTGCTAAATTGATGAGGGTCTTACTAAATTGTGGAGGATGGTCTGGACTTCTTAATCCTCCTGCCTCAGCCTCCCGAGTTGCTGGGATTACAAGCATGTACCACCACACCCGGCTGAGATGACTGTAGATCATCTTACTGGGTATATAGTAGCATCTCACTATGTTTCAATGTGGTTTTGATTTGCTTTTCCTTAATGACCAATGACATCAATCATCTTTTCATGTGCTTCATTGTGGTTTTTGACCAGTATGCTTATTGACCACACATCTATCTTCTTGGAGAAATGTCATATCTGAGTCCTTTGACTATTGTGAAAACTGGGTTATTTTTCTTTTGGACGTTAAAGAGATTCTTATAGATTCCAGATACTAAATCCTTAATTTTGAGAGTTCTGAAAAAGTTGATTCTGATAATTTTCTTCAGGTTTAAGGAAGAGAAAATTTTCTGAGTTTTTTTAAAAAATATTTATTTCTTTAGTTTTTAGGTGGACACAGTATCTTTATTTCACATTTATGTGGTGCTGAGAACCAAACCCAGTGCCTCACGCACACTAGGCGAGCGCACTACTTGAGCCACATCCCCAGCCCTTTCTGAGGTTTTTGCTTCATCATTTTCACTGACTGTACTCCTCATTTATTTATTAATTTGACATTTGCTGAGAATTATAAGAATATTCCATATATGTCCCCAAATGAAGATAAGCTCCCTGCCTTTGTGTATCCCATTGAGTATTACAAGAAAAGAGATTTGCAACACCTGAAGTGCAGTAATATGCTCTTGGCTGTATAACAAGATTATGTGCAAGGTATAGGGTGCACACACTCTGACAACTCAACAACAAAAAGACAACTCAGCTTTTAAAAGGAAAGGACTTGAGAAAATAGAGTGTTAAAGCTTCTACATGGGTTAGTTGTTTGGAAATGAAGAATCAGAATTCTTTTCTTAGAGGAGAATATTGCTCAGAGTCTTTAGGATAATGTAGCATCTCTAGAAAAAGACCCAAAGAATCAGAATTCACCATATACAGGTCTCCAATACCACACAGGAGAAAGGCATCCTGTCCAGCAACCAAAGGTTTTCAAATCTGCTTAGTGAGAACGTTCCTTTGGTGGTGGAGGTTTATCACAGCTTGATTTAGATAATAGGTAGATAAATCTCATATATAGATAAACATATAGATATCATATATAGACAAATTTATCCCCCCCCCCAAAAAAAAGAAAGAAAGAAAGAAAGAAAATTCAGCCCATAAGGGCCCCTCTTTCCAACTCACCATGCTGCAATGTGGGGAGGAGAGTTCTGTTCTAAAGGTGGTGGTGAGGCCTCAGGAAGCAGTGGATCTGTTTCTTCCACATTCATTTCTTCAGAATTGTAAGAATCTGTTTCCCTTTCTTGAATTTGGTACCTTCCCAACTTTGTATTCAGCAGAGTCATTTCCTTATAAAAGTTCTGGGGAAAAAAAAGAGAGAGAGAGAGAGAAATCAACTTTTTTTTTTTAAATCATTCTAGCGGTCTCCTAGTCCTCACCCACCACACCCCAGCCCTGGGGCTCAAACCCAGGGCAGTGCACAAGCTACGCAAGCACTCTTCCACTGAGCTACATCCCCAGGCACTGTTTTGTTTTATTTTGAGACCAGATCTCACTAAGTTTCCCAGGAGGGACTAGAACTTGTGATACTTCTGCCTCACAACTTCCCAAGTAGGGAGACTTCAGGTGCCTGAATGATAAATCATGTGCATGTGACATGAGGAAATCATTGGTAAGGGCATACTCAATAAGAGGGGACTTACACATTCACAGTGTAAGGAAGCACCATAGTAGACAATTAAGTGAAACCCACATGCTAATCTGTTTTTAAAATATTTTTCTAATACACACACACACACACACACACACACACACACATATATATATATATATATATATATATATATATTTAGTTGTTTATGGACCTTTATTTTATTTATTTTATTTTATATGTGGTGACGAGAATAGATCTCAGTGCCTCACACATGCTAGCCAAGTGCTCTACCACTGAGCTACAACCCATCCCCCCTGCATGCTAATCTTCGTTGGATTATTCAAGTAGGAAGATATCTGTGTACTGAATTAATCTAATTTGTTCATTTATGTAAATACATATGTAGTCATATTCATTGGGTGACTATTGCCAACTAGGCACTCTTCTAGGATACAGTAATAATAAAATACACAAGGAAGGTGCAATCAATTACATGTACATTTATAGGGGCTATGGAACAAATAACTAAATGCACACATACATTAGATACTATGGATTAGTATACACACTAAAGAGAAAACTTGGTAATGAAACAGAGAGTAGCTGAAGGTTTGGGGGCATCGACTGGAGATGTGGGATGAATAGGTACCTGTGAGAAGGAAGCAGGTTGATACATTCATTCATTCGTTCACATTTACCTGGATGTGTGAGACTATGGGGAAGGAATTCAAAGATGAAGTCATTTCCTGGCCAGGGAAGAATAAGAGAGGTCTGGAAGACGAAATGACATTTGAACTGAGAACACCCAGAATGGTAATTCGTGGACATGGAGAAAAGCTCCAGAGTAGAAGCAGCACAGGGGTATCAGCTCAAGAGTGCACCAAAACTGTGAGATGTTCTGTTGGCCCGAAGCAGAAGGCCAGGAAGGGAGAAGGAGATAAGACTAAAGAGAGACTGCAGTGTGGTGTACCTGCAAGTTCTAAGGGAACAAATGACCTCTGGGTTAAGATAGAAATCTTGTGATTTATTTGAACTGGTGTATCTGTAAAATCTTACCTCTATTCTTTCAATGAGTTTCTCCTTTAATTCATGAGCTTCATTACAAGCATCTACCTGAAAGGATATCCATATTTCTGAGCAAAATGAAAATTATAATTTCTGGTTTATACAATAAAATCCCTCATTTCATTTGACACCACTTATAAAGTGTGGGTTGAAATTTACTCTTATTTGGTGAAATTGTTCCTCTTAGAGTAAATTCATGAATTGTTCATGAACCATGAAGTGCAAACTGCCAAAAGATTAATCAATAGATTACCAAGATTATTTTCAGTACTTTGAAAGTATACATTTACACATTAGCCACTTGTTATAAATCATCTTTTTCTCTCTGCAGTACTCCTTCCTTGCTCCTTAGGAAAAAACAAAACAAAACTTCTTCAGGACATTAGTATGTATCTGAGAAAATAAGAAAGGGTTTTTTTTGTGTGTGTGCTGGGGATTGAACCCAGGGCTTTGTGCACAAGAGGCAAGCACTTTACCAACTGAGCTATATCCCCAGCCCAGAAAGTGTTTATTAAAATATATATATATAAAAATATATACATATTTTTTTGGTACGGGGGGTTGAACTAAAGGGCACTTAACCACTGAGACACATCCCTAGCCCGTTTTTGTATTTTATTTAGAGACAACTTCTCGCTGAGTTTCTCAGCACCTCACTAAGTTGCTGAGGTTGGCTTTGAACTTGTGATCCTCCTGCCTTGGCCTCCTGTGCCACTGGCAATTCAGGCATGTGCCACAGTGCCTGGCAAAAAGTATTTCTTTTAAACACTTAAAAATTTATAATTTAGGGCTGGGGATGTGGCTCAAGCGGTAGCGCGCTCGCCTGACATGGGTGCGGCCCGGGTTCGATCCTCAGCACCACATACAAACAAAGATGTTGTGTCCGCCAAGAACTAACTAAATAAATAAATAAATATTAAAAAATTCTCTCTCTCTCTCTCTTAAAAAATTTTATAATTTATAACTATGAAGTCCTATTTTATTTAATTGAATATTCAGGCTCCCTGGTTTAGCAAAAGCTATTCATAAAAAAGTTATGGTTCCTGTTTTCTTCCCATGTTTCCAATAAGTTATCAAGGAGAGAACACAGATGGTTTCTGTCAGTAAGACAGGGAGCTGGGGTTGTGGCTCAGTGGTAGAGCACTTGCCTAGCATGTGTGAGGCACTGGGTTCGATCCTCAGCGCCACATAAAAATAAATAAAATAAAGGTATTGTGTCCATATAAAGCTAAAAATCTTTAAAAAGAAAAAAAGAACAAGACAGGGGCCAAAACCAAACCATTCCCTTCTAAGACATGAATGCCAACTGCACATATGTCAGAATTTAAAAAAAGGTAAGAGGACACCTACAAGCATAGAAAACTATTGAAGAAAATTGTTATATGAAAAAGCAATTGCAAAATAGTGTGTATAATATGATCTCATTGAAATAACAATAATACACAAATATATGTACAAGAAAAATTCAGAATATCAGAATATAAATGTCCTAAGATGTAAAGGTCCTATTACATTTTAGAATATAAATGTCCTAAAATAACATGTCCCTTTTGAGGGACTGGGATTATTTTTCATTTTTTAAAAAATCTCAATTAGTCTCACAATTTTTAGTTGCTAAAATAAGTATGTATTACTTGTATTAGAAGAAAAGTGCATATACATGTTTATGTATAATATTAATATAAATGGAGAGCATGACAAAGACTGGTTCTTTTCATCTGGAAAAATGGGCAAGTGACTTCATCACTTCGTCTTTTTGAATCATACTTTTCTTTTTTTGAAAGTAAAACTACAGACTAAATGACAGTAAGTTCCCTTCTTGGTTTCAATTTCTGAGAGTATTTTCATTGAATTTTAGATTCCATTCCCTGAAATTCTCGAAATTTGAGATTTCTTGAAGAATTATTTACCTCCTTAAAGCCATTTTATCATTACCTGGGTCAATTTGTTATTCATTTCTCTTAATTGCTTTCTAATTTCTATGATCTTCTCCTAGAAAACAAAAGCATATAAAGTAGAAGTTATAATGAATGATGTGTGGAAGTGAAACAAAACAAATTATTTTTAGGAGAAAGTACATGTGAGATCAAAAAGTTTCAGACTGAATAAAAGCTGTTCCACCCCCAATGCCGTTCTGTGTATTAATCTACAAAACAGCATTAAATCAAGATATCGCTAGCTGCATCCTACATAAATGGCCACAGAGGTAGACACTGAGCGAGTTGGACACAAGTAATAGGAGTACTTATCTCCTCAAGCAGTTTTTACTCACCAGGAGCTTATTGCTACCCTGGAAAGTGAGTAGTCACCTCCATGTCGTACCAAGTTAATTTGTCACCAACCCCAAATTGATCATGTGATTTAATTACTCAGGAAGGAGTTATGCTACAATGATCACATTTTAATTGACGTTCTGGTTTACTGTTTACAACAAACATGCAGAACTTGTCAAAGATAACTAGGATAGAGTTCATCTCAGAATAAAAATCTAGATGTTTATTTGGGGATTTCAGAAAGCTTCATGGACGTGAGGACTCAATGATCAGGTGATACCCAAAGGCCACCTCAAAAGGCCGTCCACAAATGCGATGGTCATCTTTACCCTAAGTACATGTATGAAGACACGAAGGATGTGAGTCTACTTTGTGTACAACCAGAGATATGAAAAATCGTGCTCTATATGTGTAATATGCATTGTCATGCATCCTATTGTCATATATAACGAATTAAAATTTAAAAAACTTTTAAAAATAAATAATTTTTTTAAAAAAGGCAGTCCACAGTTTAAAGGTCTTTTAAATAAACCCATCTTTGTTTCTGTTTTTCTTTTTTTCCAGAAATAATTTTACTAAATTATTCTTTCACATTTTTCTTACTCCATTTTATCATGAGGAATAAATAAGCCAATACTTGTGATATTATTTTAATTTTATTAACTTCCTTACTTTCCTCACCAGAGGAAATTCCATCAGCCCGTACACTTGACAACAGAGATTGGGTCTTTTTTTTAAAAAAAACGTATTTATTGAGGTACAATTTATGTACAGTAAACTCACCTTTCAAGATCATACAGTTCCTAAATTTTGATGCTTGTATACTGTCACATAGTCATCACTGCCACCAGGATTACAGACTGTTTTCTTCATTTCTTTTCATTTCTTTGTGCCCTTTGTCAATCCCCTCCTCCCTTTCTCCACTCAACCCCTAACCACTAACCTATTTTCTCTTCCTATGGTTTTTGCAGAGTGTTACCTAAATAGAGTCATACACCCATAGCCTTCTGAGTCTGGGGTCCTTCACTTAGCCTAAGGCATCAGAGTCCACTCATGTTTTGGGTGAATAAGATGTTTGTTCCTTTTTATTGCACAGTGGTATTTCACCACACAGAACCCACAGTTTATCCACATACCCACTGGTGGATACTGGGACTGTTTCTTGTTTTTAAGCACAGGCCTGGTTTTGTTTAGTTTTGTTTTTAATGTGTATACAAAGTTTCATATTTCCAGTACAGACAATTTCCAGGCATAGGTATGATGTCTGCCCTTTTCCTATTATCCCAAACTCCTCCTTTGTTCAAAAACAAAACAAAACAAAAAACTCACTTTTATTTAACTTTGCTCCTCCATCTTTCTCCCCAGTCTTTAGATATTTGTCCTTCCTAATCTCTGCTTCCTGATGAAAACCACATTCCTATAATACATTCAGCTGACTTTTGGGAAAAATGTCAAAGGAGACTGTCCGCTTCTTTTTTCCAGAGTTTGCAATTTCCAAAGCCCCAAATAGTGCATGTGTGTGGGTGGGTGGGTGGGGAGCTGTTTTCTTTTTAACTAGTGCAAAATAAGATTATGACTGAGAATATTAGACTATATTATGTTTAAAAGTAATTTTTTCTTCTCTAGGTAAGAAATCTGTGCTGGTCTGGAGGTGACTTTTGAATATAGTGAGGAATCTAAAAAAATCATTAACCTTCCATTATCAATACATAAAGTAAATTTTACTTCTTCCAAAATCCACTTTAAATTCTAGAGCTTGAACAAAGCATGAGGTTGGCAAATTTCAATAAAAAGAAAAGAATGATAAATATTTCAAGATTTTTTTTTTTTTTTTTTCAGAAAAAAGTGTAAAATTTTCATTTTGGACTTCTACTTTAAAGGCCGGCTTACAGTATTAGTG
>NW_025999960.1:90926-154872 GCF_001458135.2 Marmota marmota marmota | reverse complement strand
GCAAACAGACAGTTCATCCAAGATGATATATATATATATATATATATATATATATATATATATATATATAGCAAGTAAGTATAAGAAAAGACTTAACATCATTAGTTATTAGCTAAATGAAAATTGAGGACAATAAGATACCACTACACATCTATTAGAATAATTATAGTAAAACAAGAAAAAAAAAAGAAGAAAGAAAGAAGAAGGATCCTAACAATGCCGAGAGCTGGTAAGGATTCAGAGCAGCTAGAACTCTTAATACACGGCTGAAGCCATGCAAAATGGTATAGCCATTTGAAACTATTTGGCAGTTTCTTAAAAATATAAATGTACACCATTTGACCCAACTATCCTACTCCTTGGTTTATACCCAAAGGACTTAAAATCATCATACTACAGTGGCACAGCTACATCAATGTTCATAGCAGTTCAATTCAAATAGCTAAGCTATGGAACTAACTTAGGTGTCCTTCAATAGATGAATGGATAAAGAAACAGTGGTATAAAATGTTGAATGTTTTCTTTGATATAAGAAGGCTGATTTATAGTGGGATAGGGAGCAGGAGCATGGGAGGAATAGATGAACTCTATCTAGATAGGGCAGAGGGGTTGGAGGGGAAGGGAGGAGACATGGGGTAATTAATGATGGTGGAATGTGACGATCATTACTATCCAAAGTACATGTATGAAGACATGAATTGGTGTGAATATACTATGTATACGCCAGAGATATGAAAAATTGTGCTCTATATATGTAATAAGAATTGTAATGCATTCTGCTGTCATATATAAATAAAAAATTTACATGAAAAAAAGAAACAGTGGTATATATACTCAATGGAATATTATTCAGCCATAAAGAAGAATGAAATAATGGCATTTGCTGGCAAGTGAAAGGAACTGGAGAATGTCATGCTAAGTGAAATAAGCCAATTCCAAAAAACCAAAGTCAGAATGTTCTCTCTGACATGCAGATGCTAACACATAATAAGGGAGGGGGAGGGAAGAATAAAAGTTCATTGGATTAGACAGAGGGGAATGAAGGAAAGGGATGGGGGATGGGAATAGGAAAGAGAGTAGAATGAATCAGACATAATTTTCCTATGTTCATATATGAATACATGACAAGTGACACTCCACATCAAGTACAACCACAAGAATGGGATCCTAATTAGAAAAAGTTATATTCCATGTATGTATTATATATACTCTACTGTCACGTATATCTAAAAATAAAAAAATATATATGTAAAGAAAATCCCTTGTTTGAGTGACTCCCCCCTCTTCCACTCACAATACTCCAAAATAAAAGCCATTCTGTCAGAAAAAAAAATTAAATGTACACTTACTATACAACCCTATATAACCCAGCATTCTCATTCCTTGTTGTTTATGCAAGAAAAAGAAAAATGTGTGCTCACACATAAACCTATATATGAATGTTTATGTTATTTTTATACATATTTGCCCCAAATTCTAAAAGTTCTTTGATTGCTAAATGAATAAATGGTGTTAGATGTATGTAAAAGAATACTATTCAGCAGTTAAAAGGAGGAAACTGCTGATACACACAGCAACATAGGTGAATGTCAAGTGCGCTCTACTAAATGGAAGAAGGCAGGCTCAAAAGGCTTCATGTGCTGAGATGCCATCATACAACATTCCAGAAAGGGTAAAGCGATGGGGACAGATAGATCTGTGGTCACCAGCAGCTTGGCCTGGGGACAGTGGTGGACTTCAGGACGGCATGAAGGATTTCGTGGAGCAATGAAAGTGTCCCACATCTTCACTCCGTTGGCTCCACCACTATACACATTTTTCAAAACCTACAGGACCATACACTAAAAGACATAGTTAACTGTATGTGAATTATACCTTCCTTTTAAAAATGGGAAAAAAACTTGATATATGTGATTTGAATTAATAAAACCACAGAGCCCTTTTAAAAGATAATATTATTAATGCTTCAGTAGAGGAAAAGGACCCTTTAGGATAGGATGGTCAGAAGGCTTCTGTGAAGGAATCTTTTGCTGAAAAGCTAACCCCTGAGAAAGGTAGCCCTGCAGTAGGAAGGGTTTGGAGCATAGTAGGTAAGTTCAGAAGGCCACAGGTACGCATTTCTTTTCTTTTTAAAATTCTTTTAATTATACATGGGCACAATGTCTTTATTTTGTTTATTTATTTTTAGGTGGTGCTGAGGATCGAACCCAGGGTCTCACACATGTGAGGCTAGCGCTCTACAGGTACGCATTTCTAACAGTGACTTCCATTTATTAATCATTTGTTATGGACCAGGTCCTATGTTACGATCTTTACATATGGAATTGTATTGAGTCCCTACAGTATGCCAGTGAGGTGTCCTTTAGTTCCTCTGCATAGAAGAGGAGAGCCACAGCTTTAAAAAGGTTCGTGATTTAGCCAAGAAATGTCAGTCAGGATTCAAACTCAGGTCCCTCTGACTCCAGAACCCATTCTATTTATTCTAGTGGTTAAATGAATAACAATTATTATTATGATTTTTTTTCCTTTGGTGCTAGGGTGTTCCACCACCGAGCTATACCCCCAAACCTTTTTGTTTTTTTCTTGTTTTAAAACAGGGTGTCATTAACTTGCCCAGGTTAAACTTGAACTGGTGATCCTCCTGCCTCAGGCTCCTGAGTCACTGGGATTACAGGCATGTGCCACCATGCTCAGCAATAACAATTACCTTTTCTTTTTCTTCACCTTAAAATGTCCCACTGAAATCCAGAGGCACATTACCAAATATGCTTCACATTTTTTTTCCCCTAAGCATGTCCTGTCAACAATACTGAATAACCTTCAAAGGTACTGAAGACCTGAACACATTACTGTGGTAACTAACTCAGCCTTAAAGAAAGTGTGTGAGAGAACACAGAGCAAAGATGCAGATAACTTCAATTTCCGCTCTAAGATTTTGTGGCATTGATTACAGATCACAGGACTTTATACTTCTTATCCTAAAAATTTCATCCCTTTAAATCCAGAACATCTTAGGTTTTGGAAGCTATAAAACATTCCACTATTTTTTGACTGACTTCAGTATCCTACCTTTTCACTGTGCTTTCCGTTGTATTTATCTTTTGTATAATGTTGTTGATTTTCTCCATCCAGTCAATGTGATCGGCTCCAACGTCTTTCACTTGCAGACCCATCTTTGCATTCCAGTAGTTCAGCCTGAGAAATATCCTCTGTGGACTCCTGCAGAAATGTTAGAACCATTGGTAGGTAAGCAAGTGGGAACGGCTGACATAGCCCCAAACTCCCTTCTTTCGAATGACAAATGGGTCTGTTTATTCATTTCTTATCATCAAAATGGAACAGGTGGGCACTTAGGACTCAAGAAGTTTGGGCCTTTATCTGATATCCATTTTAACAGGTCTTTAAAAGGCTGGATAAAACAAAGCATATTTCGTATTTATTGACAAAACGTGGATGTAGTTTTAATTTCCTTCCATGGGGCAAATGCTAAATTTTGGTATCAGGATAATGGTTGCATCTTGTTGAGGAAGAAGTATACAATGGAGAAAGGGTCTACAAGGGCTTCACATATATTTGTCATGATAATGAGAATGATTTCCATATCTAGAAAGTTATATGAGAGGGTTGAGGTAGGTATTAATTTCAAGCTTCAAGGATAAGTTTGCAAAGAGACGAGTGATTTGTGGTTCAAGACATGTATGGAATTTAAATCCATTAGGTTTTCCCTCAATACTTTGCTAAATTTCATCCTTCCTGCCCCCCAATCATTATGCATTTTTTCTGCAGGTGCCAAGGCTTACAGCTCAGGGATCTTGTTCTCTGGAAACAGCATCGATGTGGACACTTGAGGTACTTCATGAACAAGATCTGGTTTTTGCTCATCCTGTTCTTTCTGAAGGTCCTGGCCCTGTTCAGCTTTCGGCTCCAACATATCCTGATCAAGATGACGAAGGAAGCAAAGCAGAACAAATGGGTTATCACAAGAAGTAGAGGTTCCTCTAGCTCCACCCAACATCCCTTCTCTGAGAGCAAACACAGCCCTCTGAGGCCTGCACCTTCAGTTTATGAAAGGCTGGGGCAGAGACACGTACTTCAGAGCTCTTGCTGGGTACAGTGGCTCATGCCTGTAATCCCAGTGATTCAGGAGGCTGAGGCAGGAGGATAACAAGTTCAAGGCCAGCCTCAACCATTTAGTGGGGTCCTGTCTCAAAGTAAACAATAAAAAGAACAGGGGATGTAGCTCTGGGGTATTGTGCTCTGGGTTCAATCCCCAGTACAAAACAACAACAAACCAGAGTTCCTTTGAGCGTTGATGAGTACTAGAATTCCACCTGACCATTGGACTCTAAAACTCTACTCAAATAAGATGACTCTCCAGATCTATTCAAATTTATTTTAATGGAAAAGAGAAGGTGTTAGGAATTGTCCCATATATCAAGAGAGTCTAAAGAGATATAGCAATTGAATGCATTGCATAGATCTTGCTTGGATGTTGGTTTAAAAAATACAGCCCTAAATTGTGCCCTAAATTTCGGGCACAACTGCAGAAATTAGAATAGTGAGAGAATTGAGGATACAGGAATAAATTATAGAATTATTGTTAATCTTCCTAGATGTGATGACAGTATTTCAGATATGTAAAAGAAAGTCTATTTTTAGGGATGCTTTCTGAAGTAAACAGGGATGAAGTGTTATGTTGTCTCTGACCTACTTTTTAAATGGTTCAGAAAATTCCATCTATTTATATATATATAAATACTAAGCAAATGTGGTGAAAGTTAACATTTTTAAAGGGTTTTAAAGGGTAGGTGTGGAATGTGGTGGATCACTGTGTAATTCTTTTAAGCTCTCTTTTGATTTAATTTTTTTTCATATCAAAGAGTTTGGGGTAACAGCCTACTCTGAGTTTGAGCCACAAAATTTCTTTCTTTCTTTCTTATTTGCCTTGTTCTAGAAAAACATTCAAGGCATTTTCTGGCACATCAGTTCTATACATACAAAGATTAACAATAGATTGTCTTTGAACATGTTGTTTTTCTTTTCTTTTTTTTTAAAGAAACTATTGAGAAATATTTCTCTGACCTGTGAAGATGTTTGACCTGAAATTCCTGAATTTCAGCATAACTATTTTTAAACTGGAAAGAGAAAAATTTGGAGTAGGGAGAACAGATCAATTTCTTATTGAAATATCTGCATAAACTACTGGCCAAGTCAGGAAGGATAACTCCCACCCACATAACTCTACAAATCACTGTCAAGCGAATTATTTCTTTTCATTCTCATGATAGATTTGAGGTGAATAAAGGCACTTGAAATCCTCTAGGCCATTCATATTAATGACTCATCCAAGTTCACATAATGCAGCAAGTTAGGTGGTAGCCCCCAAAGACATATCTGTGTCCTCATACTAGAACCCTGTGAATATTACCTGGTTTGGAAAGAGTCTTTGCACCTGTAATTAAGTTAAAGATCTTGAGTAAAGACCATATTGGGTTACCTGGATGGATCCTAAATCCAATGACAAATATCTCAATGAGAGACAGAAGAGGAAAAGCATAGCGTCAGGGGAGAAGGCCTTGTAGGGTGGAGGCAGGGACTAGAGGTATGAACTGCAAGTCAGTGAAGACCTAAAGCCACCAGAAGGAGGAAGAAAATGGATTCTCCCTGAGAGATTAAATCGAGGGTATAGCGATGAAGCCTATTGAAAGACAATCTGCAACCCAGAGTGATTTTTCATGTAGCAATCTTCTTTAAGGTGAAAAATGTTAGTTATTTCATAAATCACCGAGGGCAAAAATAACACATAATTCACATTTTTTTTCCCACGGGAACACTAGCAATTACCTCATGTTTTAACAACAGACTACAGTGGCAATAAGGCCACACCCTGCCTCCCTTCTGGTTTCAAGCTCTGAAGTCTTGTCCCTATTGGGAGGAAATCCTCATTCTTACCACATTGAGATAGGAGATGTGTCTTCCTTACCCATTTTTTGGTGTCCACTTTGTGAAGGAAGTCAGTTTGAGGAGTTTCAGAGCAAACTTTGTCTTTATTGTCCGATCCGTCCAAGCTCTGGTCCATTTTGGTCATTTCCCTTAGCAAACTGTAAGCCACACAATGGAAACAAGGCTGTTACTATGTCACGGGCCAGAGCTCAGGCCTGCCCTCCCTGTTTCTAAAGGAGGACCCTGGGATCTTCCCAGCCCCAAGGGGCACCTGCTGGTCAGGTTCTGAGTTCATTCTGTGTGAATAATGCCACACAGGCCATCTCACACAAAAAAGAGAAATAGAGGGGTTGGATAAATATTTATTGGCTGAGTCAATCAATTATTTGTCAATGAGATCTCAAAGTCATTGCAGCTGTGTGTATATGCATGTATAAATGTGTGTTCAAAATAAACAAGTAGAGTTAAAAAACAAAATAATGGGGAGAGGGGAGTAAGTTTATGATGTCCTCTTGACCTTCGTACCCCCACTCGTCTCCTGACAATGTTTATGTTTCTCCCTTATTATTCTTCCACAGACAGTCCATGATAAATAAGCAGATGTGGTTGTTTATCTAAGTGTGTGTGTGTGTGTGTGTGTGTGTGTGTGCGCCTTTTAAATCAGAGGTGGGAGGATATTTATATACTGTTTCTGTGCCTTCAATTTCTTTATGATTATTATTTTTTCCCAAGAGCATGGTGTGATGGGGTGTGTTTGTGTGTGTGTGTGTGTGTGTGTTCTATTGTAGTTGGACATTCATTTATTTATTTTTATGTGGTGCTGAGGATCAAACCCAGTGCCTCGCATGTGCTAGAGGAGTATTCTACACAGCTACATTTTTAAAATTATTTTTTTATTTTTACTTTCTATTTTTGATCTTTAGCAGTTTTAATGGTACATTATAATTATATGTAATAGTGGGATTTATCATGCCATATTTGTACATACACGTAACATAATGTGATCAGCCTCATTCCCCACTATCTTCCCTTTCCTTCCCCCCTTTGCTTGCTTACTGATTTTCCTTCTATTACTATTATCAATATTTTTTGTACATTATAATTATATAATAAGTTGTATTCATTATGGCATATTCATCCACAGACCTAGCATCATTTGGTAGATTTTGTTCCTCTGCAATTCCTGTGCCCTCCTTTCATCCCTCCCTTTCAATCCCCTTCCTCTAAAAGGGAGACCAATACAGTAAATCTCTTTTTTAACAAACTCCCTTGGAGTCTATTTTATATTAGTATATACAAAACTGCTTTACTTATGAAATGACTATCTGGTAAGACCATATGATAAATTTCTTCATATATATATATATATATAAAATTGGAGATAGACACAATATTTTTGTGTGATGCTGAGGATTGAATTCAGTGCTTCACACATATGAGGTAATTGCTCTACTACTGAACTATGACCTCAGCCCCTGTATGATGAGTTTCTACTCAGTTCTTTATTAACGGACGTGTAGTTTGTTTCCTAGCATTTGCTACTAAAAACAATGCTATAGTGAATACCTTACATATCTGTATGTTATATATATGTACATCTATTGGAAATCCCTGAAAAGTTGACTTGCTAGGTCAATAGTTTTATACATTCCAAATTTTGATAGATTTTACCAAATCATGTTTTTATAAGGTGGAATTAATGTACATTTCCAGAAAAATGATGACAGTGACTATTTTCCCACTCTTTTTCTAGAACCATATCTTTGCCAGCCTGGTATATTTAAATGGGTACCTCATTTTAATCTTTTTTTTTTTTAAAGAGTGAAGTTGAGCGTCTTTGTTTGTATGTATACAACTCAGCTATATTTCCTTTCCTGGAACAATCATGTTGATATCATTTGTCCATTTCCTCTTGAACTGTTGATGTTTTGCTAAAATGCACATATGTACACACACACACACACACTTTTCAATGAATCATAATACATTTGTGATGTAGGAAGGGGTTCTGGAATCTATGTATATTTCTTCAGCCTGAATAAATATTGCTTACATGAATAAATACTTCTCTAAGTTTCCAGATGTACAAGCTACTATTTTCAATAAATTATAAATGCATTTAAAAACATCTTTGGTGGGGCTGGGGCTGTAGCTCAGTGGCAGAGCGCTTGCCTAGCATGTGTGAAGCACTGCTTAATCCTCAGCACCACATAAAAATACATTAATAAACAAATATGTTGTGTGTCCCTCTACGACTACAAAAATGTTTTTTTAAAAAAATCTCTTATCATAATAGGTTTTCTGATATGTGAGGAATTCTGGAAAATCTTTCATTTTAAAAAAGTTTTCCAAGGCTGAGGTTATGGCTCAGTGGTAGAGCGCTTGCCTAGCATGTGTGAGGTACTGGGTTTGATTCTCAGCACCTCATAAAAATAAATTAATAAAATAAAGGTCCATCAACATCTAAAAGAATACAAACTAAAAAAAAAAAGTTTTCTTACTGGATGGGGATAGGGGTGTATTGAACACCTGTAATCCCAGCTACTTAAGAGGCTGAGGCAGGAAGAGGAGCATAAGTTCTAGGCCAGTCTCAGCAACTTAGTGAGATCTTACTTCAAAATAAAAAATAAAAAGGGTTGGGGATGTAGTTCAGTGGTAGAGAGCTCCTGGGTCCAATTCCCAGTATCAAACCAACAAGAGAGAGAGAGAGAGAGAGAGAGAGAGAGAGAGAGAGAGGGTTTCCTAATCAAAAATGTTGTTAATCATTAGCCTATATGTACATACTTTTATTGTATGCTAATATGTGTGTATATGTACATACATACCCACACTTATATAATATTTGTACTAGCTCTAATCTGGAAAGTATTTAAAATGGCTTACGTCTTTAGCAAGTGAAGATAATGAGGCCCTGAAACTATCAATTTTCCCAAATCAAGATCAGAGTCTTGACAGTTTCTACTTGGTGGTGTCTTCCTAGTTCATGATCACAGGCCTCCTCAGTGTGTCCTTAGGCCTCCTTCAATAAATATTCATGAGATTAAAATTAGGTGAATTGTAGGAAGAACATCCACCCAGACCCTGAACTTGAAAAAGCTCACTATCTCATCATTTTCATCCCACTGGCCTGAGGACGCCTCCAGACACTTACGCAGAAGCAGCTGCTGCAGGCGCAGCCCCACTTACTTCATTGCACCTTCAGTCACACCGAGATTTTGGAGAAAGCCATTGTTTTTTTCAGTCAACGGTTGTTCCTTCCCAGCTGTCTTTGTCTGCAGAGATGTCCCATCATTTAGACTTGGGGGTGTGAGCTCCATTCCTTCAGACTGCAGGGACAGGGACAAAAGAGGAATTTCATGCCAGATGGCAACTCCATCATCTCCTTTGACACCTAGCTGATTCCTCCTCAGGGAGATAACCAAGGTCCTTGACCTTCCACGCTGGCCATCATTGTAAAGGACCTGAAACTGGCTCTGAGGTTTCTCTGCCCATATAAATGAGAGAAGGTGGTATGTATGTCTCCCCAAGGACACACCCATGTCTGAGGCTGGGAGATGTATTTTGAATCCCCAAATGGGAATACTATAGAGGAATATATAACAGCCAGCTGAAGGGATGGAAATCTCCATTTAAAAACAATTTCTTTGGTTGTAGATGGACTCAATACTTTTATTTATTTTTTTATGTGGTGCTGAGGATTGAACCTGGTGCCTCATACGTGGTAGGCAAGCGCACTACCACTGAGCTACAACCCCAGCCCAGGAATCTCCATTTTTATAGCCTGTTTCTGATGATATAATAATATGCTCATCACAAAAAACAGAAGAGATGAAAGATGAAAATAAAATTACTGCTACTCCAGAGATAACCAAAGATAACTCCAGATTGCCCAATTTAACCTTTGCTAGTATTTTGGTACATTATCTTTGTTTCTAAATTTGACATTTGTTTTATTCTTTTCCCACTATTAACAACCAGATCTTTTCTTATTGTTTATAATATAAATAATATAATAATGAGGCGGGTGCAATGATGTACTCCTGTAGTCCCAGTGGCTCTGGAGTCTGAAGCAGGAAGATCACAAGTTCAAAATCAGCCTCAGCAACTTAGCGAGGCCCTAAGCAACTCAGCAAGACCCTGTCTTTAAATAAAATATAAAAAAGGGCTGAGGATCTGGCTTCGTGGTTAAGCATCCCTGAGTTCAATCCCTGTTACAAAAAAACACAAAAACAAAAAAACTTTAAAATCTATATATATGTTTATAGGCTACAAACTATAAACTTAGGATACTTGCTTAGAAGTGGAATTGCTGCCTCACATTGTACAAAGTACAGGTTTTTAAGGATTTAGGGAAACAGATTGCTATCTAAAAGGTTTAACCAATATACTGTGCCACCATAATTTGTTCAAAAATTAGAATACTAGGGCTGGGGATATAGCTCAGTTGGTAGAGTGCTTGCCTCGCATGCATAAGGCCCTGGATTCAATCCCCAGCACCACACACACACAAAAAAAATAGAATACTCTACAAAAAATAAAATTTCCTTATTTCATCAACTCTCTGAAATCTTAAGGGCTTCCTCCGGAGTGATTTAAAAACCTAGATCTCTATTTGGACACCCCACAAATTCTATCTCACATTTCTCACATTTCAATAACAATAGAATCCTGATGGCTCATGTCTCCGCACCCCCCCCACCCCAAGACATCACAGTGCTCTCCACATATTTTCTCACTCCCTTCCTAAACCACCACCACCAGGAAGGTATGATCCTCATTTTATGTACACATTAACTAAGGCTCTGGGAGATAATTTATTTGGATGGTTACACAGCAAAGCCAGAACTCATCTTCCATGTCCTCAGAGCTACTTGTAAGGGATTTCCCCTAGGACTACCTCCAAAAATGATACAGACCAGGACTCTCCAATAGCACTTTCTGTGATAATAGAACTGTCCTCCAGGGTGTTCAATACAATAGCCACTAGCCACGTATTTCTACTGAGCTCTTGAAATGTGGCTAATGCAACTGAGGAATTAATTTTGTAACCACATGTATCTAGTGACTATTATATTGCACAACTCAGAATTTTCTGGAGTAGGCAAAGCAAAACATGGCCTGCAGGCCACATCCAGCCTGCCACCTGTTTCTGTAAATAATTTTACTGAAACAGGATCATACTCATTCCTGGACATGTTGTTTATGACTGCACTTGCACTGCAGTGACAGAGTTAGAGGGTTGCAACAGAGGCCATTTGGCATACAGAGGCCCAAATATTTACTGTCTTGTACTTGACAGAAATAATTTGCCAACTCCAGTTCTACACTATCACCTTCTTCTATGGTGTTGGGTGTTTACTACGATTAATCAGTTAAATACAGTGAACGAAAGTTGGATTTTGGAAAGTCAGGCTGAGTTCATATCCTAGTATCAACCCTCAGCATCCAGACATAATTCTATTCCTCTGGTCCTCCTTCCTCATCTGTAAGATGGGGCTGACAATACTACTGTCAATGTTATTGAAGCTGTGAGGAGTAAGCCAAGTATCTTTCTCTTACTGTGTTTAACACAGTATCAGGTAGACAGCAAACACCAAAATTACCTACCTATCAATCAAAATGAAAGTAGTGGAAATGGAGAAATTAGGAAGGTTTCTTTAACTTCAAATAGCGCAGTAATAATAACTGCTACATAAGCAGTATCATATGCAGCACTTTCAGTTAATAAAGCACTTTTACCAAATTGTTTCGTGTAATCCTCACACCATCTCATGGTCTATTAATAAGGCGATATTTTTATCTATCATTTTAGATGAAGAAGCTGTCTCTCAGAGACAACCATGACTTATTGAAAGTTTTATTGTTACCAAATGGTAGAAGCAGCATTTAAACTTGCCAATTCTGATTCTAAGTTCTGCAATCATCCTACTGTATTACCCAACCCTGATGGACAATCTGTTCTCATAGACTCATTAACAGCTTTCTTACCACTAAAACAACTCATCTTCTGAATGCAGTCATAACTTTTGGCTAGTTATATAGTGAAAGTCCTGACTAATCAAAGTGTGGTCTGCAGAGCATCAGTATCAGCATGGCCTGGGAGCTTGCTGGACAGGCAGAATCTCCGGTTCTATACCAGGATCATTGAATCAACACCTGCATCTTAACAAGATCCCTGATGATCCATACACATAGGAAAGTCTGGACGGGCTCATCTTCTTCCTTCCCTACCCACTTTCTTCATTTATTCTATAGGACTGTTTGGTACACCAGAGTGAATCTTTCCTCCTTCATTCATGCCCCATAAAAACTTTTTTTTTCCAGTACAGGGGATTGAACTTAGGGGGGTGCTTTATCCTGGGCTACCTCCCCAGACCTTTTATATTTTTTATTTTGAAATAGATCGTTAAATTGCCTAGGCTGGCCTTGAACTGGTAATCTTCCTGCCTCAGCCTCTCAAGTAGATGAAATAACAGGTTTGTACCACTGTGCCCAGGTCCATAAAAGCTTTTTAAAAAATTTGGAGAAGCATTCATACATTTTAGGAATGAATAAACTATAGAAAGACAGTTAATGAAATCTCTAACTTATAATTTGAGGGAATTTTCTCTAGGCTTGATAACTCAAATTACCCTCTTCTGTCCCTGCTAGCTGGTTATTCGGGATCTCAGAAATTTACCAAGCATGGTTTTGTTTTGTTTATTTGTTTGTTTGGTTTTGGTACTGGGGATTGAACTCAGGGTCTCACACATGCTAGGCAAGCATCAAAGCATCAGGGATTTGATGTCAGCCTAGGCTCCTGGCCAGGTCAAAATGAGCTGGTACAGTTGGGGAAAAGTCTCTATACCTGGTGATATCTTCTTTCTTCCCAATTTGGTAATCAGTAATGTCTCTGAATTCAATGAGGTAGACTAGCAGTAGTCAAGTTTCCCTGGAAAGATTTGGTGATGGCAAAGCCTCCTTTCCCCAGCATCAAAGGGAAAGAGGAGGCCATTGAAGAGTGGTACACACATAGGCAGGTAAGTTTGCAGTTGGGCCTTCCCTCTCTGACATTCCAATTGGAACTCGGCACATGAACCCTTCAACCCCCTCTCAGGAGATTCCGGCAGCTGGGCTCTCTCCTGCCTTTCTTCTAACTTGCAACACCAGCCTGCCTCCGGGCTTCCTCGCTTCGCTTGCCAACTTCTCCCACCCTGTCCTCTGCTCACCCAGCTACTGACCTCTGACATGGCAACCTGGGTGCTCTTCCAACCCCAGCCTTTTCTGCCATACCTGCCCCTCTCATCTCTAGCCTCATCATCTGATTCTCTTTCAGAGAATCCAGCTTTCTACAGAGGCTCAAAGATCTTCTATGATGGAGGATGTGACCTCCCCCACTCTTTCCCTACAGGCAGGAATGAGCAAGCAGTTGATCTTGCAAAACATGGCTGCTTCTACCCTATAGGTTTTGCCATTTTGGCCTCCTTCATTTGAAGTCCATACTTCCTTCACTCTTTCACCTTGTTCCAAGACTTCAGTGCTAAGTTCACATTTCTCACTGGTTCTCATTTTCCCATTCTTTGGAAAATGAGCACCCAAAGGAAGAGCCTAAAATACTGACCTTACAAATCCTAAGCACTTCAGATTTTCCTCTTTACCTACCAAAATTATCCAGCAACATGGAGATAAAATATAGAATGGTTCTTACAAGCATGAATTTTAGGATTACATAGTTTTGCTATTTGATTTGGGGCCAAATATAACTTCTTCATCTGTAAAAAGGATTGGCTAGTATCTACTTAATGATTCACTGAGAGGATTAAGGCAATTATGTAAGGAAGGAGGTCAGGGCAGAGCTGGACAATTGCTAGTGCTCCCATTTAAACTTAGGGTTCACAAGGAGAGGGATGTTTGTGGGTTTTTTTGACCAATTTTCTCCAATTATGCCCTAAATGCTTTCCTTACATAATTGCCTTAATCCTCTCAATGAACCCATTAAGTAGACCCAGAAGAGTGGCCTGTATATATGTGCTAAAAAAAAAAAAAGCTGTTCAAGAAATGGAATGAATGCATGTCGAGTAGCCAGGATGTTTATGATTGATTATGGCAACATTTTAGGTCTCATCATCACTCTGAGCATTTTCTCAGCTGAAAGTTCAGTTCAGTGTCTCATCTTTCTTCTAGTGGATTGACTATACTCTCCGTTTAGTTAGGATGCCAGACTCCATTACCCTCTGCCCTCCAACAGCCTGCTGGGCCAGTCTTCAGCCTTGGATCTTCACTTCCTTTCATGACTCTGCTCCTGTCTTTGATGGTTTCAGGTGACCTCATGTTTCTTTAAGAGAAATCACAAAATTCTTCAGATTCGTTCCACCATCATCATAATAGTGAATTCTTATTGCATGCTTCCTAACATGCCAGGCAGTCTTTTGTTTTACATACATTACCTAATTTAATTCTCACTTTTCAAAAAAAAAGAAGGGATTTGGGATTCAAATCCAAACCCAGTTAACCCTGGCATTAAGGACCATGTATATTGGCACCACTGTATACCACCACTGTTCACTCTGGTTTTCCACTGCTACTCGGTAACGGTAATGCTTTGCTGCATCTCTGTTGACTCCAAAACACATGGGCCCAGCAGCTGGTTTCTGTCTTGCTGCTTCCTTCCCACTCTACCTGGCTCCTGGTTGCTGCCAGCTCCCTCTGCAAGCAGTGACCTCGCTGCCTGATCAAGGCCAGCTGATGTGACTCTTCTCTCCACTGCCAAACAATTCCTTTGAAGCCTCTTCTCCATTCATAACATCCCTGTGTTTTCTCTGTTTCCCATCCCTTCTCTCTCAGGGAAAGTCCTGACCCACCCTTTTTCTTAAGGCTCCCTCCCTTCCCTCAGACTCTTGTTTATTCTTAAGGACTGTATTCCCTTCATTTTGCAATTTCAGAAAATCTTTTTGAATGCCTCTTTCAGCACGCCACTGGAAATTTACAATTTATTTGAGGAAACAGATATACTTTCTTTCTCTTTTTGCAGTACTGGGGATGGCTTTGCACACGCTAAATGAGCATTCTACCGCAGAGTTACAGCCCCAGCCCAGCAATATACTTTTTATATCTTCAAGCTCTGCCTATATATGCAAGCCTGTTCCTGTTTCCTTTCTTAAAAAAAAAAAAAAAAGCAAGCCAGGTGCAGTGGTGCATACTTTTAATCCCAGCCACTCAAAAGGTCGAGGCAAGAGGATTTGCAAGTTCCAGGCCAGCCTGGACAATTTATTGAAACCCTATCTCCAAAAAAAAAAACAACAAAACAAAACAAACATAAAAGGACTGGAGCTACAGCTCAGTGGTAAAGTGCCCCTGGGTTCAATCCCTAGTACTGCCAAAACAAACAGACAAAAAATTCCCCTTCCCTCTGTGTACTTATACAACTGTCCTATCTTTTCTCTACCATTTAACAAAATTTCTCAAGTTTGCCATCTCTGTTGCTTATTACGTATTCATATTTTAACTTCTTATCATATGTGCCTTAGTTTATTTTGTGTTGCTATAACAACACACCTGAGACTGGGTAGTTTATAAGGAAAAGAGGTTTATTTAACTCACAGTTCTGGAGGTACAACAGCATGGTCCTGGCATCTTCTTAGCTTCTGGTGAGGGCCACATGCTGCTCAGTTCATGGTAGAAAAGCAGAGGGGCTAAGCACTTGGGATTCCCTCCTTTATAATAACTTGGTCTCTCTAGAACTAATCCATTTACTAAGCTCTGCACAGTCCCCCTGAAAGGCATTAGTCCCTCCTAACAACTCACTCACCTCTAAAAGTTTCTATCCTGCTGCACCAAGGAATTAAGCTTCAACATGAGTTTGGTGAGGACAAACCAAATTCAAACTATAGCAGCATTCTTTTTTTTTTTTAATTTTTTATTGTTGGCTGTTCAAAACATTACATAGTTCTTGATATATCATATTTCACTCTTTGATTCAAGTGGGTTATGAGCTCCCATTTTTACCCCGTATACAGATTGCAGAATCACATCAGTTACACATCCATTGATTTACATATTGCCATACTAGTGTCTGTTGTGTTCTGCTGCCTTTCCTATCCTCTACTATCCCCCCTCCCCTCCCCTCCCCTCCCCTCTTCTCTCTCTGCCCCCTCTACTGACATTCATTTGTCCCCCTTGTATTATTTTTCCCTTTCCCCTCACTTCCTCTTGTATGTACTTTTGTATAACTCTGAGGGTCTCCTTCCATTTCCATGCAATTTCCCTTCTCTCTCCCTTTCCCTCCCACCTCTCATCCCTGTTTAATGTTAATCTTCTTCTCATGCTCTTCGACCCTACTCTGTTCTTAGTTACTCTCCTTATATCAAAGAAGACATTTGGCATTTGTTTTTTAGGGATTGGCTAGCTTCACTTAGCATAATCTGCTCTAATGCCATCCATTTCCCTGCAAATTCTATGATTTTGTCATTTTTTAATGCAGAGTAATACTCCATTGTGTATAAATGCCACATTTTTTTTATCCATTCATCTATTGAAGGGCATCTAGGTTGGTTCCACAGACTTGCTATTGTGAATTGTTATAGCAGCATTCTTTAAAAAAAAATTTTTTTTAAATTTTTTAGTTGTTGATGGACCTTTATTTTATTTGTTTCATTTATATGTGGTGCTGAGAATTGAACCCAGTGCCTCACACATGGTAGGCAAGCGCTCTAACACTGAGCCACAACCCCAGCCCTATAGCAGTATTCTTTTTTAAAAAAATATTTATTTTTTAGTTGTAGTTGGACACAATACATATATATATATATATATATATATATATATATATATATTTAGTTGTAGATGAACACAAATATCTTTATTTATTTATTTATTTTTATGTGGTGCTAAGGATGGAACCCAGTGCCTCACACCTGCAAGGCAAGTGCTCTACCACTGAGCTACAGCCCCAGCCCCCTATAGCAGTATTCTTGATCACAAGTTCTATTTTTTTCCTTCTGTTTACTTTGTTTTTGTATTTCTAGAGATTTTAATAATCTAAACTCTTTGGCTAGTTGGAAATAGTATGTTTTGATTCTCACACTTATTTGATCCCAGAGCCTTTTAGGTGCTATGTTTCTAGGCTCATACTTTGAGAAATGCCTTTGTAAGATAATAGTAAGTGAAGTTCCAGACACAGGAAGCACTCATAAACAGGGGCAGCCACAGCCATGGAGCATCCCTACTAGAGTAATTGGATTTTGCAACCTTAACCACTTTCTGAACTTCCTCATCTTGCCCAGTCACATCACCTCTCAGTGCAACAGAAATAAACTTCCTCCCAGGTCTAACTCCATAACGTCGGTCCTGTCCCAGCAGGAGGTCCTCACTAGTCCCAGCTTGTCCTACCTGCCCTGCACCAAGCCACTGCCAGCCCAGCCTGTCCTGAGATGGTTATACTTACTAGCAAAAAAAGACACCAGAGTCCTGTGAAAACCCTAACTCTCGAGTATGTTAGCAAAAGGCTCCCCTGAGAGCCCAGAGATTTCAGGAATTAAGTTTAGGAAGGAATAAATACATTATTAGTCTCACAGGAATCTGAACCTTTGAACGAGTACCTTTTCTTAGAGGGATTTGTGATATTTTAATTTTCTCTCAAATATTGGCACAAAGCCAGTAGTTAGGTAGGCTAATCTGGCTTGAATGTGCCTCTTAAGAAACTGTGCCAGGACAGAGCAATAACTGCATATTACTTAATGTCTCTCAGATTCCCTTTTCTCATACACAAAATGGGGGAATCATATCTACCTTGCAGGTTTATTGTGAGCATGAAGTGGATTAATTGTGCATAAAGCACCTGGACCGTGGTAGGCACTGAGGAGAAGAGAGGTAAGAGTCTGGAGGAACAGACTCTATGGACCCGCAGGTAGTGAGGATCTTGACCACCAAGAGAGGACAGCATTAATCATTTTACATCTGGGAAGCCCCTGGCTTCTAGCCTTTTAGTAAAATGATGAAGTCACTCTATTTAAGGAAATTGAGTTCAAACCAAGAGGAAAGGGAGTCAGGGAGGAAGGGAAACTGTGGTGTTCTATGATATTAAAGAAACTTCCCCTTAGACAAGTCTCTAACCAAGAGTGATGTCAGAATTGGAGTTAAAGAAACTGTTAGCACCTTGAAGGAGAAAGATGAGGGCAACTTAGTGCCTACATTGTCACTGATATTGTTATGGTTGGAGATGGGGTGCCCTCTGAAAAGCTCATGTGTGAGACAATGCAGAAATGCTCAGAGGTGAAATGATAGATAATGAATGTTGTTACTATTTGATGGATTAATCATTTGAATAGATTACTGGGTGGTAACTGTAGGTAGGTGGAGTGTGGCCAGAGGAAGTAGGTCACTGACTACTTGTTCCTATCTCCTGTCTCCCTCGCTGCTTCCCACAGCCATGACCTAAGCAACTTTCCTCCATCATGCCCTGTTGCCATGATGTTCTGCTTTACCTTGGGCCCACAGCAATGGAATCAGCCAATCATGAACCTCTGAAACCATGAGCCCAAAATAAACTTTGCTTCCTTTAAGTGGTTCATGTCAGTTATCTTGGTCACAGAAATGAAAAGCTGAATAATAGAGATATTTAGGAATAAAACATCAATGTGAAGTTCCTTATGTGGTGGCAATAGCATCCTCATCCCTATTATCAAATATTGAGCAGTTGCTTATTTGATCTAGGACACTGTGCTAAGTAAGGTAGTGTCTGAAAGCATTCCCAAGACAGGCTTTATCTTCTGTGTAGAAAGACATAAATAACAACAGTTGGTGTGGGTTGAATGCAGTGAGGGGTATATGTCTGTCCTACAGGATTGTAGAGGGAGGATTACTGGAAGGATCGATCCCTACATAGGGGTAGAGTAGCTTTTCTAATGCTTTTTAAGAGTTTCACATGGTAGTTGGGACCTGAATCAAAAATTGTTCAGGTAGGGGTTGAGATTATGGCTCAGTGGTAGAGCGCTTGCCTAGCATGTGTGAGGCACTGGGTTTGATTCTCAGCACTGCATGTAAATAAGTAAAATAAAGGTCCATAAACAACTAAAAAAAATAAAAAATTTGTTCAGGTTAGTAAAGAATATGAAAGAAAGTTTTCCAGAGGAGGGGAACTGTCTTAAATACCAAAGTAAGACTTTCAAACTTACATAGAATTTGATGAAGGGAGAGAGTTTTTTTTCTAACAAATTTCATTGTATTTTATTAATTTGGAAATTAACTAATGCCTTAATCACTTAAACAGAAGTGAAGGCAACAGTGAAAGATAACATTTACATAAGTATATATTCATATCCATATCTATATTTTTTCTTTACATAGAGCAGTAACTTGAAGGATGTTCACCCAAACACTAAAAGTGGCAATTTTAGAGTGATGGAAATTTTTATGATTTTCTGTACAGTCCAGATTTCAGAAATTAGGAAAGAAAGGAAGGAAAGCAGGAAGACAAGTGTGCCAGAGATGGGGAGCAGGGAAGTTTCTGTGCAAGGCCATGATATGACCCAAGTTGTGCTGTAGAAGCACATCAGTTTCAGGCAAGGTTTTATAAAGGAAGACATGATTTCTGAGCTGTTAGAAATGAAACAGTGATTCCTGGGCACTGACATGGGTTTTCCCAGACAAACCCTGTGACATTCGTTTCATTTTGAATGATAGTTACTTTGCTACTCTTTTAGGGAAACTTAACTGACAGCTCAGGTCTAAATTTCAAAAAGGCATTTGAAAAGGTCTTTCATGACTTTGTGATCAATATGAGAAACAGTGGTAGAAATAATGAAAATTGAGTGGATGTACAGCTGGTTAAATGACCACACCTTAAAAGTTAATACTATTACAATTTTTGTTCTCGACATGTTATGCTATTTCTTATCTCACTCTTTGCTCATCTGCTTCTGTGCTTTGAATACTGGTGTATTTTTTTTTCTTTTTCTTTTTTTCTTTTCTGAGACTTAGATCCTTCTTGGCATTAATTCTGACCCAAATCTGCCTGGCACCCTGCACAGTTTTCATGTGTTCTCTTCTTTGTTCCTGAATCTCATCTCTGAGGATGAGGTCCTTCCCCTTTTTGATTGATTATCCTAATACTAATTTTTAGTGGAAGAAATATTTTACTTATGGCTGGTATGTAATAAAATACAAATTTAGGTAGATGGATAGATGATAGGTAGATAGACAGACAGACAGATAGATAAGAAATGCTGTAATTTGTCTCAGGTTCTCCAGGGACAGACCAGGAGACAGAGTTAGGAATACAAAGAGGTTTATTGGGAAGTTAACACCTGCCAGAATCAAAAGCAAGGAACCTGGGTTGGGTGTCAGGAGCTATTGAATCATGAAGAACAGTGACAAAATCTTTGCCAGTCAATAGGAAGCTTCAGAGGAAAGAATGCCAGTTAAAGGAATCCTATGTTGGGCAGAAATGCCCAGACCCCTGTACCCCTGCCTTGCTCAGTGGCTGGCCAATGCTGCCTTGGGTATCAGGTGACCTTCAGGCAAAAGCTGAGGTGGAAACTGCAGGGAACAAGGACAGAGCCATGTCAACCCACCACACTCCTGGAAGCAGGAAGTTCTCTCCTGAAGAGGTAGCTCAGCCATGAAGCTCCCTTGTATTTGACCTTAGTGAGGGTACACTATCGCATTCTCTAAATTCCCCTCATAAATGCTCTGGACGGATCACCTTGGCATTTCATGAGTGTTTCTACGGAAGACCAACCAGTCCTGTTTCCAAAAGGCTGGGGCTTTCTCCTGCTTTAACTCCCTGCCACTGCCTTTGGGGCAACTCTGGGTTTGGGTTCAGCTGGGATAAAACAACCCATATGAAAGTAGGTTAAGAGAAACTGAGCAAAAAACCTACTCTGTGGCACACAAATTTTAATGGTAAAGTCAGTCAAAAAGCTAATCTTGGCAGAATTGCAAATTGCATTAACTTTTGAAAAACTGTTTGGAATTAAATACTAAAAGCCCCACAGTCTATCATATTTTTAGATCCAGCAAATGTGTCTCTAGGGATAATCAGCAATCCTTGCAATGATTGACAACTTTTGTAATTAGGGAGAACAAATGTTGTTTTTAGAGCAAGCTAAAATAAAGTTAATTAACTAGCAAGAGCCAACCCTTTTTCTCGATTCATGTGACATTTGCCACACTTGCCTGAATTCAGCTCCACAGGATGGGTGCCAAAGAGTAAGACAAGAAGGCTGAGGGAAGCCCAGCAAAAACATGTGTAGGGAAAGAGGGAAAGGGGAGAGGCCACAGAACCAGCCAACATTCAGTTTCTCCTCACTCTTCCTACTCACTTTCGTTCAGACAGTTCATTTTGGTGAGGCCGCAGGCATTTTTGAAATTCTGTAGCGAGGGGAATTGCCAGAGTCAGCCTTTCTGCTCTTTCATATCTGAGCATATGTGACTGTTTTCCAGGGATTATATATAAGGGAATGTTCCATTTTCCAGCTGGGCTTTAATCCAAGGTATAGATTTTCAGAGCTGTGTACAACACCCTTGAAATAACACTTATATTCCCCAGCACAGGATGGGGTCATAGCTTTTATCTTGGCAGGTTCTGTTTAAAATTGTCTTTTTGTAATGATAAGCCTTGGAACAATAGACAGAATACCTAAGCTAAACTGAAGAATCTTGACCACACTAGGAAGGGAAGGCTGTTTTGGGTCGCACCTTCCCATCAGCCAATTTCTGGAGCACACACTCCTGAGACCAGGAATTTTAT
Organism: Marmota marmota marmota; assembly: GCF_001458135.2. Classification (NCBI taxonomy): domain Eukaryota; kingdom Metazoa; phylum Chordata; class Mammalia; order Rodentia; family Sciuridae; genus Marmota; species Marmota marmota. Next base: position 133,202 of record NW_025999960.1, on the reverse strand, counting down.
ATGATCTGGTGGATTTCACCTACAGGCATGCCTCTCCTTGGAAACTGAGATGACAGCTTGAAATGCTCTGGGAGAGAGACCCAGGATGGGGTGAGATGTGAGCACTAACGCTCCGAGATTGTCAGCTTCAAACAGAACTCCAGAACCATAGGTTTCAATGGAACCAATTTTACAATGTGGGCCCAGAAAGAAAGCTTTAATTACCAGACTAGACGGTTTCTTATATGATGTGATGTCAGAAATGTGCTTTCTTTCCCTCATTTCCTTTAGTACCCTCCCTACCACTCTGCAATCCTTCTGTTAAAGTCAGTAGATTCTTTCAAAATTATGACTATCCCTGGAACAGGTATCAGATTCATTATGACTGGAGCTGGGGTGTAGCTCAGTGGTAGATCATTTGTATTTTATGTGCAAAGCCCTGTGCTCAATCCCCAGCACTGAAGAAGAAAAATGCAGCAGATCAGCTATGACCTAAATGTGATTACTTTATTGTACCCAATTCCCACTACCTCACAAATATTTCCTGAAGAGGGGGACACATATTAGGTGACTGTAACAATAAGGAAAGAAAGACTCCTGTTATGGACTCTGCCTCAGGGAGACATGTTCAGAAGGATTCTAGAAGAGGAGACAAAGAATGAGGGGACTTGGGAAAGGGGTGTCCGGAAACCAAGAATATCTACATTTCTCATTATTCCTCATCGATCCTCATTAGTCGTAAATCTTGTATTTATTAATTTACCTAATCTGTAAAATTTATTTGTAACTCCCCAAAATAAAGGCTCTTGGTGCTTTCGACCTAATTCATGGATATGTGCAGAATTCATGGTAATTCATTGAATCACCTGACACTGATCTTCCTAGCTGAGGTTGAGCAGGGTGACACTCTGCCTTCTTCTCTCAGCTTTTCTGCCATAAAATGTCCTTTCCATGACACTTTACCGCGTGTTGTGTTTTGTTTTGCAGTTTGTGCTTTTGTTGGTAATTTCTCTGATTAAAAGGGCCTTCAAGCATAGCACTGAAGCGCTAGTAGTGTCCCTAAGCACAAGAAGGCTGTGATGTGCCTTATAGAGAAAATACATGTGTGACATAAATTTCATTCAGGCATATGTTACAGGGATGTTGGTCATAAATTCACATCAACAGCATATCTTAAATATGATGGATTTAAGCAGGAATACCCATGAAACAAGGTCATATACTTATCAATTGATAAAAATATGAGCAGAGGCTCATGGGACCTAACTGTATTTTCCCTGGGAGAGGCAGTTCAATATTTGCTAATTCAGTGTTCACAGTGACTCAATAGAACACAATGACCATGAGTAATGAGAATTGACTGTAATCTGAAAATTTGGAAGGACTACATATGGCAACTGATCAGTAATGATCTTTAGAGATAAAATAAATGACAAATGTATTTGTATCTTTCTGTTATTTACTTGAGAAAGGTAAAGGACAGCCTTGGCTTGGCAATTTACAAGGTTTGTCAAAATCTGGAATGCATTGGAATAGATCAATGTCTCATGAAGATTCTAAATTTTCTCTTGCACTTCCCCCAAGGAATTATTATTATTATTATTTGTAGCTGTGGATGAACAGCATTCTTTTATTTCATTTGTTTGTTTTTATGTGGTGCTAAGGATGGAACCTGGTACCTCACACATGCTATGCAAGCACTCTACCTCTGAGCTACAGCCCCAGCCCCAAAGGCTTATTCTTTCCCTATGAGGATAATCTCATTTACAGAAACACTTTTGCAGTATTCACTTGTATAGAGCTAGCAAAACAAAAGGGCCAAGAAATCACTACCTAAAAAGATTTAGCTCATTTTACCTTAATACCCATAATTTTTATAATTTTATTTATATGATAGGTTTATTTTCTTGAAATGCAGTTTCTAAATAACTATAGGGACAGTATTTCACCAGTGAACATTATTTCTAACAACCTCCAGATAATTAAGAAATTTTCAATTCCTGATTTAAAGACTTGCAGAGCTGTTCTCTCTGTTAGAACTCTTGCTCATGCTAATTTAACACTTCTGAAGTATAGATTCCCAAGAGTCCCTGGGGATTCAGATTGATGTTAATTTGCATGCATATTCGTCATACTATTTGCATTGAAGTAACAGTCTGGACTTAATAGCTTTGGATGCTAACAAACTAGATGTGATGGTTAATCTTGATTGTCAAGTTGTTTGGGTTGAGAGACACCTAGGAAATTGGCAAAGAACATTTCTGGGTGTGTCTTTGAGAATGTTTCCAGAGACAGGGGACTTCAGACTGAGGAGGGAAATTTGCCCTAAATGGGATGGTTCAATAGACTGCAATAAATCCATATATATGTATATATACATATATACATACACACACATATGTATCCTATTTGTTCTGTTGTTCTAAAGAACCCTAATATACTAGGTAAGAAAAAGCCTCAGCTAGTTGATAAAGTTTGTTAGTGAAAGTTCATAAGTGGCTAAGTGAAAACTGGGCATCAGAAGGAGGTTAGGTCAAGTGGTGCTGGTCAGACAGCCCAGTGCAGTCTGCAGGGGTGGGCTGGAGGAAGGGATGCTGGAGAAATAAGGTGCTTGCCTCATATGCAAAGGAGGGATAAGCAGGCCTGAACCAGGAATGGAGACTCCATAGCCTTGAATAGAGTATGTTGACCAGGTATGAACGTCAGGACAGAATAGGCAGGCTGAGGCAGCCAGGGAAGTGACCTCCACAGACTTTGCTCCTGAGAGGAACAGAACCGAGCCCTGGATGAACCCTGTGTTCCTGCATGTGATCCACAGAATTTATTCCTCATAGCATTTGATAAGATTGGCTTGAGAGGAGGCTATTCTGGTTGGAGTAGGGGTCATGAACTAAAATTGGCAGATGAAGAGAAAGTCAGACCTGAGAAAGATAAGGAGTGGGCAGCAGAGGCAGGGAACCAACTGCTCTGTAGGAGTGTCTTGGCTAGAGATGTTAGATACTGCTAGCCAGGCACTGAAGCCCAAGAAATGGGTTCATCCTCTTCTCTAGGCTCTCTGAAGGGGGGAAGATTAGCTTTAGAAGAAGCTATAGTTCTACTATAGGACCAATAGAAATACCCACCCAAAGCCATGGAATTGTAATGTATAAAGAGAGAAGTGAGACATTTGTGTTGCTGGTGTGTTGCTCATTGAATTGATATCAGGTATTTTAACATTTTCCCCACTTCAAGGGATCAGAGAAGACCTCATTTAGTATAAATCCTCAAGTGTGGTACATTTAACTCAATCCAAGGCACAATGGATTTTAAGCTAAATTTTCTCTCTGCAGAAAAAATTTTCCAAGAAGGAAACAGGGAGAGGAGCCTCATTACTCTGTCAGTCTTTTTAACCCTCCATAAGCAGTTTGCTGTATTATTCACAACTAATTTTAATAACTTACTGTTTGCAGAGAAATTCTTTATAATTGAGAAAGCTTGCCCCGTGCAGTGGTGCATGACTGTAATCCCAGCAGATCAGGAGGCAGGAGGATCACAAGTTCAAAGCCAACCTCAGCAACTAAGTGAGGCCCTAAACAACTCATCGAGATCCTGTCTCTAAATAAAATATAAAAAAGGGCTGGGGATGTGGCTTAGTGGTTAAGCTCACCTAGATTTAATCCCTGATGCAAAAAAAAAAAAAAAAAGAGAAAGTTAGTCAACTTGTTTCTATCCTTTAATTAAAAGTATGCAGTGGGTAATGAATTACTCTGTCATTTAGATAGATAAAGATATAAAATGTTTGAAAACATGAAAGGTTTATTTATCCAAATGTTTATGCAAAGACTAAAGCAAATTATTTGGTTTGATTATAGCAGTTCAAAGGAACATCTTTTATGACCTTTGTGGTTTATCTAACATCATCTCCTGCTTCTGATCATGGAATGTGAATTATAATGAAAGCCTTCGGTTAGTACAACACTTGAGAATGTAACTTCAGGTCAAGTGACACAATTTTCTGACCTATAAAAAGCCCCGAGGGTGGCTGAGACCTGGGATAGCCCTAGTCCTCAACTTTAGCCAAGTACTGTGAAGTCAGCAGTGGACTGAGAGTTTCCCTCCGCATGCCTTCTCTTTTTCTATTTCCAAAGCCCCTCTGTCCTTCACTCTTTTGATTCTGGTGTTGACCATCTCACTTTTGTAATTATTTGGTCAACTATTATATGAAGTGTGGAAGTGTGAGATTAAAGGATTTAGAATCATGTGGTTGGAGAATAAAGGTGGAGGATGTTAGAGTGAACTCAAGGTGAATGATCAAAAAAATAGCAGAGCTTTCTCAAATTTCACCTCTATCTAGGCGATAATTTAAAATGTTCAGTTCCAGGGGTTCAGAGCCTGACGGGGTCACCTTGCAAACATGGATCCCTAAAGGACAATTTCTGATGGCTCAGGTTTGAATCTTGTTATTTTGACACAAAGCAGAGGAAAGCATTGATTCCAGGTTAATTCTCACTTTTTAAAATTTGTTTTTCCTTGTATGAAATAGGAGGGAAACAGGATGAAACATGGCACTGAATTTGAATCTGGACACTCTTTCTATGTTAACAAGTAGTGATAGGTGCAGTGACACACGCCTGTAATTTCAGCAGCTCAGGAGGCTGAGGCAGGAGGATTGTGAGTTCTAAGCCAGCCTCAGCAACTTAATGAGGCCCTAAGCAACTCAGCAAGAGCTGTCTCTAAATAAAATATAAAACAGACTGGGGATGTGGCTCAGTGGTTAAGTGCCTTTGGGTTTAAACCCCAGTACCAAACAAACAAAACAAAACAAAACAAAAAAACCTAAGTAGTATTCTACTGAACTTAGTAAATTCTTGCTACTTGGGAGAACTAAAGGGAAGTAACTCTCATAGTTACTGCGGAACTTTGTCCCAGCTGGCCTTGTGTTCTGAGTTTATATTTATTATATCACCAGTCCTGACAACACCCTGTAAGATGCTATTCTCAACTTAGTAACAAGTTCTGAGAGGTTGGTAAATTACAAAGTCCTTACAGCTAATAAAGTAGCCATTCGAAATTTATGTCCAGTTTTCTCTAACTTAAAAGCTGATTTTTCTCTACTTGTTTCCATTCATTTAATTAACAACTATTTATTGAACTTCTGCTGGGTGCCCGGTACTGTGCTACAGTGGAGAATGCAAGGATGAATAAACGTTCAGTTACTGCCCCACAGTACAAAAGGAGCTGATCTGATGCAGTGTATTAAGTGTTAGGGAAGAATACCATGACAGCTCATAGGAGAGGCATCTGGCTGAGTCTTTGGGGCTTGGAAGCATCATCCAGAGAAAGAATATCTATGGGAGTTTGAAAACAGTGTTTCTCAAATGTTAGTGTAAATATGAATCACCTTGGGATCTTGCTAAAAAGTAGATTCTGATTCGCTAGGTCTGGGGTAATTCTGCAGTGCTAAAAGGCTTCCAGGTCCATGTGTCACACTTTTTAGAAGTAAGGCTATTAGGGAAGGTAAGGCATAGTCAGGTGAAGAGGTGAGTTGATAAGAACTTTCCCAGTAAAGAGGCCAAATGTGTAAAAATCCAGATAGACAAATAACAAGATCCATTTCAGGAACAGCTTGATCCAATGAGCCTGCATTGTAGAGCCTGGAGTAGTGAAGGAGCCAGAGATGGCCCTGGAAGTGAGATTGAAGAGCACTTCAGAGGTTCATGATCCAGACCTGGTAGGATTGGATAAGGAGATGTTTCTAACCCTGAGATACTAATGTTTTCCGATGATAAGTTTCTTTATCAGATTTGCACTTCCAAAAACACACTCACTAGAGAGTGGAACTGCATTGGAACAGTGCATGCTGCATGCTGGAATCACCTGGAGAACTTTAAGAAGTGAGGATACTTAGCTCCTACACCAGGCAATTAGAAGAAGATCTCTAAGGCAGTGGTTTTCAAAGTCTCCTCCCTGCACCAGCAACATCAGCATCACCTGAGAAATTGTTAGACATGCAAATTCCCAGGTCCCATCCCCAACTTACTGAATTAGGAACTCTGGGAGTGGGCACTGCAGTCTGAGGTTTAATAAGCCCGCAGGTGACTCAGAGGCAACTTTTGTTTGAGAACCATTGCGTTAGAATGAGGAAAAGGAAAGAAGCTACTTTATTAATTGGGAAACAGAGATGATGATTCTGTCACAGACCTCACCTCAAGTTTCACTGAGCTCAATGATCAAGGGACATTGATGGGTTCCAGCAGTGTTTCCAAGTGAGGCAGTTAGGATACTGGTTAGTCATGGGGCAGTTTCAGAGCAGGAGTTAATAAATGACATTGGATTGAATCGTCATCTTCCTGTCACCCTTATGCTGGCCAAATTCATACATTGAAGCCATAATTCCCCTACTTTGATTGTATTTGGAATGGGCCTTTTGGGAGATAATTAGGCTCAGATGAGGTCATGAGGGTGGGTCACTCATGATGGGAATAATGTTCTTATAAGGAGAGACATGAGAGAGTGGGTTCTTCCCCACATGAAGACACATGTGGTAGCTAGACATCTACAAGCCAGAAGCAGACCGTGTTAGCACCTTGATCTTGGATTCCCAGCCTCCAGAACTATAAGAAAATTAATTACTATTGTTTTGTGAGATTGGGTCTTGCCATGTGGTTGGGCTGGCCTTGAACTTTCAATTCTCCCGAGTAGTTGGGATTACAGATCTGTACCACTGTACCCAGCTAAGTTCTGTTGTTTAAGTCATCCAGTCCCTGGTATTTTGTTGCAGCAGCCTGAGCTGAGATAGCTGTTCTGGGACAGTAAAGTGACCTTGTGGTTAACTCCCTGTGGAGTTAACTTTTAAAATAGTCTGTATTCTTATCTGGGAACACATGGATCTGAGGAGCAGCTCTAACAAATAGAGTTAAGGTAGCTTGTTATCACTTTTGGAATTGTGACTTTTATTTATTTTAGTATATTAAACCAAGACAGTGATATGAGTAATTGAAATTCAAAAGCATAATGGGGCTGTCAGATAAAATATAGAATTCCCAGCTAAATTTCAGATAACAGTAACGTTTCAGTATAATATATTCCAAATAGTGCATAGAATATACTTATACAAAAAAATGTATTCATTGTGCATCTGGAATTCAACTTGAACTGGGTATTCTTTTTCTTTGCTGAACTGGCAACTCTAACCTGTAAAAAATTGACATAAATAGATTCATGTTTCTTGAACGGACAATGTGGTTGATCAGATGGAGAAAGAGAGAGGGGGTGGGGAGAGAGAGAAGGAGAGAGAGAGGTGGATAGAGAGAGAGAGAGACACAGAGAGACAGAGAGAGAGACAGAGAGAGAGAGAAAGAGAGAGAAAGGAAGGAATGAATGAATAAGTGATATCCTCTGGGTTCCTGGTTTAGAAAGTTGGGCAAATCCTGGTACCCTTCAGGAAAATAAGAGGAGACAGTTTGGAAAGAAAGGAAAAAGTTGAGGTTGAGGTGTTTCTGTAACATAGAAATTGTTGGATATATAGTTCTGGAGCTAAGGAGAGAGATCTGGATGGAATCATACTTGAGAATCATCAGTAACTTGGTGGTAGCAAAGCTGTAGTAGAGTGAGGTCACAGAAAGTGCAGGAAGGCAGCCTAGGATGAAGCCTGAAGGAATTCCAACTCTTGAATGGCCAGAGGGTTGAAGAAAAACCAGTATCCAGGTATCTCAGAAACCGAGGGAGGAAGATTCCAAAAAGGGAGAAGGTGGCCTGCAGTGACAAATGTTCAAAAGGAATAAATGCTAGAGGTTATTGGTGACCTTAAAGAGAAGCATTTCCATGGAGGAGTGTGAGACAGGAAGTGAATCTGAGGAGAGGATGTGAAAACAGGAAGCCTGGAAGCGTGGGCAAGTTTACACAAACCCAATTATAAAGAGGAAGATGTGGGACCCACAGATGATCAGTTTTGTTTCGTCAGTCCTGGGTATTGAACCCAGGGAGCTCTACCTGTGAGCTACATCCCCATTCCTCTTTATTTATTTTCAGACAGGGGCTCATTAAACTGCTCAAGCTGGCTTCCAACTTATGATCCTCCTTCTTCAGCCTCCAGAATCACTGGGATTACAGGTGTGCACTACTGAGCCCAGCAGATGATTGTTTTTAAATTAAAGTAAATAGAGTAGGTTTAAGTGCCTAAGGGACAGCAATACAAGGAGGGGGATGTTGAAGACACAAGAGGGAGAGGGGCTCAAGAATTGAAGCCTCCCCAAAGAGGCTATATTTATATTTGGGAGCTTCAGGAAGTTTGAATTTCACTGATTGGAGCATTGAGGCTTCTGGAAAGATGACATGTTGTAGATTAAGAAGACTAAATTGTATTGGGCTGTTTTAGGCTCGTTTGACAACCATGCATCAGTAGCCTCTGTGTGACCTAGCATTTTTGTAACACTGGATAAACATATGCTAAGCTTGACAGAAGGAGACAGCACCCAAATCCTGTAGGAAAGTCACCTGCTTCATTGAAAGCAATGACTGAGCCAGGCACGATGGTACATGCCTATAATCCCAGGGGTTCAGCAAGAGGATTTATTTATTTATTTTTACATGGTGCTGAGGATCAAACCCAGTGCCTCATATGTGCGAGGCAAGTCCTCTACCACTGAGGTACAACCCCAGCCCCTCACATAAGCTTCTATTGTCTCCAAATTAGTGAACTACAAAAAGGGGGAGAAAAGCCAGGCGAGGTGGTGAACGCCTGTATTCCCAGTGGCTTGGGAGGCGGAGGCAGGAGGATTGGGAGTTCAAAACCTCAGCCTCAGCAATTTAGCGAGGTGCTAAGCAGCTCAGTGAGACCCTGTCTCTAATAAAATACAAAATAGGGCTGGGGATGTGGCAAGTTGAAAGCCAGCCTCAGAAACTTAGCGAGGCCCTAAGCAACTTAGTGAGAACTTGTCTCAAAATAAAAAATATAAAAAGGGCTGGGGATTGGCTCAGTGGTTCAGTGCCCCTGGGTTCAATCACTGGTATCCCCTGCCCCCTGAAAAAAAAAGAATCTTGTGGAAGATTTCTCCACCTTTTTTTTTTCCCCCAGTACCAGGGAATGAACTCAGGGGCACTCAACCAATGAGCCACATCCCCAGCCCTATTCTGTATTTTATTTAGAGACAGAGTCTCTGAGTTGCTTAGAACCTCGCTAAATTGCTGAGGTTTTGAACTCCCGATCCTCCTGCCTCCGCCTCCCAAGCCACTGCACCACTCGCCTGGCTTTTTTCCACCTTTTTGTGGTTCACTTGATGATCCTGCCTAATTTTGGGACAATAAAAGCTTATGTGAGGGGCTGGGGTTGTAGCTCAGTGGTAGAGGGCTTGCCTAGCACATATGAGGCACTGGGTTTGATCCTCAGCACCATGTAAAAATAAATAAATAAAGGTATTGTGTTCATCTAGAACTGAAAAATAATTTAAAAAAAAGTTTATGTAACCTCTTCACAGGACAACCATGACCTTGGGGAACCACATCCTTCCGGAGCTCATATTGTTAGCTTGAGTTTGTGTTCTTGGGCTGTGGTCATTCTGTTGGCTTAAAATAAGCCATTTTTAATTTCCTCAAAGCGGAGTTATTTTCCGTGGACAGGCTTGAGTGTCTGAAGTGGTATAGGGAGATCAGATGCAGAGCCTGGGTGAGGGGTATTTAGATCAGAGGAGCCCTCTACTGCATTGACAAGAGGAGGTGGAAGGAGATAGTACTGTGGTGAACTGGTCAGGTCCATGGAAGGAAATCAAATCATGGCAGAAGCTCTGTAAATTCATTCTCTCCCCCAAAGACATCTTTCCTTTGTGACCTGTTTGCACATGCCAGTTGTACCTAAAAATGTAAGTTGAAGGATTAAGAGTTTAAAATGAAATTGTTTTCATGAAAGCCAAACTTTGAGAATCTTTTAAAAAGTGAGTTGCTATTTCTTTTTTCTGGTCGAAGTAGGTATGGGCAAAACCATCGTAAAATTTTGGAGTAAAAGAACCCAAAACCAAATATTGCATAGGATTTTGCACTCATGTTTTTTCCCTTAAGTCCAAATTGGACATCAGGAAGAAAAATCATGTATATATTTTTTTCAGAATGTGAATTTATGGAAACTCTCAAAAAACTTCTTGGCCCTAGCTCAGAAGATTAACAAATGGTTGCACATTTATGTTTGAAGTTAAAATGTTTAAGTTACACACATTCCACTTTTTGGTGATTTTCTCTTTTACTCAATGTTCTCAGTTACAATGTATAGTTCAGATAACAGCAATTTGTATCTGCTTTATATTCATGGTGAACAAGGTTAAATGATGTGTGAGGTCATATTTGAAAGGTCAAGTGGTTACAGAAAGTTTGAAGAGCACAAGAAAAGTCTGAAATAGATGAAAATGGAGATTGGGAAAGACAACAAAGCTTTATTTTAATTAATATCAATTGTACATATTACTGGTTTCAGTATGATATATCTGTATATTCTCACAGTGTATATTGATCAAATCCCACCACCCTTCTTACAGCCCAGCTCCACCCACTGCCCTGGCATCCTTCCCAGTCACTAGTAATCACTATTCTAACTTCAGGTTGACTTTTTGTTTGTTTCCACCTGAGAAGAAGGAAACATGCAATATTTGTCTGCCGCAGTCTGGCTGGGCACAATTCAGGAGCCACTTGTCAAAAGAAACCAACTTTATTTTTAGAACCACACATGCAAAACAAAACACCTCCTCAGGAAAAACCTTCAGAGCCCAACTGCCACCACCGGCTTCCCACAAGCCTCTCCACCTCCCCCACTCCTCCTGCTCTTGAGGCCCATTGGCTGGGTCTAGTGGGCAGAGCCAAAAAAAGTCCCCCAATGAGCAGCTCCATGGTCTGAAAGGGCGGGGAAACAGCCCAATGAGCATCACCGAAGAGGAGCCAATCAGTTGGCAGCTAGAAGTTGCTGGGGCCGCTGTGAGCCAATCATCAGCTGGCAGCTGGAAGTTTGCTGGCAGCTGGAAGTTTGCTGGGGCCCCTTTGGCTGTGGCTCTCAACATTTGTCTCTCTGTATCTGGCTTATTTTGCTTAAAATGACTATCTTCAGTTTCCATCCATTTTACTGCAAATGGCAGAATTTTATTCACATTATCTTCATACAATTATCTGTTGATAGACAACTACACTGATTTCATGTCTTGGTTGATTTCATGTCTTGGCTCTTGTGAACCAATAAACATGGGAGTGGGATAGTTAGTTGGGTCATATGGTAGTTCTAGCTTTACTGTTTTAAGGAACATTCATCCTGTTTTCTATGGTGGCTGTATTAATTTACCTTCCCATCAAGAGTATATGAGTTCCTTTTTCTCTACACAATCACCAGCATGTTATTTTTTATTTTTATTTCTTTTGAGAGAGAGAGAGAGAGAGAGAGAGAGAATTTTTAATATTTATTTTTTAGTTTTCGGTGGACACAACATCTTTGTATGTGGTGCTGAGGATCGAACCCTGGCCGCACGCATGCCAGGCGAGCGCGCTACCGCTTGAGCCACATCCCTAGTCCAGAAGTTTTTTTCTTGGTGGTACTGGGGATTGAACCAGGGCCTTGTGCATGCGAGGCAAGCACTCTACCAACTGAGCTACATCCCCAGCCCCTACCAGCATGTTATTTTATTGTGGTTTTGGTAATAGCCCTTTTAACTGGGGTGAAACAAAATCTCATTACAGTTTTGATTTATGTTTACCAGATGGCTAATGATATTGAGCATTATTTCATATGTCTATTGGCCTATTTCTTTTGAGAATATCTGCTCATATCATATGCTGAATTTTTAATCAGATGACAATTTTTAATTAAATATTTTGAGTTTTTATTTTCTAGATATTAATTGTCAGATAAATAGCTGGAAAATATTTTCACCCATTCAGTAGGTTGTTTCTTCATTCTGTTGTTTCCTATGTTGTCCAGAAGCTATTTAGTTTGATGTAATCCCATTTATCAATTTTTGCTTTTGCTTCCTGTGCTTTTGAGGCTCTATCCAGAAAATTGTTACCTGTACAAAGATTTGAAGTGTTTTCATTATGTTTTCTACAAATAGTTTGAGTTTCAGCTCTTAGGGTCTTTGATTTACTTTCAGTTCATTTTTGCACAGGGTAAGAGGGGTCAAGTTTCTATTTTCTGTGTGTGGATGTCCAGTTTTTCCTACCACCACTTTTTCCCTTCAGACACATTTTATTATTATCTTGATACAGTCAATAAACTTGAACTTGTATTTGTGTTCAGTTAAAATATAATATAAAATCACTGATTCTCTGACATAAAGGAGGCAATCACCATTTAATAAACATACCTGATATGTTTTGTATAAAAGGGTTAAGTTTGTTAATTGTCAGATAAATATCTGACAGATAAATAGTCTACAACTAAACTTTTTGTAAAAGTTTAGCATGAATAATAAGTACATCATTACATTTTTTTTAATGCAGGAATATACATCTGCCACTATACAAGAAAACTGTAGTTTACAAGCTCCCCCATATATTTGAAATGTATATATAGATATATAAAATGTGTATATATATATATATGAACTGTGTGTGTGTGTATATATATACATACATACCATATATATATAAATGAATGAATTAATGAAATGTATATGGTGGGAATACAATATAAAGTAAAACTTCCAACTGCAGAAAGGGCATTTGAGTCTTTTTCATAAATAATAAATGTCACAGTCCAGGTCAGAGAACACCTGAGAAGAGGATAAGTCTTAGTTTTCCTTCTATTTGTTTTTCTTTTTGGAAAGATTCTTTCAATTTGTCATCCTCCTGGTGGGAAGGTTGGAAAATAAGTTCAGTGTCTTAAAAGATCCTGTAGATTTGCTCTTGTGGGGAAAAAAGTCAGGAGCACCATTTATTCAGCAAAAATGTTTTGTTTATTGACATGAACTCAGAAGGGAATTCAGAAGCCTGCAAGAACGGGGTACCGATGTTCACATTTAGGGTGGTCAGTAGCATCCTGGATGCCAGATTCTGCCTGGATCTCATGGGAGTGTAAATTCAGAGCAATCTGCATACTCAAGATGTAGTTAATAAGGTGCTGCAGGATTTCCATCTTGCTTACCTTGTTCTGGGGTGGGGCTGCTAGGCACCAGCTTCTTGAACTGGGGTGGTAGATTTTCATGTTGTACAGCAGCCTCATCAGCTTGTCCACTGGGGGTTTGCTCCCAGAGATGCTGCTTTTCCTATTAACCTCACTGAAGGATTTCAGGCTGACTGTGGCGGAAGGAGAGGGAGATGGAGGGAGTGGGCTTCTCTGGAGCTCAGGCTGTCACTGCCACTCTTAGGCTTAGGTGCACTTGGCCCAGGCTCAGCTCAGAATCCCAGTACCACTCCTGTTGAGGAGGCTGTTTCTTCTTCAATGAATGATGTTAGCACTGTTGTTGAGGACCAGTTGGCTGTCGATGTAGATCTCCATTTCCATATTCTGGTCCATTGATCCATGTATCTGTTTTTATGCTAACGCCATGCTCTCTTGGTTACTACAACTGTCATATGTTTAAAATCGAGTATTGTGATGCCTCCAACTTTGCTCTTTTTGCCCAAGGTTGCATTTGATATGCAGGGTCTTTTGCGATTCCATATGAATTTCAGGGTCATTTTTCTAGTTTTTCTCCCAAGTTGCTAGGATTACAAACATGTGCCACTACACCCAGCTCAGTCTGTTATCTTTTAATTGAAGATACCAGTCCATTTTATATTCAATTTTTAAAAAAATATTTTAGTTGTACATGGACACAATACCTTTATTTTATTTGTTTTGATTTTTATGTGGTGCTGGGGATTGAACCTAGTGCCTCACACATGCTAGGCAAGTGCTCTACCACTGAGCCACAACGCCAGCACCTATGTTCAAGATTTTTATTGAAAGGTATGGCTTCATATCTGTCATTTTGTTGATTTCCATCTAGTTTTTTAAAAAATAATTCTTCCTCTTATTCATCTTTCTGGTTGGATGGCTTACTGTTTTGACAATGTTTCTTTTATCTTTTGTGTATCTAGTCTTTTGATGGAATTTATACTTTCACATGCTCATGATGGTCATTATCTATCTTTCATTTCTGGATGTCAGACTCCCTTAAGCATCTTTTGTAAGGCTGGTTTGGTGGTCATTTGATCTGTTTTTGATTATCCTGGAAGGTTTTTATCTTGACACTTCTTTTTTTATTGGTGTATATTGTACAGAGGAATGGGTTTTTTTGTGACATATTCATACAATACTTTTATAATTTTCACCCACCACTCCGTATCTTTGGTCCCCCTTCCCTTCCTCCTCTCTCTCTCAATCCTCTTTCTCTTTTTTTTTTTCAGTTTTCCTGCTATAATTTTCATGTCTTACTCTCAAGGTGAGTGCCCCCTGATCCAGTGAAGAAAAGCAGTTTTAAGACATAAAAAAATGCAGAGGTTTCTGGTCTCCTTCACAGCAAGCCTAGACAATAGGACCCTTAAGATGGTTCCCTGTCATGGCACCATCTGAACCCAAAGGGAAGCTCTTTTGCCCTGGCTTGCTATGCAGTTCCAGGTTTCCCATCTGCTCAGACTTCACATTTGCCTGCTAACAGAGCCCGCATTCCTAGAGACTGCTGGGATTCTCTTTCAGCCCCAGAAGGGAGCTTCCTCTCCCTCACTGAGCTGCCACACATTTGTTGCTGCTATACTTTTATGATTTCCCTTATTCTAAAAATCAGTATTTCTGGATTTCTCCGAGTCACTGACTGTCTTGAGCTGCATGCCAGCTCTTTTCTATGTCCCTTACCTCCTCACGCAGCTGCCCACATCAATTTGGTTCAGTCCTATGGAGCAGCCAATAAATGCTAAGTGCTTCTCGTCCACCATCTTTTCTCCTTCCCCTCATTCCTAGAGGATAGCTACACTGAGTTGTCTTCTTGGAGCTCTGAAAGCTCTTAAATATGGATGTCCATGTCTTTCCCCAGATAAAGAGTTTATCTGCTATTATTTCATTGAATAGATTCCCCCCCACACATTTTAATTAATGCATTATAGTTGTATATACTGATAGGATTTGTTGTTACATATTAGTACATGCACACAATCTAACAATATAATTTGGCCATTATCACTTCCCAGCACTTGTCCCTCACTCCTCACCTCTCACCCCTTAGTCCCTCCTACTGATGTCCCTTTTTTAAGGAGTGCCACCCCACTTTTTTAACTTTATTTTATTTATTTATTTACTTTTATGTGGTGCTGAGGATTGAACCCAGGGCCTTGCACATATGAGGTGAGTACTCTACTGCTGAGCCATAACCCCAGCCCCACCCCACTTTTCTTTTCGTTTTTCCTCTCTAGCTTCCTTATATGAGAGAATACTTACACACAACACTTGACCTTCTGAGTTTGACTTATTTCACTTAGCACAATGGTGCTAGTTCCAGGCATTTTCTTGCAAATGACATAATTTAATTTTTCTTTATGGCTGAATGAAATTCCATTGTGTATATATACCACATTTTCTTTATTCATCCATTGATGAACACCTACACTGGTTCCATAGTTTGGCTATTGTGAATTGTGCTACTATAAATATGGGTATTCACGTATCACTGAAGTAAGATAACTTTAATTCTTTAGGTTAAATACTAAGCAGTGATATAGCTGGGTCATATGGTGGTTCCATGTCTAGTTTTTTTGAGGAATTCTCATACTGATTTCCATAGTGGTTGTACCAATTTACAGTCCCATCAATAGTGTAAAAGTGTTCCTTTTCCTCCACATCTGCTCCAGCATTTATTATTTGTATTCTTTTTAAAAATTTTAAAATTTCTTCTTTTTAGATATACATGACAGTGGAGTGTATTTTGACATATGTACGTGGAGTATAATTTCCCATTCTTGTGGTTGTACAGGATATGGAGTTACACTGGTTGTGTATTCATATAGGAACCTAGGAAAGTTATGTCCAATTCATTCTACTGTCTCTTCTCCCTTTCCTTCATTCCCCTTTGTCTAATCCAATGAATTTCTATTCTTCCCTTCCTCCCTTATTGTGTGTTAGCATCTGCATATTGAAGAGAACATTCAGCCTTTGGTTTTTTGGTATTGGCGTATTTTACTTAGCATATTTGTCTCTAGTTCCATCCATTGACTGGCAAATGCCATAATTTCATTCTTCTTTATGGCTGAGTAATAGTACATTGTGTGTGTACATATATGTACATATATGTACACATTTATCCTATTCTGTACATATGTGTACACACACACACACACACCATATTTCTTTTTTTTTTTAAAAAAAAAGAGAGAGTGAGAGAGGGAGAGAGAGAGAGAATTTTAGTATTTATTTTTTTTTTAGTTTTTGGCGGACACAACATCTTTGTTTGTATGTGGTGCTGAGGCTCGAACCCGGGCCACACGCATGCCAGGTGAGCGAGCTACCGCTTGAGCCACATCCCCAGCCCCCACACCACATTTCTTTATCCATTCATCTGTTGAAGGGCACCTAGGTTGTTTACATAGCTTGGCTATTGTGGATTGAGCTTCTATAAACATCGAAGTGGCTGTATTACTATAGTATACTGATTTTAAGTCCTTTGGGCCTACAACTGGGTCAAATGGTGATTCCACTCCAAGTTTTCTGAGGAATATCCATATTGCTTACCATAGTGATTGCTCAAATTTTCAGTCTCACCAGCAATCTATGAGTGTCCCTTTTCCCCCATATCATTGCCAACATTTATTGTTACTTGTATTCTTGATAATTGTCATTCTGACTGGAATGAGATGAAATCTAAGTGTAGTTTTGATTTGCATTTCTCCAGTTGCTAGAGATGTTGAACATTTGACTGATCTTATTTCTTCTTTGAAGTGCCTATTCGTTTCCTTTGTCCATTTATTGACTGGATTATTTATTTATTTTTTGGTAAGTTTTTTGAGTTTTTTGTATATCCGGAGATTAATGCTCTGAGGTTCAGGTGACAAAGATTTTCTCCCATTCTGTAGGCTCTCTGTTCTGTGAAGAAGCTTTTTAGTTTGATACCTTCCCATTTACTGATTCACAATTTTACTTCTTGCACTTTAGGAGTTTTGCTGAGGAATTTGGTTCCTAAGCCAACATGATGGAAATTTGGACCTACTTTTTCTTCTAGTAGGCACTTAATACCTAAGTCTTGATCAATTTTTGAGTTGAGTTTTGTGCAGGGTGGGTGAGAGATAGGGGTTTAATTTTATTTTGCTACAAATGGATTTCCAGTTTTCCCAGCACCATTTGTGGAAGAGGTTCTGGTCCTGGGTTTTCTTTGTTGGTAGGCTTTTGATGGTGTCTTCACCATTATTTTATCACTGATTTCTAATTTCATTGCATTATGATCTGATAAAATACAAGGTATTCTATGTTTTTGTATTTGCTAAGAGTTGCTTTGTGCCCTAAGATATGGTCTATTTTAGAGAAGGATCCATGTCCTGTTGAGAAGAAATTGTATTTCAGTTATTGATGGATGAAATATTCTATATATGTCTGTTAAGTCTATATTATAAATTGTATTCTTTAGTTCTATAACTTCTTTAGTTTTTGTTTGGAAGATCTATCTAGTGATGAGAGAGGCATGTTAAAGTTACCCAGTATTATCATGTTGTGATTTATTTGATTCTTGAAATTGTGAAGGGTTTGTTTGATGTAGGTAGACGCTCCATTGTTTGGGGCATACATATTTAACATTATTATGTATTGTTGATGTATAATTCCCTTAAGGAGTATGAAATGTCCTTCTTTGTTCCTTTTAATTAACTTTGGTTTGAAGTCTACCTTATCTGATATGAAGATAGAAACCCCTGCTTGTTTACAAAATCCATGTGAATGATAAGGTTTTGTTTTCCCCATCATTTAACCTTCAGTCTGTGGATGTCTCTGCCTATGAGGTGAGTCTCTTGGAGACAGCATATTGTTGGGTCTTGTTTTTAAATTCAATCTTTCAGTCTGTTTTCTAATTGAGTTTAGGCCATTTACATTCAATGTTATTATTGAGAAATTATTTTTATTCCCTGTCAGTTTGGTTTATTTCTGGTTTTTAATTTGAATTAGTTTCTCCTTTGACTATTCTTCTATGGTCATCATGATCAGTGTGGTACAATTTTTAAAAATAAACTATCATGGGCTGGGGTTGTGGCTCAGTGGTAGAGTGCTTGCCTCGCGTGTGCAAGGCACTGGGTTTGATTCTCAGCACCACATATAAATAAATAAAGCTCCATCAATAACTAATAAAAATATTTCTAAAAATAAAAATAAAAAAATAAACTATCATGCTCTTCGAAAAAAAGAGCATAGAAAACTTATTCAAAATTTTATATAATTCTTTGTACTTATCAGATAATAATTGAATGAAATTAGAAATCAACATGACAAAACTCCACAGAAATTACATAAAGACATGGAGATTGAATAATATTCTTGAATAATAAAAAAAAATCAAGGGAGAAATTTAAAAATTCTTGGACTCAAGAAAAATTCTTGAACTATGAGAATAGTGGTACAACATACCAGAATCTCTGGGACACTATGATCATGATGATCAGCATATACATAATAATGGCTTTTCTGTTGGGTATTAATGGTGCAGTATTTTTATATACTGAAATTTTCAATAGGAATAAGAACATTAAGAGAATAAAGATTTTAGATGAAAATGGAGAATAATAACTCTGGTGTTCTAACCCACAGAATTAATTTAAACTCCCTATAAATCCGTGACATAAGGTTATCTTATTATGAAGAACAGAAGTTCTTAGAAGTAGACAGCACAAACTTATACTTTTTTTCACTTTAGTTTTGATTATTTGAGCTAAAACACAATCATACAAAGATACCTCAGATAAATTTCATGCTACCAATGCACAAGTTCAGGGATTTTACTTTAAAAGAAAATCAATCCACCATCAAAATAAATAGGCAAATATATGACTTTCAAATCATTTGAAAAGCATAGTGCTTCTCTGTCTAACATAGACTCAAATGCTATAATTATAACTTTCAAATTTATGCAATAAAGTGTGTGTGTGGGGGGGGTTTGTTTATAAAAACTGGTTTTCTGTGCTTTTAATCTTCATCTTCTCACCTTTAGATATTCTGATGATGCAGACATTTGGTCATTTAAAGGTGTCCTAGAGATCTTGATTGCTGTCTTTGCTTTTTTCCTGTGTAAATGGACTATTTCAAAAGGCCTGTCTTCAAGCTCAGACATTCTTGTGCTTGTTCTACTGTTATTGAGACTTTCCACCAAACTTATGACTTATTGAGCTCTTCATTTCCAAGATTTGTATGGTTCTTTTTCAAAATCACTTTTGCTGAATTTCTCATTCATAACATGATTGTTTTCCTAACTTTATTTAACTGTTTATCTGCTTTCTGTCATTGAACTTTAAAATTTTATTTTTTCTTACTCTTTAACAGGCACCTCATCTATTTCAATTTCTTTGTAATTTGTCACTAGCATTATCTTCTGGAGATGTCATATGACCTTTTTCATATTTCTTGTATTCCTACATCAAGTATATCTATTACTTTTATAGTGAGGCCTTCTTGGTAAGCAACTTTCTCCTAAATACATATTGGAGTATCAATTTGTTTTGCAATTATGCCTTTGTTTCCAGCTGGGTACCATATTGTAATCCCCCTGTAGCTTCTTTTAACTATGATGAGTGAATTCAGGCACAGCATGTACTGTGTCGGGATTAGAAACCCACCATATCTGTGGGCTATGCAAGAGTGGGGACACTTTAACAATCTAGGCAGGTGTGGTGTAGAGAGTAGGTCTGTGTGGGCACACACTATGTGTCCCCCTATAATGGGAATAGTAACACCTACCAGAAGATAGGGGTTTCCTAACTGTTGAAATTCATTCTGTTGCCTATAAGAATCTCTGGCACTGGCTGCACCAGTAGTGGCGAGGGACCTAACGCACTTGTTCTCCAATTAGACAGTGTTGCAGGCCCAGGTTCTTCTTGAAAACAGGTGGTAGCAGGAACCACTACAACCCCTCTGTGGCTCTCACATGCAGCCCTGTCAACAGTGTGTGATCAGACAAGATGTGGGAGTTGTGGGAACTTCTGTATGGGTGACAAAAGGAACTATGATTTTTCTCTGTTGCTACTCTGAGAGTGTCTGCCCAGGAGTGGGACATCTGGCCAACCCCTAGCAGTGCATGCCTGGGGATAGGGTGACATTGAGGGCTTTTTTCCAACCAACTCTTTCAGCTGTAGAGTCTACCAGAGGTGAGTGACAACAAGATAGCTGGAGTCAGGGAATAATCTTCTTGGTGACCCCTTAGCTACGGGTGTCCAGTGGGGAGGGTGGCCTGGGTTCTTCTTCCTCCACCAGCTAAGGCGCCCTACAGGGCTTAACAGGGCATGTAGACAACCCATTACCAGGAGTGGAACAATCCTTCACAGGAGGAATGATTATTTTTTCCTGCCCCATTTAGCAAAAAGAAGAAATCTCTCTAGAACAGTTTTCAATTTGGGGCTTGGAGGGATTTTGCATGTGTGCACACACACATATCCCAGAGAACATTCAGCAATATCTTCAGACATTTTTGGTTATCACAACTGGGATGTGCTACTGGCATCTAGTGGGCAGAGGCCAGGGGTGCTGCTGAACATTCTACAGTGCGCAGGACAGACTCCCACAACAAGGAATTATCCAACCCCAAATGCCCATAGTGCCAAAAGGAAGAAACCCTGCTCTAGAGAATGTGCTATTTTAAACTGAAAACTATAAAGTATCCCCCGCAAGTGGAAACATTACCCAAGAATTTAAAAATATGCTTGGCTGGAGTCCTGGTCTCTCAGCATGGTTTGCAATGCTATCAAAGTGAGCACAAAGATTTTAAGAAGGCAGTTAGATTACAGGAGCTCCTTGAAGGCAGTGTCTGACTAGAGCCTTCAAGCCACCCACCGTGGCCTGGTACCAGGTGCCACCTCTATACAACAAGCAGCCTCCTACAGACACAAGCTCTGCCACTGCATCTGCCCCGTGGCATGGGACACCCCTACTGCAAAGATTCCCTCTTTTTTGACTTGGAGGCGGCCCTGTTACTTAAAATGTTCTTTTTTCTACTTATGTAAGTTCAGATAGGTTCATAACTGGGAATAGCTACATAATTTTCTCCTTAAGTTGTCGCAGATAATGTTAGTCAACTTTGTAGCTATAATCTTTTCCCGTTATGTTTTTCTTGTTATTTATAGACCAATTATCTATGTCGAGGGATAAAAGAATGGATCTTTTTTAGTTGGTTCATTTTCTGGAAATACAAGCAAACTCTGTGTATTCTAAAAATACATAAGCAATTTGTGTACTCTAATTTGCTACAGAGGGAGGGTCACCAATTGCTCATTAGATGTTATATTTGGAAAGATGTCTCCATATTCTGCTCCTCAAATATGGGGGAATTCTATTGCCTAGTTCACACAGAGTGAGAAGCTTCAACAATTCTAGGTAAGATGGACCAACCTAACACCAGACACAAACTAGAATACGCATGAGTCTCCAAGTCTTGGTATGCAGCAGAAATCACCCATTAAAACCAGATTTTTTAATCAATTTTGATTCAGTAGGCGTGGAGTAGGGCCCCTCAACTTCCATTTCTGACAAGTGGTGCTGATGTTGTGGTCTTGGAACCAAAAATTGAGAACCACTGTAGATTTTTACATTTAATTTTGATGAATTGTTTCAGTGTTAAATTATATTTAATAAATCAGTTCTTTGTTTCAACATCACATAGTATATTACTATAAGAGAAAGGCTAGTTTAGTTATCTAATTTTTGGGGAGGTGGGGACAAGGTCTCACTGTGTTGCCTCACGTGGTCTCAAAACCCTAAACTCAAGTGATCTTCCTGTCTCAGCCCCCTGAGTGCTGGATTACAGGCACATACAATTGGATCCAGCTTAGATTTAGTTCTTTTAGTAGGTATTCTTATGAACACATCTGAGATTAGAAAACATTAAGCCTTAAATGTTTTTCAACATTGCTTATTCAGAGCAACTGTTGGTATGATTTAAAATTATTTTTTATAGTTGTAGATGGACAGAATGACTTTGTTTAGTTTTATGTGGTACTAAGGATTGAACCCAGTGCCTTACAATATGGTAGGCAAGCACTGTCACTAGCTACAGCCCCAGCCCTGGTATGATATTTTTTAATGGTTTCTTTTCTATGAGCTCTTAAAAAAGGCCAATTTAATAATAAATGCTCACCACAACTATATCTAAACATACAGAAATCTAGAATTAAAAAACCAGACTCTAGTTTGTCAGTCTGAGGACCCACAAAATCTCATTTGTTTAAAATACTAGGTAGATACCCTATTAATGATATCATCCTTTTAATGATTTTGTTATTCAATCTTTTAAACCACTTTTGGTTTAAAATAATCACTAAAACTAAGCCAGTGTTAGAATTTTTTCTCCCCACTTTTTGAAATTTTCATTCTTGATTGAAGATGTGTCCTCATATCCTTGTTTTTTAAACTTTAAAAATTAAACATTTTTGTGGAGACCAAATTTCTACAAAATAGATATAAAGTTGGTTAACATTTTTCAGAGAACAGAAATTTATAAATGATTGTCCCATGGGAAATATCACATTTTCAATAATACATTTCATACAAATCAAATTCCATAGTATTTTAATACGAAGAATGAGACAAAAAGAGTTTCGTGATCAAGTCAATTTAGAGAATGATGAATTGGTAAAATTTCTATGGGATTTCTCAGTGAGTTTAATAAGCTTATAATCATTACAAATCTACTTGCTGTGCATCTTTTTCGGTGTGGCATGTTTGGGGAAGTGTTTGAGGACAGGATAACAAATAGATTTTGTCTAATATTCCACCTTGCTTGTTTGTGAAAGGATTCCTGAAGTTCTGTGTTGAATGTTCTGAAGCACATTTTGGTTCAACACGAAAAAAGACATTTCATCAGCTGCAACTGCCAGGGGTGCGGCAGGAGCAGAGGCACCAATGCTGTGTGCAGACTATCACTCCCCCAGATACCGAGGGGGTGGTTCTTTTTTTTCTCTCATTTCTTCTTATATAGTTGTGTAAACTAGCCTCTTGTGTTTACCACGCCGAACTATAACAACTTCCATGTTATATATTTCAAGAAATTTCCTGAAGTTTTCAAATCTTATTTCACTATGTTCTTAAAAAGTTTTAAATATATTTTTTTCCCAAATAAATAGAACATGTGCTTCAGTGACTGACACAGAAATGGGTATCAAAAGCATGGATAACAGCCAGGTGTGGTGGTGCACCCCTGTAATTCCAGCAGCTTGGGAGGCTGAGGCAGGAGGATCGCAAGTTCAAAGTCAGCCTCAGCAAAAGCAAGGCGCTAAGCAACTCAGTGAGACCCAGTCTATAAATAAAATACAAAATAGGGCTGGGGATGTGGCTCAGTGGTTGAGTGCCCCTGAGTTCAATCTCTAGGACCAAAACAACAACAACAACAAGAAGAACAAAAAACCCACAGATAACAAGGCTAGCACACATAAGGTACTGGGTTCAATCCCTAGCACTGGAGCAGGGAGGGGGAAGGAAGGAAGGAAGGACGGAAAAGCAAAAGGACAAATGAGATTTTAAAACTTCTGCATATCAAAGAAAACCATCAATAGAGTGAAAATACAATCTACTAAATTGGAAAAATATTTGCAAATCATCAAAATCTGTTAAGGTGTTAATATCCAGAATATATGTTTTAAAAATAAACAAGAAAACCCCTAAATAACTCAAAATATGATCAAAAGACTTGAATAGACATTTTTTAAAGAAGATATACAAATGGCCAATAAGCATATGAAAAGAGCACTCATCATCAGAGAAATACAAATCAAAACCACAATGAATTATCACCTCAAACTCATTAGGACAGCTACTGTTTTTTTTTTTTTTTTTTTTTTTTTAAAAACCTAGTAATGAGTTGGTAAGAATGGAGAAAAATTGGAACCCTGTGTACTGTTGATCAGAATGTAAAATGGTAAAACTGCTATGCAAAATAGCATGAAGAGTCCTCAAAAAAGTGACAGCCAGATTAATTCAACAGCTAAAATTCCCTCCTTTCCCCACCTGTGGCTACCACCACCTCCTTCCCAAATGGGTCTCAGAATATGTAAAAATTTTGTAGATGGTAAAGACAGCATTTCAAATCATCGGGAAAAGAAAGGACTATTTACTGAATGGTTGCAGAGCAAGGGTATAATACTAGGTAAAGAAAAGTAGGCTTCTGTGTCTCATTAAAGACCAAAATAAATTTCAGCTAGATCAAAAAGTCTTTAGTGTAAAACTGTGAAACCATATGATTTAAGAAAAAGGCTTAGGTGTGTGATTTTGGAGTAGAAAAATGTTTTCTTCTTAAGCATAAAGCAAACAAAAAAATTAGGGGGAAAATTGACATATTTAACCACGCAAAAATTAAAGAATATTGTGTTTGGACTTTAAAGCAGGTGGGCCATTTTGATCTGGTAATTAGACTTATAGAAATTCATCCTAAACAGAATCAGAGGCACATAGCAAACACTTGTGCAGAAAGATGTTAACTGACACATTTCCCATGATAATGAAACTTTCCAAACATTCTAAATGTTTCATAATAAAAACTTAAAATGGTTAGTTCTCTGTTCCAAAATCATGCTGGGCAAATTAAGAAGTAGCAATAAAAGCATAATTAGAAATATAACTATGAATATAATTGGCCAAAGTTGTAAGTGATTGCTCAGGAAAATAAGAATGAGACCTCAGGTGAGGCTTTCTTTTTTTGTACTTTTATATCTTCAAATATAATCTGATCTTTAGCTAATTGTATGCATTACTTCTGTATCAGAAAAAAAAAACATAAGCATAAAATTGTACAAACAGGATTCTACCTTTAAAAAAAAATCATTAGAATACAAAGGCCTAGAAAAAGAGAACATCCAGGACTGAGGCTGTGGCTCAGTGGTAGAGCGCTTCCCTAGCACCTGTGAGGCACTGGGTTCAATCCTCAGCACCACATAAAAATAAATAAATGGTTAAAAAAAAAAAGAAGAAGAAGAAGAAGAAGAACATCCAAGTACTGATTATAATTTTTCACTATTTGGATATTTATTATCTTGGCATCTTTTTGTACCTTGAATTTTCAAAATGAATAGGAAGTTCTTTTATAATCAGAAGAACATGCTATTGGTACTGGGGATTGAACCCAGGTATACTCTACCACTGAGCTACATCCCAAGCCCTTTTTTTTTTTTTTATTTTTTTGGTACCTGGGATTGAACCCAGGGGTGTTTAGCCACTGAACCACATCCCCAGCCATTTTTTTAAAACTTTGAGACAGGGCCTCATTAAGTTGCTGAGGCTGTCTTTGAACTTGTGATCTTCCTTCCTCAGTCTCCCAAGCTGCCCTGTTTACTTTTTATTTTCAGAGAGTCTGATGTTGCCAGGATGGCCTTAAACTTTCAATCCTCCTGTCTCAGCTTCCTTCCTGAGTTACTGGGATTACAGGCATGTTTCAATGTGCCCTGCAGAAAAAATATTAAAAATGAAATATGCTATCATAAAGAGTATGCTTTCTAATTCAATGAATTTTCATTATTTTATGTCATCATGTCCATCTTTTTATTCCCAAAAATGAACATTGCAGGTACTATAATTGAACCTTTCTTGACATTTGCCAACAACAGAACAATACCCAATAGAACATCAAATCATTAATGATCAGCTGATTATGTGCTATTAGTCTAGATATCAATTCTAATAGAGGGGAAGCCTTCAGAGTTATTACTGAACCAACCAAATATTAAATTAGATTGAAGACTTCTATTCAGCCAGGCGTGGTGGTGTATACCTGTAATCCCAGCAGCTCAGGAGGCTGAGGTAGGAGGATCACGAGTTCAAAGCCAGCCTCAGCAACTTAGGGAGGCCCCCAGCAACTCAGCAAGGCTGTATCTCTAAATTAATATATATATATATATGGCAGGGGATATGGCTCAGTGGTTAAGCACCCCTGGGTTCAATTCTTGGCACCAAAAAAAAAAAAAGAAAAGAAAAGACAAAATTCTATTCAGTTGTAAGTTTACATCATACAGGCTTCTCATTTCAGTGTAGATTTTAGGCATCAAATATGTAGATGTGCTAAAGATTTCCTCCTGTACAGAAGTGAATGTGGGCACTACTGACTGAAGGTCAGACCAGAGCTAGGGTTGCCCAAGAAACAGTAAACCCAAGACCAGAAACACATAGCTGGTGAGAATTTAAGACAGCTCTTTCTTGGTCCTCTCAACACAACTGCCTTAGGCAATGAACCAAAATGATGGCCAAGGTGGAAAAAATGTTTCACAACTCGCTCCTGCTGGTAAACGACCAAAACCAAAAATATGCAAGACTCACACACCAACACCCATAATTCTAGGAAGTTGGCCATCATGAGTCACGAGCTTTTCACGGACCCTTCTTCTGCATACATTCCATTCCATTCCTTCTTCTGGCCTAGGCTGTCCAGCTGTTGGCTATTTCTGACATTTTCTTCAAGGACGCCTTTGAAGCTCATTTTAACTCATCTAGTCAGAATTTAAATGTTCTAAAGGGAGGGAAGATAAGTAGTGGGCTCTGCCTCATCCTGAGACTCTGCTCCCCACTCCACTTCCTTCAGAAGAGCCCAAGAATGAGAGGTCTGTGAGGGTCCATTTATTTTGACAGCAGGATCAGTGGTTCCGAAGTGTAGCCCTTGGGCCAGAAGCACCAGCACTACCTGGCTACTTACTGGTACTGCTAACTGAGCCACACCTCAGACCACTTGAATCAGACAGTGGGGGTGGGGCTGTAACCTGTTTAACAAGCTCCCGGTGATTGTGATACTACTTAAGTTGCAGAACCACAGGTCTGGAAGAATAAGGGGGAACAAAAAGCCATAATATAATAAGCCTGGGAGATTATGTACAAGCAGAGATGAAGCCTACCCTTGCTAGGCTCTTAGCTCTTGCTCGTTTCTTTTAAATGTCAAGGACCTTGTTCTATGGTTACTGCCTTCCATGGTCTCCCCCACAAAACTGGTATGTTAGAAGCAGGGACTAATGAAGCTGAGCACAGCACAGGATGAATGAGTGCTTAAATTGGAACCAATGGAGTCTTTTGGTGTTCCCAGCACCAACATCCACCCCCCCCCAAAAAAAACCTCTTTATAGATTTCCCCTTTAGCAAATCAAACTGCTTACCTCTTTGTGTAGTTCTCATACACCTTCCCAAACACTATCCCTCGATGGGGTTGCCTTGGTGTCTGTATTTTGCTGTTAGTTATATACCTCTATTATTTGGGTTGAACTTTTGGGAAGCTTAAATTACTCTATTACATATATATTTATCTGGTATGTAGCTTTCAGAATTATTTAACTTAAAGATGAAGCTTCTATATGACACTCATCTCCAACATTTACTGTCATACTGTAGATCTTACAATACTGTTGATCACTTAGGAAACCAGTATCAACCAAGCTGATCCAGAGGCCCAAATCAATGGGCATTTTTTAGTAAATTACTAGCAAATAGAGAAGCTCTCTTTCTATTGAGATTGCCCATTATAAAATACCCACTTGGAGCTTCTGAGTGTCATTATGGAGAGAGGGTCCACCAGAGGCTAAAACCCGTTGGTGGAAAGAGGGAGAGTCAGAGAGGCAAAGTGCTACAGCATCAGGCTGTGATATGAGCTGGAAGAAACCTTTATTGGTTAAACCACTAGGACTTTGAACTTGTAGCCATAAGGAAAGTTTGTGAATGTACCCCAAATCTATGAAGTAACACTCTTCATCATAACCCCCTGCTTAGTGGTCTGAGAACCTGGGGTCTTGAACCCCACCTATGTTTCTACACTAGAAAATAGCTAAGTGCCAGGCATGGTGGTGCACACCTGTAACCCCAGCTACTCTGGAGGCTGAGGGATAGTGAGACCCTGCTTCAAAAAGGGCCCGGGATGTAGGTTAGTGATAGAGTGCCCTGTGTTCAATCCCCAGTCTCTGTGTCTGTCACACACACACACACACACACACACACACCCACAGAATCAAAGACACACTTTTTGAAAGTGTATTAATTAAAAAAAAACTACAAATAGTAATTATTATAAAATATAATTTAATTTCACTATTATTTACCACAAAATTTTAAAAATATCAATATACAGACAAGAGCAAGTGAACTGGAGAGAGCTAAAAACTGTATAAAAGGCAAATCTACACTTGAGAACATATATGAGCATCGGGTTCAGAGAGCCTACCCCAGACTGGACGGGTTTGCTAAGGTCAGTTCTCACTAGCAGCACATCTGGGAAGCTCCCTACACCAAAGTTCTTATATTATGTGAGAAGGCGCCCCCCAGACCTCCCTTGGAAAGCATTTCTCATCAACCAACCCACACCGGAGAAGCTGACTCATTCTAGGCACAGAAATCTTAAATAATGTCTCTCACAGGCCCCAGGGAGCTTGGGAAAATTAATGTCATCAAAACATAGCACTGTGAGAAAGGAAAGGTGGCACCTAGTGGCCACTTAGCTGTTTTTCTTTATGGCTTCTTGACAATGCTGTCAACCCTGCTCTGCCCTGAACAGTGTTGGGCAAATCTGAGTCTCTTAATTCCAGAGCTCAGCGATGACCTACCTGAATGGCAAGCACAGCTCTAAAGCAGGATCTGAAACAGAAACCACCAAACACAGTCTGGTAACTAGGCATGGGATAGTCCACATACTGGTGCCCCAGACTCCCTCCACAGAACGGGACTCAAGAACAGAAGTTAATTTATAGGAGACAAAAGTAATATGGCCTTTTCTGTTGTCACTGTAGATACACACTTCCCTTCAATTTCATTATTCACTAATATTCTCCACTCAGTATTTTCCTATTTCCCAAAGGATTTTCAAATTCAGTGACAACCAGATGGTGTCAACCTATAACTCAAATTTTATTTGACTGTAGGCTACCATCATGTAGTAAAATGTCTGATCAAATTTTTAAATCTGGCACATGACTAGAGGCTCAGTTACTTGTACTTAATCAAGGATCAATAAATCAGGTTGACTGTTTAACAGTAGGCAAATAGACATTAACACTAGTGGTCTGAAAAAGATCAATAAATATCTTTCAAACAGTATTTAGAGGTAAATATCATCCTGATGGTGTGAACTTTGGTCTACTTTAATAATATCCACTTGATGAAATGATCTAGAGCAGCACTGTCCAAAAGAAAGAATGAGAGCCACATGTGTGATTTAAAATTTTTTAGTAGCCACATTAAAGTAAAAAGATACAAGTAAAATTGTAATGTTTTGCTTAATTCAGTATATCCAAAATAACATTTGAATATGTAATCATTATAAAATTAACATGCTATTTTACATTCACATACTAAGTCTGACATGCTGCAGCCCCAGCACGTTTTACAATACAAATTTTATAATTTGTATTGTAAAATACAAATCTGGTTTGTATTTTACTTTGATAACACCTCTCAGTTTGTAACAGCCACGTTGCAAGTGTTCAATGCCACATGTGGCAAGTGGCTACAGTAAAGGACAGTCCAGTTCTAGGTCTACCCCAGTGCTTAAGTTCTGGATTAGAATCAGAGTCACAGCTGGGAGTAAACTCAGAAAGCAAACTTTTTTTTTTTTTAAATAAGTAAGGAAACTGAGGCACAGAGTTTTAAATGGCTACAGAGGGACTCTGGCTACATAGTCCCTGGCTACACAGGGACTCTTCCCACTCTGATATGATGTTACAGAATCAGAGGCTGTGTGCCTCTGATTCTGTTTAGGATGAATTTCTATAAGTCTAATTACCAGATCAAAATGGCCCACCTGCTTTAAAGTCCAAACACAATATTCTTTAATTTTTGCATGGTTAAATATGTCAATTTTCCCCCTAATTTTTTTGTTTGCTTTATGCTTAAGAAGAAAACATTTTTTCTACTCCAAAATCTGAGGTAACTCTCAGAGTTAAGAAAAAAATTACTGTCTTTGATATTTTCATGCAATTTATAGATGTGTTATTTCTCACCAAAATTCAAGATGTTAACTTATAGGAGACAATAGTAATATGCATAATCCATACAAATATTTTAGTCCTAATTGAATGAATTTTGGAGAATACACTAAAGTTGGGAGAACCACAGTACCATATAAAGCATGGATGGGCTGGATTCTGGGTCCAGGACAAGAGAATCTGCGGAAAAAATTAGAGTGGGCTAAAAAAAAAATAAATAAATAAAATTTAAAAATGTATATGCCCAGAGCATTCCAAGGGCTACCTGCCTGTTGGCCTATGGAATAACCCCTTCTTTTGCAATAAAAAACTCCTGCTGTGCAAGGCAGCAAGGGCTGCATCCAGAATCTCTGCCCCTCGAATCATGAGGGTTTGCCCCTCCTATTTTTGAGGCCATCCCATAGTGATGATATAACCTACCACCAGGAACCTGCAATGGTGCAGTTCCCTAAAAACAGCTCTGTTGGTGGGCAGGCAGAGGGGCCATGTGATCTTTCATGCTTCTTTCAACTTAGCTGTAGTGCTGGGGCTGCAGCACGTCAACCCTCCCTCACCTTGAAGGGTTTCTTTGGCGTGTTATAAACCTGGATGTCTCTCAAGGCCTCAAATGTCAGCCCAAGAAGGGTGCTGACCCCTGATGTTGCTGGAACACGGTATGGGCTCAAGAGCACAATGTGCCAGTACATCCTCAACTACACTTGAAAGAAACAGTTGCTTTGGGTGATTGCCTGTTGGTATGTCTGTCATTAACACATCTGATGAAAATTCTCATTTATCACTTACGGCCTCCAGAAATATCATGAAGGTCAAAGTAACACATTGCTTTGGTGAGGGGCTCAGAGGGAAATTTGCTGGAAGGGTGTAGCACCATATGGAGAAAAGTGGATTTGAACCCTTCATTGGGGCCTGAGGACTTCCCTCTTAGTTTTCCAGCCTATCCTTCTTTTGTTTGTAAAATACAAAAAAAAAAAAAAGACATAGGAACTCATTTGGTAATCTGTAAAGAGATATTAAAACACAGGTATTTATAAAAGTATGATTCCCAAGAAGGTAGGTATATAGAATTTTAATTAATCTTAGTTCTTATACTCAATTTGAGCTACTTCTGGATTAATTACTATTTAAAATAATGCTTTCCAAAATTTTAATTGTAACTAGAAAATTGGTTTTAAAATGCATTCTCATTGCCTTGATTAAAAAAATGTACTGAATATTTACTTCATTACTTTTTCCTTACAGGCATAACTGAAACTACCTAGAAAACTACAACTATTTCCTGGATCAATTAGTCATTTAGCTAGTGAGGCCATTGCTTTGCAAATATGTATAAAGAAACTAGCTTATACATATTAAACACTTTAAAATCCATGAATTTAATGTATGACTTTACCCAGGACATTTTTTTGGGGGGGGTACCAAGTATTTAACTCAGGGGCACTCAACCACTGAGCCACATCCCCCACCCTATTTTGTATTTTATTTAGAGACAGGGTCTCACTGAGTTGCTTAGTGCCTCGCTTTTGCGGAGGTTGGCTTTGAACTCTCAATCCTCCTGTCTCAGCCTCCCAAACCAGTGGATTACAAGAGTGTGCCACTGTGCCCAGCCCTTTACCCAGGACACTTAATCTGCCTGGACCTATTTCTTCCTAACCATGTTTCAACAGCAAAAGTCTATTCTATCTGTAATGAAAATCTTGAGTGTTTATATTAAGAGCTAGTTTTGTTAATCAACAAGATCTAGGACCTAAGATTCTTCCTTTTCTGTAAACAAAGTTGAAACTGTTTTTTTGGCTTTTTTCTGTTTTAAACAAGAAGTCATCTCACTTAAAATTCATCTGAAAGTGCTTGGCTGAGCATAAATATCCTGGCTGTGTTCTTGCCAAATTCTACAAAGATTGATTATAGTATTCATCAAGATTATGATTACAAGTTGCACTGTCCCTTTAAGCGTACAAGCACTCCCTGTTTTCTTAGAACGAATGCCCTATCCTCAATTAAGGAAATGCTCAAGAAATGGAAATGTTCCAAATTACACAAGCCTATATCACAAATCTGTGGTAAATAAATCTTAGACACAGGAAAATGTCCACATTAAATTTTCCAAACTCAAAACCACATAAAAAAATAATAAAGTCAAAACAACATGTATGTGGTGGTATTGGTCAGAAATATTTTAGTTAAAAATACGGCAGCTAGTGGGTTTTAAGCTATTTCATGGCATAAAGGGGGTGATAATAAACTGATCAGTTCTCTTTGGAGGAAAATATATTTTCCAACCTCCCTGTTGAGAGTAAGGTGCAAACCTATAAAAACTGGTAGATCATTAAGAAAACATGAAACCAGTAGTATCCATACAGTACTGAAGAAGAGACAGTGTTTTGTAAATGAAATGCTTGAAAATGTTTCTCATTTTTGGAGACAGAAGTCAAATGCTAGAGTGTCCATTGGATGTCACTGAAGTCCCCAGGGTCTCCTAGGCCCCCCTCTGCTTCTAAGTAATTCATGAAAGCAGCCATGGCTGTGTCCTCATTGTCACACAGGGCATCGAAATCCAGCTGTGCGCTGTCACCTAGTGAATTAAAATACAGGCTTGCATAAGTGAAGGTTACCAAAGTCACACATTTCACAAAATTGGAGGTTGAATCAAAAACGGCAAAGCAAGGCAGAGACGTCATCCAAGGTACTTTCAGAATGTGAAGCATAGGTCTAAAATTGGCAAAACCTGATGTATTTTTAAATAGGTCACCTATTTTTATAACAATCTGATGTTAGATAAGTTGCATTTGATTCATCCAATGTACAGAAGCTTTGTAATAGGAGATGGTACTGCTAAAGGGAACAGACTCTCAAAGTGTTAGGGCCTTGGGTGTACGTGCCTGGAAGGACAAATTTAACTTTCATCTGCCTTGAGAAAGATTTCCATTTGTTTAAGGCTAAAAGCAAAGGACTGAGACAAAAGTGTTATCTTCCAAAAAATCTGAAATTTTCTTACAGGTAGGTAACCAGATTTCTAATTGAAAAAGGATATATAGAAGAACCATTCAAATTAGAGATAGAAAGAGGTTCTAGAAATTAAGGGTTAAAACACAGATAAAGATTAACTGGTTTCTGGATATCTTTCTAAGTACAATAGAATTGAAGATGATTTCTATGTGGTTCTCTGTGTGAAGCTGAATCAAATCCCTTGATTCTCTTTAGCCTCAGCTTTCTAGAAACTGATGTCAGTTATGGGTGTCTGAAAATCTTTGATTCAATTTATTAAAATCTTATACTTCTTTTTGTGATATATATCCTTTAAAAAATTCTTGGTGATTCTTGAATGGATATTTTTTTCCCTACATAGAAATACCTTAGATGTATTTAAATTGCATGTATTCTGGGCTGGGGTTGTGGCTCAGTGGTAGAGTGCTTGCCTAGCATGCACAAGGCACTGGGTTCAATCCTCAGCACCACATAAATGTAAAATAAAGATATTGTGTCCACCTAAAAGCTAAAAAATAAATATAAAAAAATTAAATAAATAAATAAATAAATTGCATGTGTTCAGCAACATCTAAAACCGACTGAAATAACAACTGAATTCTTCACGGCACCTATATTTTAAAATCAAGAGTATGGTTTCTCTATTTAGAATTTGGAATGAGAAAAATCTTAGTTTTAAAACAGTGTGCTTCTTCAGAAGTCTTCTGTGCCTGAAAACAGTGAGTAAGAGGAAGTTTCTGGAAAACTAACGTGGCCGGCTGATGCCAGAGACAACTTACTGAGGAGAGGTTCGTGAGTGCTCTGGCTTTGCCTGGTTGTCTCCAGCTCCCCTGTTTCTGAAGGACTCAGTGAAAACAACTCCTGATTTGACATCTGCAAAACACAGAATAATGCATAGTTAGGTTTGCACTTGAGTGAGATAAAAACCCCTTGGCAGTCAGCAGACAGGGACCTGCCACCAGCACCACGGCCCCCTGGCAGCGAGCACTTACTGAGTGCTACAGGGCAAGCACCCCATGGGCATCATTCCATTTCATTTCTCAAATGTGAGGATCTGAAGTCTAAAAATACATTATCTTTCTCAAGGTGTTGAGGCCATGATAATAAACCAAGGCCACTAGGCTCTAAAGCCACCACCTCAAACCACAACGAAAGGTATATGCTATAAGGAAAAATTTTACAAGAAGAAGGCAAAATTTATGACCACAAATTCTTTGTGTCAAAGTCATCTCAGTTAAAAAAAAATGATGGCAAACCTATACTTCTTGTGAAATTACTGGGCAATAGTACTTTAGAGTGCAGAACAGATTAGAGCAGATCCTTTTACCAAAAAGTTTTAGACTGTTCCATGCAACACAATCTAATATTCAATGTAGCTCACAAATCATTGGTCTGTATTATTGTATTAGGTTGATGTATTTTATCTACAAAAAGCCTATATAGAGTATGGTACTGGAGATTTTCTTACAATAACTTAAATCTGTTTCCTAGCATATTGCCCCATTTGCTAAATGCATGAACAAATGAATGAACAGGTCAGAAGACTTAGATTCTTACACAAATTCTATATAATATTTATATTTTTAGGTTTTTGTCCCTGGTCATATATAAATTCTTTTCTCTCATATTCTTCTACTACCTAGTTTACATACTTACTTTAGAGCTTTTTGTTATTTGTATCATATTAGAATTATATTGTATTTTCATCTTCTAGTTGAGTACTATGTTTAGTCATTTTTGTATAAGCACCAAGACATTTCAATTAGCTAGTGTATGTTTAATTGAATGAAATAGCAGGGCTGGGACTGTAGCTCAGTGGTAAGCATTTATGAGGCCCTGGATTTGATCCCCAGCACAAATTTTTTTTTTTCTTATGGCTTATCTTTTTCAAACCACAGGAATACATGTAATCTACCAATTTAGAACCTAACTATAATCACAGCTACCATTAATTGAGCATTTACTATGTGCCAACACTGTTTTAAGAGTTTGTTTTTGTGTTAAACCACTGAATTCTCACATTCCTTCAGGGGATATATTATCATCCCTGCTTTATAAATGAGGAAATTGAGGCACAGAGTTTAAGTAACAAACCCAAGGCTATATAGCAGTAAGTGTCTGAGTCACAGCTTGGACCCAGATGGTATTCTAACAACTTCACCCTTAACCATTATTCTAAACTTTGATGCATCTTAAAAACCATTGAGTGGCAAGAAAGAGTTCATTTTCTTTTACAGGATGGTTTCTTTTCTCAAAAGAAATAATCAAAGAGCAAATTTTATCATTCACTGATTTCGTGAACATTGTCATTTGAGTGTACTTACATTCCTGCAGGTGACAGTGTGATTATCTCTCATTGGCTCTGTTGGACTTGAATCATCAAAGGACGAAGACTGTAACCTTTAGAAAGTGACACATAAAACATATGCCTTATTTACATATTTAAGGAGAAATTTGCATATTTTTGTCTCTGAATACATAAAATACAGCAAGGAACTTGAGGCTGAATGCCATAAAGGTTTTCCCAATCAGTCTGACTTGTTCAGTGCCAGAGTTACTTTTGAAGTGGAGTGCTGAAAGACACAGTAAAAAAAGAAGTCAAGCTCTAGAACAAAGCCTTTGAGTAAACCTGCCACATAATAGTAGAGCAAAAAAACAAAAGGAGAGCAGTGTAAATCAGCTACTTGTGTCAAAAATCAGTCCTCACACTGTCCCTGGTAGTGCATGCCTGTAATCCGAGCAGCTTGGGAGGCTGAGGCAGGAGGATCTCGAGTCCAAAGCCAGCTTCAGCAACTTAGGCCCTAAGCAACTCAGTGATAAAATATTTTTAAAAAGGGCTGGGGATGTGGCTCAGTTATTAAGCATCCCTGAGTTCAATCCCTAGTACAAAACACAAAAAAAATCAGTCCTCATGAAGATTTTATGCCAAAACAGAAAATCAAAGATTATTAACATTCTATAATCATTTTCAAGTGAGAAATATAATTTTTATCCCAAATAATCCCCAGGCACAGAATCAATGAAACATAGCACAGAGAAGAGAATGGCAAAAACATAACTTTACGTCTTCATGTATTCCTAAGAACGTTGGTAAGAAATTACAGAGGAAGAAACTAAAACAGAAATAAAATGCCTTAGGTCGCAAAACCATGAGAAGGAAAGATTGGGGATGCATCTAGGGGGTTTTCCAAAGGACAGTCCATGC
Source organism: Marmota marmota marmota (assembly GCF_001458135.2). Classification (NCBI taxonomy): domain Eukaryota; kingdom Metazoa; phylum Chordata; class Mammalia; order Rodentia; family Sciuridae; genus Marmota; species Marmota marmota. The sequence continues at coordinate 97,006 of NW_025999960.1, read as the reverse complement.
ATGCAGCTCAGCCAGCTTTTCATTTTGTGGTTTCATTCCCCCTCACCTCCACCAGTTTTATTAAAGTATAACTGATTTACAAAATGTTTGATATAGGTATACATTGGAAGATGACTAACATATTCATTTCATACCTATTTTGTGGTAAGAACACTTAATATCCACTCACCTTGCAGTTTTCAAATACATTTAGTGCATTACTATTAACTACATAGTTACCATTTTGCACAACAGATCTCCAGAACTTATTTACCCTCTTATTGAAACTTTGTACCCGTTGACCAACATCTCCCTGACCCCCATCCCTCATACACCAATCTACTTCTATCAGTTTTATTTAGATTCCAGATATAAGTGAGATCATGCAGCACTGGTCTTTCTGTGCCTGGGTATTTCACTTAAAATAACATCTTTCCTTCATGTTGTTGCAACCGACAGGGTTACAATGCCTTTGTATACCTGTATAGTATTCCACAGTTCTTTTCATTCACTGATGGACACTTACGTTGATTTTTTGGTTATTGTGAATAATCCTGCAACAATTGTGGGGGTACAGATACTGCTTTCATTTCCTTTGGATATATCTGATAGTGGGATTGCTGGATCATATGGAAGTTTTATTTTTAATTTGAAGAGGAACCTCCATACTATTTTCAATAATGGCTGCAATTAGATTCCCACCAACATTCTCCATATCCTTGCCAACAATTGCTGTCTTTCATCTTTATTATATAGACATTCTAACTGGAGTGAGGTGATATCATTGTGGTTTTGGTTTATATTTTTCTGATGATGGTGAGATTGAGCATTTTTTCTTATGTATTGGTCATCTGTATGTCCTTTGAGCATTATCTATATCCTTGCTCGTTTTCTGAGTTGTTTTCTTACTGTGGAGAGGTTTGAGCTCCTTGTCTGTTTTAATATTATTTTAATATATTGTCAGATATTGGAATTGTAAATATTTTCTCCCATTCTTTACCCTGTGGTTTCCTTTGCTCACAGAAGTTTTTAGTTCGATAAAATCCTATTTGTCTATTTTAGCTTTTGGTTGCTTGTGCTTTGGGGATCCTTTTCAAAAACCACTGTCCAGACCAATGTCATGGAGCTTCTCTTCTGCTTACTCTTTTAGTAGTTTTATAGTTTCATGTGTTTTAATCTATTTTGACTTGATTTTTGTATATGGTGTGAGACAAGAGCCTAATCTCATTTTTTCTGCAGGTGGGTATCAGCTTTTCAACATCATTTATTGAAGGTACTGTCCTTTATTGAGTGTTGGCAACTTGGTCAAAAAACAATTGATCATAAATGAGTGGACTTACTTCTGGGTCCCTGGTTCTGATCCATTGCTCTGAGCCTGTTTTCATGCCAGTAACATGCTGTTTTGATTACTCAAGCTTTATAGTTGATTTTTGAATCAAGTGGTATAATGTATCACATTCTGTTATTTTTGCTCAAGATAGCTTTTGTGGTTCTGTATGAATTTTAGATTTTTTCATACTTCTATGAAAAATGTTATTGGAATTTTGATAGGGATAACACTGGATCTGTGGATTTATTTGGGAAATATGGACATTTTAATAATAATTGTCTCAAACCATGAACATCCACTCACCTAGCTTTTCATTTATTTGTATCGTCAATTTCTTTCACCAGCATTTCACAGTTTTCTGTGTGCACATCTTCCATGTCCTTGGTTAAACTGCTCCTAAGGTTTTTTGTTTTTGATAGATATTGTGAATAGAATTGTTTTATTGAATTCTTTTTGGATAGCTCATTGTAAATATATAGAAACACTGCTGATTTTATATCCTGAAACTGAATTTGTTTATTCTAAAGAAAATTTTGGTGGAGTCTTCAGGGTTCTCTCCATATAAGATCTTGTCATTTGCAAAAAGACAGTTTTACTACTTTGTTTCCCACTTGGATGCCTTTCACATCTTTTACTTACCTACCTGCTCTGGATCAGACTTAAGCACTATATGGATTGAAGTGGTAAGAGTGGTGGGCATTTCTATCTTGTTCCCAATCTTAGAGGAAAAGTTTTCAGATATTCACCATTCAGCAGTCTATGGGCTTCTCGCATATGGACTCTATTAAGTTTAGTTCCATTCCTTCTATAGTTTGAGTATTTTTTATCATGAGATGTTGAATTTTATCAAATGCCTTTTACACATCTATTGAGATGATCTTATGATTTTTATCCTTCACTGTTAACGTGGTATATCACATTTATGGACTATGCATGTGTTAAATGATCCTTGCTTCTCAGGAATCAATCTCATTCAGTCATGGGGTATGACACATTTAATATGCTGTTGAATTCAGTATGCTAGTATATTTTGAGGATTTTTGCATCTATGTTCATGAGTGATATTGCCCTTTAATTTTTTGTTTCTCTTTCTGTGGGTAGTGTTGGGGATTGAATCAAGGGTTTCATACATACGAAGCAAGTGTTCTACCATTGAGTTATATCCTGACCCCAGTTTTCTTTTCTTGTGGTAATCTTATCTAGCTTTGGTATAAGGGTAATGCTAATCTCATAAAACAAGTTTGGAAGTGTTTCCTCCTCTTAATTTTTTGGAAGAATTTCAGAAGGATTGGTATTAATATTGTTTAAGTGTCAGGTAAAACTCAATAGTAAATCCATCAGCTCCTGAGTTTGTATTACTGATTTAATCTCCTTATCTTTATTGGTCAGTTCAGATTTTCTATTTCTTCTTGATTAGTCTTGGTGGATAGTATGTTTCAGGGAACTTAATCCATTTCTTATAGGTTATCCAATTTTTTGGTATATAATTGTTCAAAGCAGTATTTTATTGTCCTTTGTATTCCTTTGGTATCAGTATTAATATCATTTATAACTTTTAGTTTATTTTTTAGTGTATATATTTGAAGTATATAATGTTTTTGATATACGCAGCTCCAGTTGTGTATGTGTTCAGCACCAAAAAACCTAAGCAAATTTTTAGGATACGATATTAACTCATGTTCTCATGTTGTACATTAGCTCTCTAGATTTAGTCACCTACAGAAATGCAAATATATATACTTTGACCTACTTCTCCCCATTTCCTTCCCCTCCCTGCCTGTGGTAACTACCACTCTGCTCTCTACTTGCTGTTTCTATTTATTCCACCTTTTTTTCTTTTGATTCTGTATGTAAATGAGAATACATTATATTTCTCATTCTGTGTATGGATTATGTCACTTGGCATAATGCCCTCCAGGTTCATCCATGTTGTCATTGTTCATAATTTGAGTCTTCTTTTTGTTCTTGGTCTAGATAAAGATATTTCAGTTTTATCTTTTCAAAACCCCAACTTTTAGTTTCATTTGATTTCTAATTTTCAAATGTCCATTTATTTCTGCTCCAATAATTTCCTTCTGCTGACTTTGGGCTTAGTTTGCTCTCCTTTTTCTAGTTCCTAGAGGTATCAAGCTAGGTTATTTGATATATTCGTTTCTCCCCCTTAATATGTATTTTCCACTAAGAATTGCTTTTACTGCATCCCATATATTTTTGTATGCTGTGTTTAAACTTTCATTTGTCTCCAGAATTTTTTTCTTTGATTTATTAGTTGTTTAGTGATACACTGCCTAATTTCTACATTTATTAATTTAAAAATTTTCCTCTGATTTCAAGTTTCATACCACTGTGTTCAGAAAATACATTTGATATATGATTTATTTCAGTCTTCTTAAAATTTCTAAGACTTGTTTTGTGGCCTACCATATAACTCAAGTGTTCTTGAAAACAATGTAGTCTGCAGCAGTTGGATGGGATGTTCTCTATATGTCTGTCTGATCAATTTGGTGAACAGTGGTGTTGTTCATGTGCCCTGTGTCTTCACTATTTGTCTGGATGCCTTTATCCATTGCTAAAACTATGGTACCTACTATTAATGCAATTTATCTCTTTAATTTCATCAATATTTGCTTTACCTATTTAAGTGCTCTGATGGTGGGTGAATAAATATTTATAATTGTTATATCTTCTTGATCTAGTGACTTATTTATATGATGACTTTCTTTGTCTCTTGTCACAGTGTTAGACTTAAGGTCTATCTTGTCTGATGTGAATATAGCCACTCCTGCTCTCTTGGTTACCACTGGCATGAAAAAAATCTTTGTTCATCCCTTCATGGCCAGCCTCTCTCCTTGGAGCTAAAATTAATCTCTTGTGGGCAGCATAGAGCTGGATCTCGTTTATAACCCATTTGAGCCACTGTATATCATTGAGTGAAGAGTTAATCCATTTACATGTAATTATTGATAGCTGACTTACTCTGCCATTTGTTTTCTGTGTTGTAGCTTCTGTGTTTCACTGTTTATGACCTGATTTCTCTTTTTCTTTTTTTGGTGGTGACATATTTTGATTTATCTTTTATGTGCCTACTATAGGTTTTGTATTTGCCATGAAGTTTACAAAAACCATCTTATAACAGGTCATTTTTAGATGGCAATTTCAACCATATACAAAACTTCTATACTCTTTCCTCCATTTTATGTCACTGGTACCATTTTCTTTTGTCTATCATATATCTGTTAACAATAACTAGTTATAATAATTTGCTAATACTTTCGTCTTTTAAATTTTATGTTAGAGTTAAGTGATTTGTGTACCACATCACCGTATTAAAATATTCTGAATGACTATATTCTTTACAGGGAGTTCTATATTTTCATGTTTTTATGTTAATGTCCTTTCATTTCAACTTAAAGAACTCTGGTTAGCCTTTCTTGTAAAGAAAGTCTTGTAATGAACTCCCACAGCTTTTGTCTGGAAAAATCCTTCTCCCTCTTTCATTTCTGAAGGACAGACTTCCTATATATAGTATTTTTGGTTGGCAATATTTTTCCCCCTTTCAGCATTTTGATAATATATTCTCACTAGTTCTGGAACTACATTTTTCTGTTGGGAATTTGATAGTCTTAAGGAGGTTCCCATGTTTATGACAAGTTACATCTTATCTTTATGCTTTAAAAGTTCTCCTTGTCTTTGATTTTTGAGAATTTGATTAAATATGTCTCAGTGACCACCTCTTTATATTTACTCTATTTGATCTTTATGGATCTGAATGTTCATTTTTCTCTCTAAGTTTGGGTATTTTGTGCCATTTCTTTAAATCAGATTGCTTTCCCAAGACTGAAGTTTCAGCTCAATGCTAGAGGGCTTGCCTAGCTAGCACTTGTGAGGCACTGGGTTCAATCCTCAACACCACATAAACATAAATAAATAAATAAAATATTGTGTCCATCTACAATTAAAAAAATATTTAAAAATCAAACTAGAACAATACGAGAATGCCTTTTTTTTTAATCACTTCTGTTCAACATAGTCCTGGAAACTAGCCAGAGCAATTAGAGGAAAGAAATTAAAGAGATATGAATAGGAAAAGAAGAACTCACTATCCCTATTTGCCAATGACATGATTCTATATTTAGAAGACACAAAAAATTCCATCAGAAAATCTGTAGAACTCATAAATGAATTCAGCAAAGTAAGAGGATATAAAATTAACACCCATAATACATCAGTGATGAATCCACTCAAGGAGAAATTAGGAAAACTACCCCATTTGCAATAGACTCACAAAAAAAAATAAAATAATTGGGAATCAATCTAACAAAATAGGTGAAAGACCTCTACAGTGAAAACTATATAACTCTAAAGAAAGAAATTGAAGAAGACCTTAGATGAAGGAAAGATCTCCCATTCTTGGATAGGCAGAATTAGTATAGTCAAAATGACCATACTACCAAAAGTGTTATACAGATTTAATGCAATTCCTATTAAAATCCCAATGAAATTCTTCATAGAAGTAGAAAAAGCACTCATGAAATCCATTTGGAAAAATAAGGGACCCAGAAGAGCCAAAGCAATTCTTAGCAAGAAGAGTGAAGCAGGAGGCATCACAATATTAGACCTTAAACTATACTACAAATCCATAATAACAAAAACAGCATGGTATTGGCACCATAACAGACATGTAGGCCAATGGTACAGAATAGGAGACACAGAAACAAACCCACATGAGCACAGTTATTTCATACTAGACACAGTCACCAAAAACATTTGT
>NW_025999960.1:72023-90904 GCF_001458135.2 Marmota marmota marmota | reverse complement strand
CGGCTCCTGCAGCCCTGGCCTCGCCGCCTCCCGGAGCTCCGGTTCCGCAGCGCCGCGCGGGGGCGGGGCTTTCTTTACTCTTTTTCACTCTTTTTTCTTTTGTTCCTCTGACTGGGTCATTTCAAATGACCTATCTTCAAGGTCACTTATTCTTCTGTTTCATAGTCTGCTGCTAAAGCTCTCTATGGAAGTTTTCAGTTCTGCCTTTATATTCTTTAGCTTTAAGATTTCTGTTTGGCCCATTTATGGATTCTCTGTGTTGAATTTCTCATTTTGTTTGTTGTTTTCCCGATTTTATTTAGTTGTCTGTGTTTTTTTTATAGCTCGTGTTGATCTCCATTTCTTTAGAGTTTTTGGCAGTGTTCTGTTTCCCTGACTTTTTTCATGATCCTTATGGACTTGTGTTGGTGCCTTCACATTTGAAGAAGTAGACCCCTATTCCAAAGTCTTTACAGACTGGCTTTGGCAGAGAAAGATCCTCACCGGTTAGCCTGTGTAGAGATTCTGGGGAATGGGGATGATATCTAGCAGAGTCCATAGGCAAGCTTGCCTGTAGGGTCCTCGAGCAGACTGGTTGGGATTGGGTCAGCAGAAGGGTGAATCTGGTACCCAGATTTACAGACGCCAACCTGGTCCATGTGGTTGGGCCAGGATCCTGGTTCTGAAGGGTATATTTAGCTCTCTGGTGTAGTCCTGGGTTCATGGGGATGAGTTCAGAGCCTGAGTATACAGGGGTCAGCTGAGCGCTGGAGTAGTTCTAGAGTCCAGGTCCATATTGGCAGTTGTAGAGCCTTGCCCCATGGATACTGGCCCAGGACCAGGGTCTACTGAAGAAGACCTGATCTAATCTCTGGGTGCATCAAGACCAGAGACTGAGTTGATGGTGCAATCTTAGGGCATGGGGCCTTGAGGACAGGCCTGGCTTCAAATTTCATAGAGCTAGGCCTATGCTGATGTCCACAGTGAAGCTGAGTGCTCACTTTACTCTCCCTCCCTCACATGGATTCTTTAGCTCTTGTGATGGTATTTTCATGAGCATAAAGTTGTTTGTGTTAATGTTTCTGAAAGGAAAAGGGCACTTAAAGTCCTATTCTGCCATCTTGCTGACATCACTATTGGTTCATATTTTAAAATCACTACCTGCTCACTTAGTCTTGCATTAATGAAGAAAAATATCCTATCCCTCATGCCGTTCACTTCCAAATTAATGTTCTGAATCATGGTTGTCTTCATATTAGTCCTCTGCAAAAACAAATCTAAGTCCCTTCTCTACTTTACCTTAATGAGAACTCCTCATTGCTCATCAAACCAGCTTCTCTTTCAATTGAATGTGCTTGTCCTTTGAAACTAACATGTTTTTCCTTCTCACTTTATACATTAACTGAGGTGCCACCATATAGAAATGCCCTCCCTACTGTATCGTGAACTTTCTGACAGAACCCAACTGTCAACACATGGCTCTATTTTCACTTATGATGTCCCTGTAACATAGTCAAGCAATTTTCAAAAAGAGTGCCAAGAACATTCAATGGGGGAAAGGGGTTGTCTTTTCAATAAACATTATAGAAAAACTGGATATCCACATGCAAAAGAATGAAGTTAAACTCTTACCTTAGTACAAAAACATCAAAGACTAAACTTAAGTCCTCAAACTCTAAAATTCATAGAAGAAAATAGTGGAATAGCTCCATAACATTGAATTTGGAGAGAGAATTTTAATATTTATTTTTTAGTTATCGGCAGACACAACATCTTTGTTTTGTATGTGGTGCTGAGGATCGAACCCGGGCCGCACGCATACCAGGCAAGCGCGCTACCGCTTGAGCCACATCCCCAGCCCCATAACATTGAATTTGGCACCAATTTTTTTTTTGGATATGACACCCAAAACCAAGAAAGGAAATAACAAAAGAAAGTGGATAAATTTGGACATCAGAAACAAAACTTTTGTGCAAAAAAAAAAAAAAAAAAAAAAAACCAGCAAAAAGGCAAACCATAGATTGAGAGGAAATACTTGCAAATAATTTATCTGATTGAGGGCTAATGTCCAGAATATATAAGCTACTTGTACAAACTCAACATCAAAACAACCATATTACAAAATGGGCAAAGGACCTGAATAGACAATACTCCAAAGAATGGAGACTAAGGGCCAATGAACACATGAAAAAAAAAATTCTCAACATCAGTAATCACTAGATAAATGCAAATCAAAACCAAAAGCAGATGCCACTTTACATCCATTAAGATGGCTATTATCAAAAACAAAACAAAATTACAAGCATTGGTAGGAATGTGGAGAAATTCAAACTCTTGTGCATTGCTGGTGAGAATGTAAAATGGTGTAACAGAAACAGTACAGTGGCTCCTCAAAAAAAAAAAAAAAAGAAAAAAGAAATACCAGATAATCCAACAATTCTACTTCTGGGTGTATACACAAAGGAATTAAAAGCAAGGACTCAAACAGATATTTGTATATCCATGTTCATAGCAGCATTACTCATAATAGCCAAAAGGTGGAAACAACCCAGGAGTCTATTCATCCACTGATAAACAAAATGGGGTACACACATACAATGGAATATGACTCAGCCTTAAAAGAAAATTCTTACACATGCTATAACATGGATAAACTTGAAAGCATCATGTCACAAAAGAACAAATACTGTCTAATTCCACACACAGGGTACTCAGAGTAATAAAATTCATAGACCTAAAATAGAATGGTGGTTGCCAGGTACTAGAAGAAGGGGGTATAGGAGTTTTTGCTTAAAGAGTTCAGAGCTTCAAGTGGTAGCGCGCTCGCCTGGCATGCGCGGGGTGCTGGGTTCGATCCTCAGCACCACATAAAAATAAAATAAAGATGTTGTGTCCACCGAAAACTAAAAAATAAATATTAAAAAATTCTCTCTCTCTCTCTCTAAAAAAAAAAAAAGAAAAAAAAGAGTATACAGAGCTTCAGTTTTGCAAAATGAAAAAGTTCTGGCAGTAGTGGTGATAGCTGCGCTAAATGTGCCCATATTTAATGCTAATAAACTGTACATTTAAAAAGGGTAAAAAATAAAATGCACATCCAGATCCACTAATGTCTTTTCCATTGCCTAAGTCACTGAGTTGTTAAGATGGGAAGGAAACTTGGATCCTGTAATGAAAGTCAGTCTAGGATTAGATGCCAAAAATGCAAACCACACATTTGAGCAACTAATCATGTACTATGTGGTAAAATCAGTTTTACATTGTATGTTTATGATGAGATTTATGATCAAAGCACATGATGAAACATGTTTTACAACTGAATTATTAAAGTACATAGTACACAGTTTAAGTATTCAATAAGTATTTGTTCATTAAATAGGCAGATCAAAGGCAAATGGCAAGTGTCTCAGTAGTGATTTTTTTCAATTCAAAATTCTTAAAAATTGCTAAAAATTAAAATTGTACAAAGTCAAATAAAAAATAAAAAGATAAAAATATCACTCTTTTATATTTACTGTCACCTAATACCCAGTCCCAAATATGAAAGGTAGCCAGTTTGAACAAATTTTTCATATTGCCATATATTATATTATAGACTCAGAGGTTCCTTCTCTGTAACTGCAAAATCTCAAACACCCTGAAAATAGGAAGATTTTTCTAAAATCATTTAGTAGCAAAATCTGAACTCAGTAAAATCTAATCTTGACTGATATTTTTTAAAAATTCCATTTTATGTTATTTAATGACTATTTACATGCTTCACTCCAAAAATGTATTTTTATCTTCTAGTATGGAAAATTTCCAACAGATTAAAAAAAGGAGATGGTATGAGGAAATCTTGTGTACACCCGAACAGCTTCAATACTTATTAACTCTTTCTTAATCTTATTGAATGTGTATATCCACAAGCTCTTATTTCCCTTTTGCCCTTAGGATTATTTTGAAGCATATCCCATTTTCCACTTAATCCATACCTACCTCTCAAGGCAGAAATACTGATGCAAATGACTGTAGTCTTGCCCATGATACAAGTGTTCTCTGGAGGTATTACACATAACCCTTAAAAAAGGGGAGTGGGTGGGAATTCCCAAACATATTTTTCTTTTTTTTAAATTTAATTAATTTATTTTTATGTGGTGCTGAGGATTGAACCCAGTGCCTCATGTGTGCTTTAGGCAAGTGCTCTACCAGCCCCAGCTACAGCCCCAGTGCCCAAACACGATTTTTCTAATATCCAAAGAAATTGAGTTCTAAACAATTCTGAGTTCAAAACACGTAGTCCCAAGGGTTTTAAGTGGGCAATTATGAACCTGCATACACACATATCCACATATATACACATATTTTTCCTCATACAAGTTTGTTATTCTACATGCTATTCTTTTTTTTTTCTATTCCTGTGCCTTTTGCTATTCAATATACATTTCAGTCTTTCCATATTAGCATAATAGAGCTACCCATCTTTAAACAGTTTCGGAGTATTTACTATATGGATATACCAAGAATTATGAATTATGGTTGTAACAAATATTTAACAAATAGTAAAGCAAAAAAATAGTCTTGCTCATAGGTCTTTATACAGATGTTTAAGAAAATGTGCTCCTGGGGTAGAATTGGTAAGTCTGAGGTTATATATACATTTACATTTTTGATGAATATTGTCTAATTGTCCTCCAAAGTTACTGTATTAATATACATTCACACACCTTACGATGTCTGTTTTCTCATTCTCTCACCAATACTGAGTATCAACTTTCAAATATTTGATAATCTTCTAAGTGAAAAAAGTACCAACCTCATTTAATTTAATATGTGTATATTTAACTGAGTAGAGATGAGTAATTTTTAAAGTTTCTCAGCCATTTGATTTTTATATTCTCTTCATGTCTGCTAATGTTTTTAAAAATTTAATTTTGATTATTAAAACTTTTTTATACTATGAAGTTTAATATGCAGTTATGTAAAGTTTAATATATACATACATTTTTATAAAAGTTCATATAACAAAGTTAAAGATAAATCAAACTGGAAAATGTTCATTTCATGATAGTTTGATTTTATTAATATATGAAGAGTTTTATAGCATAAAGAGTAGTTATAAAAAGTTTTAATATATAAATTCTTATAAAGTTTACATCTATGTACTAAACTTGATGCACAGTATGACTTATTTCCATTTACTGATTTAAAAAGCCACTTTTACTATACAGTAACTTTCCATATGCAGTTGAGTCTATTTTGGAAAACTAATCTTTTACATTAATCTATTTGTGGGTTATACCAAAATATAGTGATTACAGCTTTAAAACATTTTTTAGTCTCTGACAGGGTTAGTCTCATTTTATTTTTTTTTGTTTTGAAGTTTTCTAGACATTTTAATATAATTAGTGTCATTTGTCAAATTCCAAAAATAAATGCATGATAGCATTTTTGACTGGATTCAGTCTAAGGATACTACATTTTATATCAAATTTTCACAATGAAAAACAGCTATGTCATAAAAGTTATTTGAGTTACCTTTTCTGTATCTTTGTAAATATTAAAGGTAGTGGTTGTTTTATGTAGGTCTGGAAACTTTCCTTTTTTATTTCATTTTGGATGGTGCTGGTCAAACCCAGGACCTTATACATGCCAGGTAAATAGTTTACCACTGAGCTAAACCTCAACCTCAGCCCTGGATACTTCTTGTGAAATCTATAGGGCTGGAGTTGTGGCCCAGTGGTAGAGTGCTTGTCTGGCATGTGTGAGGCCCTGAGTTCAATTGTCAGCACTGCATATAAATAAATCAATTAAATAAAAGATCCATTGACAATTAAGAAATATTTTTTAAAAATTTGTAACAAAATATTTTATTTTTTAAAATATTGTTCTAGTGCTAATCTCTTCCATTATGTTAGTAAACTGCCTATTTGCTTATAGAAAAACTGATTTTTGTATATTGGTTTTGTAAATGATAAATTTACTTGTGAAAATATATGCAGCAATAAAACATTACCTTTGTAAATTCAGAACTTCGTTTGCAATGTCTGTTCCGATACTGCCAGCACCAAGTACAGTTCCAGTAGACATTCCAGGCACATGGATGCAAGATTGCTTAGGGGATTCTAAGCAACAGCAAAAGAAAAATAATTCAACTGAGACATTTAAAAAGTATGTAACTTTGATTAATAACTTTCTTTTTTTTCCCCAGTTTTCCAGATCTTTTTCTTTTGTTTTTCATTGATTTTATTTTTTTAAATTACACGACAGTGGAATGCATTACAATTCTTATTACACTTAGCACAATTTTCCATATCATTGTATATAAAGCATGTTCACACCAATTCATGTCTTTATACATGTACTTTTTTTTTGCATTACAATTCTTATTACGCATATATACCACAATTTTTCATATGGTTAATAACTTTCAATTCAAATAATTTTCTAGTTCTCTTTCTCCTACTTTCATCTCCATATGAAGGTCTGAGAAATACTACTTTATTTCTCATATTTCCTAATATTTTTATTACACAAATATATTAGTACAACCCTGTGGTTTAAAACTACCATATTTCACCAATAATCATTACAGATTTTATGCCAATTTTTTTTTTTTTTTTGCAAAATAGTGGGTGCCACCATTATGTAAAGTTTAAAAAAATAGAAATTGTGCTGGTATTACTTAGAAATCATTCATTACTAAACTGTTTTTGGTGCAACATTAGGATGCATGGAATCCTTGTGAATATATGCTAATGAGGTGGTGATAATTATGTGGTGAAATATGGTAACAGATAAGCAAAAGCTGCCCTTAATACTTATAATTTCTGCAACAGATGTTTAACAAGCACCACAACAGACAAGGGATGACGCTGGCTGCCAGGGAAGGCTGTTAAAACATTATTCCTGCTCCTGAAGCCAGGGGGAGCCCAACAGGTGCACAACTCATGGAAACACAATGAAGGCAGTAACCGAAGTGTGAACAAAGTGCTGTGGGCATTCTAAAGGGGACATGGTGGCACTCATGGGAGTTTCCAAGGGGATACCTATTTCCCTGTGAACTTACTCTCAAATTTGGGATGCCGATAAGCCACCCATAGAAGTCTTCTAATTTCACCTTGAAATTTTCCCCTCCCCAAGACAGAAAAAAAAAGTAACTGCATAATACTATTAAGTAATAGTCTTAATGGTCTTAGCAACAAGTCTTCCACCAACTAAAACCTAAACTTACCTTCTGATGATTGAGAGCTGCAGTGAAATAATGATGCTCCTCTGGTCTCACTATGCCCCCTAGAATTTAGAAAAAACAGGTGATTTTTTCCCCCTAAGATAAAGAAAATTGTTAAAACAACTACATCAAGCTCCATGCATTTGATTTGTCAATTCTTGGCCCATTTAATGTTTTATGTACATGTTAATGTACATATTGTTAATATCACCACATCAAGGTATTTGATGTGCTAATTATCAGGGCCATTACCAAATGCCCTATTAAGTATATGGTCTCACAGTAACAAATTCTCAGTTCCTATCCTAGTGATAAGAAGGCAAAGATTACTGAAATGGTGACAGGGAATGTTTGAGATAAATTTTTGGTGCTTTTTTTTTATATACCAAATATTGCAGATAATAAAATCAATAGCTGGGCATGGTGGTACACGCCTGAAATCCCAGCAGCTCGGGAAGCTGAGGCAAGAGGATTGCAAGTTCAAAGCCAGCCTCAGCAACATAGTAAGACCCTGTCTCAAAATAAAAAATAAAAAGGGTTGGAATGCAGCTCAGTAGTTAAGCCCCCCTGGGTTCAAATCCCTTATACCCAATCAATCAATCAATCAATAGGTCTAATAAAACCTTATAGCATCATAAAAGAGAAACTTGTAGAAAAACAATAAAACTTAGAACAGGGCCATGGGAACATACTGTTGCCAGTCAGGAAAAGTGGGCTCTTCCTTCAGGCTGACACAGCTATAGACAGTGTTGCCTAGCAACACTTGGGCTGGATTTCTACTCACTCACTGGCACGCCCCACTCAGTCACATGTGGCACCCAGACTGAGAGGATGTACATGCAAAATGACATGCAGTTTAAGGACAAGACAAGATCATGAAGGGTAGGAAGGAAATGCCTAGATAAATGCTTTTACCATCATGTATTACACCAAGCAAAAGTACATTACAAAAGAGCAAACTTTTAGTTTAATTGGGGGAACTATTGCCCATGAACAACTCAGAACACAGCGGACCCTCTGCATCCTCAAGTTCTGCATCCATGGATTCTACCAACTGCAGACTGAAAATATTTAGGGGGAAAAATTGCATCCATTTGAAATTAATATGAAGGTCTTAAAAGTAAAGTACTTACAAAACTAGTGTGTTGACAGACACAATATATTCTAGTTCTCTGGTCCAAGGATTAGTGAAACTAAACCACTGGCTTTTTAAAGTTACAAAGGAGCCATCTTTTACTCTGAATTTGTATGAGTCTGTAAATATTTTCTCCTTACTCTGTAGAACTTAACAAGAAAAATCATTATTAAATATTAATCAAATTAAATATTAAATTAAAAATTTAACAAAATTAATCTGTAGCAATTGGAGAAATACAAATGAAAACTACTCTAAGATTTCATCTCACTCCAGTCAGAATGGCAATTATCAAGAATACAAGCAATAATAAGTGTTGGCAAGGATGTGGGGGAAAAGGTACACTCATACGTTGCTGGTGGGACTGTAAATCGGTGCAACCATTTTGGAAAGCAGTATGGAATGGAACCACCATTTGACCCAGCTATCCCACTCCTTGATTTATACCCAAAGGATTTAAAATCAGCATACTAAGTGATATAACTACATCAATGTTTATAGCAGTTCAATTGACAATAGCTAAACTATGGATTCAACCTAGATGCCCTTCAACAGATGAATGGATAAAGAAAATGTGGTACATATATTAGCCTTAAAGAAGAATAAAATTATGGCATTTGTAGATATGGATAGTACAAGAGAATATCATTCTAAATGAAATAAGCCAATCCCCCCAAACCAAAGGCCTAATGTTTTCTCTGATCAGCAGATGCTGATCCATAATGGGGGAGAGGGAGGGAACAATGAAGGGACTTTGGATTATACAGAGGGGAGGGGCAGTGGGGATGGGAAGGATGGTGGAATGAGACAGACATTATTACCCTACATACGTGTATGATTACACTACTAGAGTGACCCTGCACCACATTCAGCCTGAGGAATGAGCAGTCGTGCTCTATTTGTGTACAATGTGTCAAAATGCATTCTACTGTTACGTATAACTAATTAGAACAAATTTAAAAATTTAATAAAATTAGATACAATTAAAAACTAAATAGTAATTAAGAATTAATAAAATAATAGCCAATAAGTATAAGTCACCATAAAAATCAATTTCTTGAAGAATGATTCACATTACTAATTTCACAGGAGGAGAAATTTCAGAGTTGAAGCTGTAATAAAAAAAAATCACCCCAAAAGTACTCCACTCAGGGCACAGTGTACCTGCTTTGTGCTTGTCAGTCAGGTTACTATGGTCATCTTGATGGAAATATTCATAACAAGAAGTTCCCAAAAGTTCCTGAGGCAAATATCCTAAAATGGCTGTTGCCCTGGTTTTAAGATTGAAAACAAACTTCAGAATTGGTGAGTGCACTCCCTCCCAGAACATGGGAGGCCCAGCTGTGGTCAGAATAGCAGGGCTGTGGCCTTGGGGATGAGTGACTCTTAGGCTGCCCTTGGTGGCTCTAGCCAGGACTAGGGCTGCACACCAGAACAGTCACACGGACACAGCCCCCCACCCAACCCCAGGAGCGCCCTTACTACTCCCCATCAAAACTGTGGCCACTAGCCAGGCCCAGTCTCCGCATTACTGGTTAACAAATATTTTCCCAATTTATATTTTTGTTTGAACAAATTTACTGACACATCCGTACCCTTGTCTCACCTAAACTTTATTCCCTGCTCTGAAGCCTTAAAAAAAAAAACCCCAGCAGTACTACTAAACTACAGCTTTCATAGCCTCAAACACCCCATCGAATGCCACATCTTTATATCATGTAAATGTTTACCTTTGGTCTACGTACACAAATTTTCCATTCATTGCAAACCGTGTTATGAATTCAGTTGGTTTCACTTTAATTTCTCCACTGTTCTGTGGGACAATATACGGATGCAATCTTCCAATGGCAACGAGGCAGGTAAAATGACTGTTGTCTTTCTTGTTGTCCCTCTCCTCTTCCATTCCAACCATATCTGGAGGCCAGCTTCTCAGGTAACCAGTGCAGTGGATGGTACAGAATTTTCTATGATCTAATTAAACATTTTTAGAAAAGGACATTTGCATAATTATAAACTCTAAAACTTCTTACATTGGCATTTACAGTAATTATAATGGCTGTGAAATGGTCTTTAAATATGCTACAGTGAAAGGGGAAGGGAATCGCATCAAAAAGAAACCATCAAGGACAACCCCTAGGGGGCTCCCCTCTCACCCCTGCAAGAGTTCTGTTTCTATTCCACACACCTGAATAATAAATCCTACTCCTTTCATTCTTAAAAAAAAAAAAAAATGCCAGGAACAGTGGCACATGCCTGTAATCCCAGCAGCTAGAGAGGCTGAGGCAGGAAGACCGCAAGTTCAAAGCCAACCTCAGCAATGGCAAGGCACTAAGCAACTCAGGGAGACCCTGTCTCTAAATAAAATACAAAATAGTGCTGGGGATGTGGCTCAGTGGGTCAAGTGCCCCTGAGTTCGGTCCTTGGTACCCCCCCCCCAAAAAAAATATTTGATTAATGATTTTATTAATAGGGTTTTTCCCCCCAAGGAACTAAATTAAATTACGTCAGAAAAGTAACTGATTGCTTTAATTTAGGATTAAGTAGGCCTATACTTTATATATTCCAAGTCAGTTTTGTTTTTGTGGTACTAGGGGTCTGATCCAGAGCTTTGGCTATACCTAGTCCAGGGCTCTATTACTAAGTTACATCCCTAGACCTTTTCATTTTATTTTGAGCAAAGTTTTGCTAAGTTGCTGAAACTGACCTTAAATTTGAGTTCTTCCTGCCTCAGCCTCCAGTAGTTGGGACTATAGGCATGTGCCAATCCTCCCAGTTTCCCAGGGTTTTAAATTATAATAATTATATCTTAGAAAAAGTTAAATTTCATGTCTTTTAGCTTGTTAATTTTGGGGGTATATTATAGTTTATATTCATAAGCTTAAAAAGAACATTTAAATCATTATGCATACATTCTTAAATTTCCTATGTTAGCACTTATAATAATAATATACATGGTATATTATAGAAATATTTTACGGAATATTTGGATAAATGTAATAAAAGGTAAAGATAAAATCTGCCTAAAAAAATCACTTTTCAGAAAAATCCCAAGCAATGAACTCATAGGGAACAGCCTGTCAAACAGGTCTACTAGAATAAAAAACTGGAAATATCCCATATGCTCAAATATCAGGAAATGCCTAAGAAAACAATGAAATACAACACAGGCCTAAAAGATGGGCAGTATACAGTTCATAGCAGTCCTCCAAAAAGGGGATTTAGGAGGTAAAAAGTAGAGGGAGAGAAAGGAAAAGTCTTTTAAACAACTTGTTTGTGATCAGATTTAGGAAAATCCAGAACAAGCTTTGTTTTACATTGGCATTATTTGGAAAGACTGTTATCATAATAAATCTTAAAAAGAAAAAAAAATTTTAAGTGGAAGACCATATGGGTTATCTTAAAAAGAGCAAGGTGATAACTGCAAACATGTCTAGAAGACATGTGCCATCCTGTTTTAAGTGCTTTAAATGTATAACTTATTCCATCCTCAGAGTCCTGGGTGAGGTTCTAATATTACCCTCATTGTCTTGGGAACCAGGGTTATTGCCAAAATTGCAGCAGGTACAGGGTGCAGCTGAGGTTTACATCCAAACAGGCTGGTCCAGAGCCCGGATCCTGAGCTACTCATGCCATGCTATTTGTTTGACAGTGAATGCTCTATTATGGGAGGTTCTCAGACAGGAGGTGAAGGGCACAGGTACAAAAGGGTGTTCCCAGTCAGAGGGAACAGCCAGAGAAAACAGATGAGACAGTAATCAGATGTGGCTAATGCAGAGGCTGCATGGGTAACAGCTGGAGAATAAAGCAGGGAACACCCTTGAGGTCTTATAAACCATACACAAGACCTTGCATTCAACACCCAATAGACATCATCTTCTCCACAGTCCATGGATGCCTTAAATAACAAAACTCATGTTCCCTTCCAACCTTAGACCTGGTCTTTATCACTTCTTCCCTATCCTGATTCATGCCACCACAATTAACCCAGGCAGTTAAATGAGAAACCTAGAACTATTCCATGCTCTTTCCTTTACATCACCCTAATGTCCAACATAACTCAAAGGAATTATAATAGGGATAATCATATATACAATGTTTTCATTCATATTAACAAAACTAGGTGGTAGTCAAAAATAATAAGCCTTGCTGGGTGCAGTGCAGTGATGAACACCTCCAATTTTAGCTACTTGGAGGCTTAGGTAGGAGGAGTGTTAAGTTGGAGGCCAGCCTCAGCAACTTAGTGAGACCCTGTCTAAAAATAAAAAGGACTGGGGATATAGCTTGTTGGTAAAGCACCCCTGGGTTCAATCTCCAGTACCAAAACAAACAAACAAAACCCAGACTGGCTGAATAAAACAATATAAAATATTGTTTTTATTTTGTTTTAAACAAACAATATTTTATGCTGCCTATAGTAGGCTTTCTATACCAATAAAGAAAGAGACAAAGTGAAAATGATATTCCAAGCAAATGGAATCTTAAAGCAAGTAGGAATAGCTACCCTTACACCTGGCAAACTAGACTAAGACAAAAACTAACAAGAGTCCATGAAGGTCGCTAATGATCAAGGGATTGATTCACCAAGAAGACAAATGTAAATCCATACATACCTAATGTGCGAGCACCAGATTTTATAAAACAAACACTATTAGACCTAAAGGGGGTGAGAGGCGCCAATACAATCATACTAGGGGATTTTAGTACCCACTCTCATTGACAGACAGATTCATCCACACAGAAGTCAACAAAGAAACTAAATGATCTATGAAATGAACTTTTACAGAAAATTCCATCCAACAGCTGCAGAATACATATTTTTTTCATCAATACATGTTATTTTCTCTAGAACAGACCATATGTTAGGTCACAAAACAAGTGTGACCAAGGGCCAGGGACAAGAAATACCTTTCCAAGGTATTCATTCTCTCCTTGTTCTCTTTCATTTTTCCTTCTCTTCCTTCTGAGCCACAAATACTAGCTATTGTTTGAGTGCCACCTGGGAGCCAAGCACTAATGAGCCACATGAAAGAGAACTGCACTCCTAGTCTTCATCAGCTCAGTTCAGGCTGCCATAACAAAACACCACACACAGGCCCAAACAAGCAATTTTCTTACAATGCTAGAGGCTAGACATCTAAGATCAAGGAACTGGCAGGCTTGGTTTCTCCTGAGGCCTCTCTCCTTGGCTTACAGATGGCCTTTCTCTGTGTGGACGAACAACCCTAGTGTCTCCTAGTCTTCCTCTCAGGACACCAGTCCTATTGGGCAAAGGCTGTACCATTAAGCCCCTGTTTAACCCCATCACCTCTTTAACGCCTCTGGCTATAAATACAGTCACAGGGAGGTTAGAACTTCAACATACAAATTTGGGGAAAACATAAATTCAGTCCATAACATTCACTTTCTGTAAATTAAGAGGAACTTGCCTAAGGGTGCACAGTTCTTAAGTGGCAGACCTGACACTAAAACCCTAGGGAATTCAGAGCCCAGGCACTTCCGACTGTGCCCTAAGGCTACCCACCAGCATTTCTGTTGTGAGGTAGAACCCACAACGAGAACCTGGAGCATCTTTGATTCTAAATAGAGGTAAGAATAGTATTTTCATGGGGCTGAGGGAGAGCTCAGTGGTAGAGTGCTTGTCTAGCATACTTGAGGCCCTGGGTTCTATCCCCAGCACCAAAAAAATCAACAACAACAAAAAGATTTTCATGAGGATTAATTCACTTAGCATAGTATCTGGCATAGGGTAAATGCTTATTGAGTGGATATGAGTGGTTATCATTTTAGGCGGTTGTCAAAAACAATTCAGACCAAAATTTGTAAGTTAAATCCTGTAGCTCCATACAAACAGCCTCCTAAAGGATAAGAAAACAAATCTCAAGTTGAAATTTGAATTAAAAAATCCTATATAGCTTAGTATATTCTTAGGCAAAAAAAAGTTATAAGATATTTTGCAGTTCCTAAAATTCCCTCACAAAGTTAAACAAATGAGTTTTTAACCAACTCATAAAGCATCTGCAAGATGAATGTAGAAAAGAATTGCAAGACAAATATTTACCAAAGAACCACAATGTCACGAGAATTAAAACCACATCTTGAATATTTTAAGAAACTTTTGCTGAAATTAATCAAAAAAGGCTATTGTGCCATTAACATTTGTGTATGTGTATGTGTGTGTGTGTGTGTGTTTAACTTCTTTTAAAAAAGATCTTTTATATTTTAAAAAGGAACAGTGGAGTGCCATAACAAAATTTTCATTTCCATCTCTGGTCATCTCCTTTAATAGCTCCCAAACTATAATTTCTTTTTTTTATTTTTTAAAAATATTTTTATATGTATGGATCTTTATTTTATTCATTTATATATATGTGGTGATGAAAATCGAACCCAATGTCTCACACATGTTAGGCAAGCGCTCTACCACTGAGCCACAACCCTAGCCCCCAAACTACAATTTCAATAGCACTATTAAAATCTTGGTCAATGAAGAAAATATGTAATTACCTGATATATTTGAAAGATACAATGAACCAATCTAAATAATCATGGTTAAAAAACAATCTTATGGGCTGGGGTTGTGGCTCAGCGGTAGAGTGCTCGCCTCACATGCATGAGGCACTGGTTTAATCCTCAGCACCACATAAAAATAAAATACAGATACTGTGTCCAACTAAAACTAAAAAAATAAATATTAAAAAAAAATCTTATTTTCTTAGGTGTTTTTGGTCTTGAAGCCCTGACTATCCATTTTACTTTTTTCTGTATGGAAAGTATTTAGGACATTAAAATTTGCATCTATGCTACAAATCACTTGACATTTCAAAAGGATCATACCTTTCTTCTTTAAGTTGGGTAAACATCCGTGTTCTTCTTTGACAGAGATTTTACAGCTCTTTATTCGGCAGAAGAAAGATCGTCTGGAGCCAGAATACACACGTGTCCTTCCAGCGTGACAATTACTGTGAACAGGCAAACCAGCTTTGGCAGAAGGGGGCAAGAGAAGAGGTGGAAAGGAATATTTTCAAATACTTTTAAAATTTACCTCCTGATGTTTTCTGATCACCTACAGTGTTTTAACAAATTGAGAAAATAAATGATTATTTAAAGCAACATCATGATTATACAATAAATCCTGAACTGAACATACCAAAAAGTGTGGTTGTCAAGCAATCACATTGGACAATTCAAAACACTTGCAGTTTTTCTCCCCCATCATGGGGTGGATAATAAACTTATATGAAATAAAAAATTGAATTAAAAAAATAAAGAAAAACTTCACTACAACCACTGTCAGTGGCATAGAATTTTTATATCATATTGGCACTCAGCATTTTCAGAGACTAAGTATTTTCACAGAATGTAAAGAATTAGTCTACTTCCTGAGACCAGTTAGTATAACAACAAGGTCTTTCATACTGAGAAGAACTAACTCAGGTATTGTCTCTCAGCATATACCTAAGTAATGAAAACTCCAACAATTGTTTTTACCCCAAACAATATCTTCTTAGAAAAATTCATTTGCTTATAAAAAAATAATGACTATGAATCAGTCATATGTTTCCCAAAGCACCTTCATTTGAATTGATCGCTATACTTATTTTCAGGTGTCTGTGTAAGTCTAGGAATTCTCTATATAGCTATGTATTTTTCACCCTCTAGAGCTGGTGAACATAAAGTTCACTAATTCTCTTCTTGATAAAACCTTAATTAGCTGGTTTAAAAAAACTGTACAGCTGTACTTTCAGGTAACAATTATATTTATAGAAAATGGTAAATAAGTGAGTACTTACTTTTGGCATCTATTAGCTTCTCTCTTAGTGAAATATCAGAAGAAGAAAGTTGTTCCTTTACTTTGGCAACATCTTTTGGATGTAAGAAGTCAAATAAGCTTCGTCCCGTCAAACTAGCCTATTCATAAGGCAGAGGTGCATTTAAAAATCAGTGCCACATTTTTTTTACATTTTCTCACACAGACATATGATAAATATTCCCTATTAAAGGCTGATTTTCTTAAGCTCAAAGATATATGTCCACTACATGGTGAGACATTGACTAAGTCAGTGTTAGAAGCATGGTGATACTTGTAGACAGAAAAAAATACATGCACTCAGAACTATTCTTGGATACCCACAAACCATATACAAATGCCTAATTCCCAATATTCAGTTAAATCTTGTTACTGTTTTTAACACCCCCCAATTTACATAGTATGTATAAATCACTATAATTTACTTTGAGCTTTTTTATCCTTGATAAAAGCAAAAAGATTACATTATAGAATATGTAAATCACAGAATATCCAATTTTAGAGTATAAGATCGCTATACTCTAAACAAACATAATACTAAAAAAAAAACAAAAAACAAAACAAAAAAAACCCACCCCAGAAAACCTCTTACTCCCCTGTCTGACTACAATGATCATACTCTTCTGAACTCCTGAATTACCCAGGTAGACATTCCTGTAGCAGGTGGAACAGATGGACCAGCTGACACAAGAAGACAGAGAGACTAGAAAACTAGCAACCTGACTTATGTACTAGGGTGTCATGTGTTTGGCTGATATAAGTGTATGTCCATAACTCTATACTTTGGAGAAAGTCAGGTTTCTGAATCTGAAAAGCCAACTAGATCCTGTTATCTATCACAGGGATCCCAACATCTTCCCGAGTAGCCAGTGAGCCACTTAAAAGGGCTCTGATGTGAAAAAGTCAGTGCCCAGTGGATCTTAAATCCGTGCCACTGATTTGGAACTTAAATGCTACCCTGTATCATCAGTTATCTTAGCTTGGTGTGTGTGTGTATGGTGATCTCCAACTCCAATTAAAAAGGAGTCATCAGGTCTTGTACCACTCCTGTGTCCCCAGCTGTCACAGCTGCATGATTAACTGGTTCTCAATCCTTCTGCATAAAGGCTTATAATACATCTTTTCTAATATTTAACCCATTACCTATAAATGCCTCATATCCTCCCAACCTTGAAAACAGAGAGGAAATAATGGGAGTTACTCAAGATCAAAGCTGTGGTCTACCTGATTTCTAGTTTATTCACTCTGTCTGATTAGTTTCACTACTGTAGTTTTTGAGTAGCTAGTTGAAATTAAACAGTGCTCAGGAATGAGGTAAGCCAGTTTCACAAAAGATGTGCCTTGGATTTGTTGCCAGAGCTGAAATCAAGAGCTATTATGCAATGTATATAACTTAATAATGAGCAATAATGCTATCTCTTGACATACAGAAGGGTGACTAACACTTTTCAGACACTCCAGTTTGGTATCTTTTTTAGTCACTGTACCCTGAGAGACAGGTATAATTATTATTTCCCATATTTACATAGAAGGAGGCTGGGGTTCAGGAAAATTAGCCTGCTAAAAGTCAAGAAAAGAACACAGATGTCAGTAATAAAAACCTACCCTCTTTCCAAGTACCTTCTTCTAATTTAGCGAAACCTAATCCCACATCCCATGGATTAGTTGTTTAGAAATAGCTTCAGAAATATGTATTTGTTCAAAAAATTAAACATTGGAAAACATCCTTAGTTTTGGATACCTGATCATAATTAAGTACTTTGGAGACTGACTTAGAAACGAAGAGAATTTTTCCTCTTTCACATCCAACCACAAACAGGAAGCCTTCTGCAGTCTAGGATTTTAAAAAAAACAAAACAATAAAGTGTAAAATATCTTATGTCTTACATTAGTTCAGATGTTAAGGAAAATATGTGGCAATAAAATCAAGAGTGCTTACCGAGATGGTAAAAATCAATTTTTAAGAATTTTTAAAAAAATATTTCTTTTAGTTTTCTTTTTTTTTTTAATTTTTTTTATTGGTTGTTCAAAACATTATAAAGCTCTTGACATATCATATTTCATACATTAGATTCAAGTTGGTTATGAACTCCCAATTTTACCCCAAATACAGATTGCAGAATCACATCGGTTACACATCCACATTTTTACATAATGCCCTATTAGTAACTGTTGTATTCTGCTACCTTTCCTATCCTCTACCATCCCCCCTCCCTCCCCTCCCATCTTCTCTCTCTACCCCATCCACTGTAATTCATATCTCTCCTTGTTTATTTTCCCATTCCCCTCACAACCTCTTATATGTAATTTTGTATAACAATGAGGGTCTCCCTCCATTACCATGCAATTTCCCTTTTCTCTCCCTTTCCATCCCACCTCATGTATCTGTTTAATGTTAATCTTTTCTTCCTGCTCTTCCTCCCTGCTCTGTTCTTAGTTGCTCTCATTATATCAAAGAAGACATTTCATTTGACATATAATGCAATATGGATCCAATTAAGGTCCACCCAAGTTCTAGATTTGCCCATTGCTTCTCCCCCTTCCCACAAAGCACTCCACCACTTAGTCATATCCCAGGCTCAAGCCTGCACTTTATTTTTTAAATAACCACTGAGCCACTTCCCCAACTCTTTATAACTTAAAAGAAAAAAAAATTTTTTTTTGTTTTGGTATCAGGGATTGAACCCAAGGATGCTTAACCACTGAGCCACAACCAACCCTTTCCCCAACCCTTTTTACTTTTTTTTTTTTTT
>NW_025999960.1:49544-71419 GCF_001458135.2 Marmota marmota marmota | reverse complement strand
TTTTTTCAATAGTTTCTTTTGTTTCAATTTCGTTGATTTCCGCTCTGATTTTAATTATTTCTTGCCTTCTGCTACATTTGCTGTTGTTTTGCTCTTCCTTTTCTAGGGCTTTGAGATGAAGTGTGAGCTCATTTATTTGTTGGTTTTTCCTTTTTTTGAGGAATGACCTCCAAGCGATGAATTTCCCTCTTAAAACTGCTTTCATTGTGTCCCATAGATTCCGATATGTTGTGTCTGTATTTTAGTTTTCAATAGAGCTTTATTTTATTTATTTATATGCAGTGCTGAGAATCAAACCCAGGGCCTCACATGTGCTAGGCAAGCACTCTATCACTGAGCCCAGCCCCAGCCCAAGAAAATTTATTAGGATGTAAAGATTGATAGATGATCAAACTGAATCCTAGCTTATGTTTTGACATGGAAGCTTTAGCTGTGGAACGTTCAGTTCAGATATTTCCTAATATAAAAATTACTTTGACCAAATTCTACTCTCCTACATACAGGAACTCTAGTCATCAAAAAAAAAAAAAAAAAAAAAACCAAAACAAAAACCCACCCATAGTGAGGATGGAGGGTGTGCTGAGGTGAGGGCATTGCGCAGGTCAGGAAAGGTTGGACATGCGTCACTGGACACCTTCACGACACTTTCACATACATTCTGAATAATGCGACCACTCATTCAAAAACAGACTAAAAATTCTAACATATCCTCATCTCCCATGATATCTACCCGACAAATTCCACTGTGATGCAGCCAATAGGGAAATGGAGATGAACAAACACAGAACAGGAGTCTGGCACTCCTACTTGGCATTCCTTGAACTTATTTTTACCAGTTGGAAACGAGTGAGGTGAATTAGGCACAAATATTCGGGGGAAGGGGATGGGATCCACAGTTATAGGTATGAAGTTATGACTGAAAAAAAAATACAAAGATTTGTGAGAAAGCTTCCCAGAAATACATTTCCCTATGTTTAAAAATTATTATTTTGTTATCTGCAAAAATTCCTATTTATTCATGTTAGGAATACTCTATTTACATTTCATGGTTTAAATAAAAGAAAAACTTTCTAAAAAACAAACAAGAACAACAAAATCTAAGGGCTGGGGATAGTAGAGCACTTGCCCAGCATGTACGAGGCTCTGGGTCCAATCTCCAGCACTGAAAGCAAAAATAAAAAACCTTAAAGAAAAAATGAAGAAAATCATGAAAACATATATGAAGACTGTTTAATAAGAGTACAGCTTGAAGCTCATGTCATAGCAGATGACCAAGACACTTATCATCTGTCCAGGATAAGCCAGTCACATGTCACATCTTCCATGGCAAACCTCCAAACGGTGACTCTGAATCCTCATACATATGGAAGAATGAGGACAGAAATGCATAGACCAACAACCCATTCTGCAAGCTGTGACTGTTAGTGATCAGAGAACAAGATCCTGAGGAACAGGACACTAGTTGGAAAGCTCCAAAAAGGTGACAAGAGTGGGGACAGACACTACACTATGGGACACGAAAACCATCAGGCTGTGTAAGGAGTTCACGTTACAGACAGGCGACAGGGCCCATCCTTCATGTCTCCTTCACTAATAAGGCACACCAATTTCTGTCTTCTATTTCTATATTAGAAGAAATGTGGTAGAATACACATTCTGTATTCTGTGTGTTTGAACAGAAGCAAAGAAAATCTGCCTCCCACTCAGAAATGAAGGGACAAATACAACTTAGACATGTATCCCTTCACTTACCTTAAGGATTAGGTGCCTGAGTTCATTATCCTGAATAAATGAAGGTCTATAGTGATCTCCTAAATAAGAATTTGTCATGCCTAAAAATAAACAGACCAAAAAATTATTGAAAATAGAGTGGAGAGGGAAATGAGGTAAGTTCTCAGTGAGCCCTAGCAAGGCTGCTGGTGCTACTGAGGAGGATGGCAGGGGAGCATTTTCTCTTCTGTAAGCTTTCTCTTCTTCCATTATTACTAGATTAAAAACCTTGCGTTGTGGTTGTAAATCCTTGGGACTACTCATTCCTTTGTATTCAAATTCACAAATAATAAAAGCTTTTAAAAAGCATTATAAAATGCATGTGCAACAATATTCAAGAATACAGAAGAGTTAATTTGATTCTTAAGCTTATTAAAACTCACCATAAGAACTCCCCTGGATGGGGGAAAGCCTGGAAATGTAAACAAATTTTATGGATTTGTAGTATTTTCAACTAAAAAAACTCCTTCAAAGATTACATGGAGACTTTAATAATATGCAAAAACTATGTAAAATACAAATGAAATAATTCATTTTGAACCCCTAACTCAGAGATCATTATATTGAAATTAAAGCCTCCAAAGCAAATGAAACATTGGAAACAAAGAGAAGGAATTCGTCAGACCAAAACCTGGGTAAACGTTTGACCAGAGACCAGCAAGAACCCAAACTACCTGTGTTGAGAGCATCCAACCCCGACATGTGATAGCCCTTTGTGGCCACAAGGGGGCGCAGAGGCTGAGCCACATTACCAAAGTGCAAGATCCCCAGGGCAATTGTGATGCAGAAGCAAATCCACTTTCCCCAACTCCCTTTGAAAGAGTTAGGTGGGGATAACACCCCAAGTCATTTTAACCACAAATTGACCCTTGAATAGACCTGCAGCCCACACTCACTGATAACCTAAATGACAGGGGACAGAAAACCAAAAGCACTTCATGGTGAGTGGGTTACATTTTCCCAGACTAGTAGCATCCCGAAAAGCCCAGCATAAGCAAAGGAAAATCTCCTCTGCCCAAAAGAACAAGCATCTTAGGCCTCAAAGAATTCCCCTGAATGATTTCTCCTTTGTTATTATGACACAGCACCTGGTGGACTGTAGCAGGAGGGAGTTGAGAAAGAACTGAAAGACACTCAGACAGGGTTCAGGGCCAGGGTACAGCAGTGGAGAAATTCTGAACACAGGGGGGACATTTCTAGATCTGGCTTGAAGCAAGATTGGCAGAGCACATACAGCAGAAGCAAGTTAGGGAAAACCTGTCAGTGAAAATCACGAAAATGAGCGTCCTGACCACACTGGGGAGGAAGCACATGCTGAAGAGAAAGGAGGGCAGAGCAGGTAGGGCTGAGGCTACAGCAGGTTAGCCAACATCACAGATGCTGAGATATTAGATAGAGCCACGAGCTCTAACACACCTGCTTTCAGAATTCCAACAGCAAAAACGACAAGGCAGCATGACTGCTTCACTTTCCCACAATGTTGGTTATGGGTGGCAGAGCTCAAAGGGACCCCAAATGACAATTACCAACACTCTTACTACCACCTTCCCCGTTAGAAAACTACGCTAGCAATTCATATGCATTAATTTTTTTACTTTTTCAAAAATATTTTTTAGTTAGTTATTGGTGGACTTTTATTTATTTAATTAATTTATTTATGTATATGTTTGGTGCTGAGAATCGAACCCCAAGCCTCACACACCAGGCAAGCACTCTACTACTGAGCCACAACCTCAGCCCCTAATTCTTTACTCTTTAAAAACAACCCCAAAGGCAGATGCATCATCCCCATTCTAGACACATGGAAATTGAGTGTTAGAATGTCAAATGGCTTGTGTAAATCACAGTTATGAAATTCAAGGAGTCTGGATTAGGAAGTTTGCCACCAGGGCCTACACACATGCACCACTCCACTCTGCCACCACTGGCAAACAGACTGCAGACACAGGATGCTCACAGGCTCTCTGAAAGCACATGCTGCAGAGCTGGGCCTTTTCAGACGTGGTCTGCAGACCACAGGCATCAGCAAACCACAGGGAGATGAGGTCAGAATTTAAGAATAAGCAGTTATGACAGTTTTACAGAAGTGCTAACATTTTCATGTCATTTAAGCCCTTGATTATTTTTCCAGTTATCAACTGTATTCTACAATAGGTGGGGAGTAGCAGCAGGTTACACTGTTCCCCCACCCATTTAGTTTGAAAAGCACTACTGAAGAGTGTAGTGGGAAAAAAATTACTTCAACAATGGTCTGTCTTTAAAGTAATTATGGTATGGACCAAGATACATGGTTCACGTGCAGCCCTTGAAAACCCAGCTTCTACACTTCCGCAGAGCAAGCCTGGTATACTCTACCAAGTGTACAGGATGCAGATCCGATGGCCTATGTCATCTCATGCAAGGGGGAGCAGCACTGACTGAAGGACCTGGTGAGGCTGTGTGGATGAGCACCTGACCACTCACTTCAGCTCAGAAGGACTGAAGGCAAAAATTGACACTCTGCTGCAAGGAATCCCCCATGGATTTAGAGAGTGCCTCCTCCCCACCAAGCTCCCATGGCCTCTCACTACACTCAGACCTCTGCTGGGACATTTACCACAGCAGGTTTTAATGATTTTGCCATCAGTCTGTCCCCCTTGTCTGGCCATGAACCCCTAGCGGGCAGAACCTTCACTCATTCATTTTTAAACCCTAGCACAGAGCAGGCATGTAGTTCAATTCGTTGGCTGATCCCTAGCTTAGGTTCTCCTTTCTCAGGACTAACGTGAAAATACATGGGTAATTTCAAGGTTGCAATCAGATGACCTCAGTTGAGCCTGCAAATTTTCATTGCTACAAGATTCAAGGGAAATGCTGCATACACTTTTTGCAAGTCCACTTGTGGGCGAAAGAGAACTTTACTGCACAATAGACTATTATGAAAGCAAGATCTCCAATCACACTCCCAAAAGGAAGCCTCGGGAGTAATACTGCTCTCCTCTAAGTTGCTTCAATTGGACCTGGCAAAGTCTCTGAAGGAAGCCCATGTAATTTCCTTTTCCCTGAAATAGATGTTCCCTGAAAAAGATGGCTTGCAGTGTAGGACAGAGATCTAGACTAAGCCCCTTCCTTGGTCAACCTTTGTTCATTCCTTTTTTATACATTTTGAGCCAAATTTTGCCATCATCTTTTAGATCTTTACAAATCTTCAGAGTTTCCTCTGCGGTCTTCAGCTTGCTACTCTGCCAGGTCTTGTCTTCTCAACCCAAGTTTGTATCAAAAATATTACAATATCTAAAACTCAATTTTCTACTTCCATTACCCAGCTCCTCAAATTAGACTGGAGTTATTCCCAAACCAGGTATGGTCTCTGTTATAATGTAGACATATGCACTTATTATGCTTCAATTTAAAAGTTAGGCTGAACTTGGGGGACTGCTAGTGTCAGACACAAGAACACACACACCAAAAGGCAAGAGCAAAGGACTTGGTACGTGGGAGGATACCTGAGACTGGTAAGGTGTGATGTATTTTAAAGTATCACTGACAAATCTGAATGACGTTTTAAGAGGAATTGAATTCAAGGAGATTGTTTTCAAATAGAAACCTCCCAATGCCTTTATACTATAATAATTAATACTGCTCCTCAGAACTTCTTAAGTATTGAGAGATATGAAGGGCAAGTAATATCCTCTTCATATTGCACACAGAAAAGCAAGCAGAATATAAAGACTCTGAGTTCACACTGTAAGCTTGAGATAAAGCTTTCATCAGAACCAAGTTTTCTGACTTTCAATATAATATTCTCACCACATACAGACTGAGGACAGACAATGCCTGTAAAGGGGGAAGACACATGGGAATAGAATCTCAATAGCCAGTAACAAAACCAACCAACCAGAGACGCCAATCAGAGAAGACACCAGAAGCTTCTGGGCGAAGCGCCTCTCAAACTCACCTTTTACAGACTTCAGGTGCTGGACAGCCATTCTTAAAACTGTGAGTTTGTCCAGTTTACGGGCCACAGGATTGCACTGAGGGATCATGGCAGACAGTTCTTCAATCAAGTTGTTCATTTTATCTCTTCTCCGCTTTTCGGTTTGGCTATGAGCTTCTCTAAGAGGGAGAGAGAACCTTCTTTATATCACCATTCAGCAGACGCAGAGGCACCCCAGAGGCACTCCCTGGAGCACCATGAGCCAGGCGAGCTCCGGTGCTCTTCTGCCCAATTCTGGACCTGCAGGTGCCATTTAGGGAAAAGGAAAGAGCTGTGGGAACAGGAAAAGCACTCACAAAATCCCTGTTTCTCTGGCTGGGGATGTAGCTCAGTGGTAGAGCACTTTCCTAGCATGCTCAAGGCCCTGGGTTCCATCCCCAGAGCAGCCCCTCTGTTACTGCCTTCCTTTAGGTTCTTTGCATGGCCCCCAAAGCCTTTTAGAGTTCCTTTTCCCAGTGTTTTCCTCTTCTAGCCCATTACACACATCTTCCAGAAATCACCTTCCTAATTCTCTAAGCCCATTTGCAGTGCCTGAGAGGAAGAGCCAAGCTCCCTGATTCCACTTTGAGATTCTTCACAACCTGGTTCATGTTCCATCTTTGCACATCTTTTCCTGACAGCTCCAAACATCATGTGGCAGCAATGCCCAAAACACTTGTCACAATGTCACACACCTCTTCCACGCCTCACTCTTCACCAGGCTTGGAATGTCTTTTCCTTGCCTAAAAAAATCCTATTTTATTTTCAAAACCAAATTCACTCATTCTTCTGGAAAGCTTTCTCTGACGACTCCCTGACCAATCATTCCCCTTTCTTGTCCACCTCAGTACCTTAAATACCACCATCACATTTCATCCCATCTTAAACACCATCAGTTGTAAAATATACTCACAAGGAAAGAAAAATACCCTCAATTATCAGGAATATGTCACAGATGATAAGACATTTCCCCAGATGATAAAATGTACCAAGAAAAAAATGTAGATCTTAGATTTTAAGAATTATGCTGTTTTATTTCCAATATTTTGCTCTAAACATTTGTCTGTTTCTCCTACAACACTCAGATTGTGGTAACTCTGAAAATACCACGTATGAAGAATTTGGAGAGGGGCTGGGGCTGTGGCTCAGCGGTAGAGCACTCGTCCAGCATGTGAGAAGCACTGGGTCCTATCCTCAGCACCACGTAAAAGTAAATAAATAAAGGTACTGTGTTCATCTACAATAAAAAGAAATACAGGAAGGAAGGAAGAAAAAAAGAAGGAAGATTTGAAGGGGGGAGCAATTTGATGGGAAAGAGGAAAAGTGAAAGGTTTGCCCTGATCTGTTTTTACAGAGACTTTTAATCAAATGGAAAAATGTAATTTTTCCAGATTGCCAGGGGTTGGGGTCAGTGGGAAGAGCACTGGTGGAGACTGCCAATGGTGACATTGCCACCACCCAGCCACTCTCCCTTAGCAACGCCACTCTGGAGACAAAATAGGTACTTTGGGGGTGAACTGGATGGAATTCAAATTTCATTTACACAAAATTTAGTTATTTGTTCCTTCTTTGATCTAATCATGAGCTTTTAGATTAAAACTTTTAGATTAAGATTTTGTGGGGCTGGGGTTGTAGCTCAGTGGTAGAGCGCTCACCTCGCATGCATGTGTGAGGCCCTGGGTTTGATCCTCAGCATCACATAAAAATAAATAAAATAAAGATATTGTGCCCATGTATAGCTAAAAAATATTTTTAAAATTTTCTGATTTAAAGAATGTCACAGCTGGGGCTGGGGTTGTGGCTCAGCGGTTGAGCATTCGCCTCGAAGGCATGTATGAGACCCTGGGTTTGATCCTCAGTACATTAAAAAAAATTAAATGAAGGAATTGTGTCCATCTAAAACTAAAGAAATTTTTATAAAAAGAATGTCATAGCTATTCTCTTGTGAAAATGATCCCTGGTTTCTCCCAGAAGTACCCATCAGCATGCGCAGCATCAGTGGTCCAGAGGGAGATGAGTGCAAGTTGGGGACAAGGTGGGCACAAGGTGGGCCACCGTGGAGAGCAATGAACAGTGATGGTGGGAGCTGGGAAACTCTAAGGGAGGCAAAATTACCAGTTTTGAATATGGTAGTTTACTTGAAGGAGCTGAAAATATTTCTGGGGGTTTTATTAAGGAAAGGCATACTTATCAAGAGGTCAGTTCTTTTACTGATGATTTATCAGCCCTCAATTCTAAGTAAAGCAATGGCTACTTAGAACTATGCAAGTGTTTTATAGAATCGACTCAGAAGACAGAATAAATACAGAAAACGCAAAAGTCAGATCCAGACACTTTTTGCCAGATGTAGAAAACAATTCTGTTATTGTTTAAAGAATACATGAAGCTGGGCGCAGTGGCACACACCTATAATCCCAGCAGCTCAGGAGGCTGAGGAAGGAGGATGGCAAGTTCAAAACCAGCCTCAGCAACTTGGCGGGGCCCTATGCAACTCAGGGAGACTCTATCTCAAAATTAAATACAAAAAAGGCCTGAGGATGTGGCTCATTGATTAAGCACCCCCGGTTCAATCCTGGGTACCTAAAAAAAAAAAGAAAAAAAGAATATGTGGACATGAATGACAAAGGGTTTATGATGAAGGATTTCTAACATCAGATGCTTCTCAGATGCAGTTTTGATTTGTTCAAAGCATGAATCTGTTGTTTTCCAATACTTAAAGAAACTAATCATTGTTTTTAATAAACAGCTACTCTAAGAGAAATTTAAAGGCACAAAAGCCAAAATGTTATTCATGTACATAGAAAGGTAACAGGTCACTGATAACATTGCTCTCAGAGCATAGCAAGTGAGGCAAACCTGAAATTCATGAATAAATTCTAACTTTACATTGTTTTTAGTTTAGCTAAAGGTGTGTGTGTGTGTATGTGTGTGTGTATGTGTGTGACCTTTTCCACCTACCATGTACCATCTTACAATTCAATGTACCTGAAGGACTTCATTTTTACTTGTTGCTCACCATCTTCCATTCTACAAAAGAGCAGGA
This sequence comes from Marmota marmota marmota, assembly GCF_001458135.2. Taxonomy (NCBI): domain Eukaryota; kingdom Metazoa; phylum Chordata; class Mammalia; order Rodentia; family Sciuridae; genus Marmota; species Marmota marmota. The sequence goes on along the minus strand of NW_025999960.1, from coordinate 62,651 downwards.
TAAAATGTCAAACTACATGAAATATCTCTCCTATAATTCTTTTTTGTTTAGTTGTTGATGGACTTTTATTTTTATTTACTTATATATGGTGCTGAGAATCTAACCCAATGCCTCACACATTTGAGGCAAGTGCTCTACCACCGAGCTACAACCCCAGCCCCAGCTCTCCTATAATTCTTGAGAAAGAAATAAATGTGAGATAAAGATGATCATCTCATTCCTATGAAATCTTTAGCTATAAATGCTACCTTGAACATGTAAGAATCCAAAATGAGGACTATGTTACATGAGTTGCTTTCCTACCAACGCTGCTAGGCAATGCCATCCCCATCAGGGAAACCGAACTGATGTTAATGAACAATGAACAATAATTGGTGTGCTACTTGGAAATAATCTCATACCAATTTTGGGAAAGAATAAAACTTTCATAGAAATAGGACTTGGGATGCAGCTCAGTGGCAGGGCACTTGCCTACATGACCAAGTGCTTTGGGTTCCATCCCCAGCACTGAAAAAAAAAATATATAGAAAACAGTATTTTTTGGCAAAACAATTGATGACTTAACTAAAAACTTTATGACAGCAGTACTAAAACAGTCCGAAAATGCATTAAAAATGTCATACTTTCATTCAAAAATAACTTTTTTGTCTAATAATCTATCTGGATAGTAAGAAATACTATGAAAATGGGAAACTCTGATCACTTGTAATATTAACTGTGATAATTTCCACATTAGCACAGTCCCTGGCATCAGAAATGTACTCACCAGTGCATCAACAAGTGACATACATTGATGGTGATTCTCAACAGTAAAAAATTATTTAGGCTAAGCTGTTTGTAAAAATATGTATAAAAACATACATTTTCAAGCGAGGTGTAGTGCCTGTAATTCCAGCAGCTCAGTCAGGAAGCTGTCAGGAAGCTGAGGCAGGAGGATCACAAGTTCAAAGCCAGCCTCAGAAAGTTAGTGAGGCCCCAAGCAACTCAGCAAAACCCTGTCTCTAAATAAATTGGGGGGGGGGGGGAAGAGCTGGGGATGTGGCACAGTGGCTAAGTGCCCCTGGGTTCAATCCCTAGTACAAAAAATAAAAACGAATAAATATATTTATATGCATACACACACACACACACACACATTTCCAAATGTATTATTTTGCTTTTCTTATCTTCTTCCAATCTATTTCCTAAACATGTAGAGACACATATGAAACTAGCTTTGATTATTTAACTTAGCCACAGTCTATGTGTGTGTGTGGTGAAGTTGTACAGATATTTCTGGGTATTCAACAGATATAATAAGCAAAATTCAGGTCACAGTGTATAACTTTTTAGGTCTTGTCTTTTTTTACTTTATAAAATGAATATTTTCCTAGGGTTTTAAATATTCTTAGGAAACATGATTCAAAATAATTAATAGTGGCCCACTGATTAGCTATACCATAATTTACTTAATCATTTTCTAGTGTTGAATATAATCAACATTCTAATATTTTCAACATTATAAATGATATGGCTAATAATATTATGGTGAGTACATCTTAATTATTCTCCTAAAATAAATTCCTAGAAGTAGAATTTATAGAGAGCTGTTTGAATGTTTCTGATTCATCTTAGACAACTTCCCTCTTGAAAGGTTTAACAATGATCATTTTCCAGGCTTTGAAAAAAGTCTGGCCTATCTCTGAACTATTTTATTTACTTGAACTCTTTTATTTAAATTTTAATGTTTTTCTTCTTACAATGCTCTTTATAGAAAATTTAATCACATTTAAGAAGAGATGCTTATGAATATTCCAAATAAAAAGTACCACTAAAGGGCTGGGCCTGGGGCTCAGAGGTAGACTTGCCTAGCACTTGTGAGGCCCAGGTTTAATCCCCAGAATGGAAAAAAAAAAAGACCGTTAAGAAGATTATTCAAGTGGAACTTCTCCTACTCACTTTTAAATAAAGAACCGTTTTTAAGACACATTTTCACATGTTACTTGATTCTCACAACACAGTGCAGTTATCACTATCCCCATTTTACAGATGAAGGAATCAAGGCTATAGCTGTAGTTGCTACTCAAGGCCCTGCAACTACAAGCAGCCAAGTGAAGTTCACTGTGAAGTCCCTTCCAGGATACTTGCCATTTCTCTCAACGCTGTCATTCTGCACTGCGGTTGCTACACATAAAATTCAAACAGCTTCTCTGAAGCCAAAGAGAGGGTCAGATGAAGTCAGCTTCCTTCCCTGTTTCTCTCTTTTATTCATTTATTAAATAGAAAGTAATTATATAGGTGAATGATCTTCTTCCTAATGGTCTGGAATTAATATACATATATAGAACTTCAATTTCAAAAGGTAAACTTCAGCTTTTTAGAATTGTGCTTTTGCTTTGATTATCAGGGTTTTAGCAAATGAACCCACCGAGTGAACTCATCTCCTTAGCAAAATTCAAATATACTCCAATCATGAAATCCAAATATACTTTTATCTAATGGTCTCTGGCAGAACAGGACAAAGGCAAGAGCCTGAACAATCCATTTGTTCGCAGCACAAACCTAGATAATTAGTGAGTTTGCTATCTGTGTATTTTTTCATGCTGGCATTGGGTCTACAGTCATAATTTTTCACAGATGTCTTTTAATAAGCTTTCTGTTAGTAATAACATTCTCATTACTTGAATGCATTTTCTTGGCATCTTAACAACAGTAATGCAATTATTTTAAAACACAGTTGCAAGGACTCCTTGAAAACTACTTTCACTGCATTTGAATAAAATGTAGGCATTCCACCAAAACAAATGAAGTCAGAAGCAATCTCAAAAATATGCTCCAGATTTGCCACTTTTCATGTGTCCCTCTTCTTCAAATGTGTTTCTTTGGCTTCTGCAACTCCACCCCCACTCAGAACCACACCTCTTCATGTTTGGGGTATGCTCTTTTCCTCCCTTCACTGTCTTTAGGGGTACATCCTCAGCCCCCTGCTCTTCCACTCCACACACTTATCCCAGTGATGTGATCCATGCCTGACACTTCATTATTTCTTGTACAATATTGATGTCTCAATCTAATCTCCAAGTCCAGCCTCACCCCTGAGTTCTGGATCTTCATGTCTAACTGCTTACTCCATTCTCAGTGTGTCCAAAACTGAGCTCCTTTCCCCTCAGTCTTGGTAAATGAAAATCCCACCTTCCATCAAGAAGCTCAAATCAGAAAGCATGGATACTTTTCATATTCCCTCTCGCCAAGCAACAGCCACAAGGCCTCAGAGATTCAGTCTTGCAAATATGCCTCAGTCCCTTCCTTCAATGTCTTTCCTCTCCAGGGCCACTCTCTTACTAATGTTCAGAAAACCTAATTCGCAGCAAAAGTTTCTTCTTGACCTGTTCTCTCTGCCTGCTCGTTTTCCTCCTTCCACCCAACCTCCATGCTATTCCTGAGTGATTCTTTGAGAATGTAAGTCTGTACACTTCACACCTACTGGGTGTCATAGCAGGTTCTCAATAACACTTAATGACTACATTCCACAGAATCTTCATCAGAGATCCTTCTAAAAGACTCAGCTATCTATTCAAAACCAACAGTGCCACAGAAAGACTGATCATTCTCATACATTCTTCTTTTCTAAATAATATTAAACACCCCTGGCCTAGGGCTATGACTCATTGTTATTAGAGCACTTGTGTAGCGTGCATGAGGCCCTGGATTTAGATCCCAGGACAACTAAAAAATAAAATAAAATAAATGGAAAAAAAAAAAAAAACTAAACACTCTGAGGCTACATAAATAAAAATCAACCTCATCTCTACTGACTGGCTTCCCCAAATCTCTGGAAAAAGTCCAGAGACTCATTTCCCGAGCCTCTGGAAAATATACTGTATAATCAGCATTTTACAAAATCTGTAAAGTACTTTGAAGTCTATCACTTCCTTAGAGGGCACAGAAAATGGTGGGATAAAAGAAGATCTATAGCAGAATGGAGAAGCTGTGGGACAGAGAGCCCATCACGGAGACGTACATCTCCACTGTCACCACACAGCCTCTTAGGAGGAGAGGGAATATGTCAAACCATAGTCCAGGACTTACCTGCTGCCACTGGGTGCTGATATTTCTATCTTTGTTGAAAGAAGATAGGTAAAGGGATTCTGAGAAAGCTTTTCCACCACTTTTTCTGTCATGATTTCTGACCTGGAAGGAAGGAGGCTTTGGGTCACCCCCTACCCAGATGTACCAGGAAACAGCATGATTACTACAGGTCACCCGACCCCATCCAAGAGCAGAGAGACAGGAGGCCAGGCACGGTGAAGAAATGCCCCACTCAGAATCAGACTTTCTAATCCATGTGTAATGTTCTCCCCATGGTTAAGTATTGTGATAAAGAAGGCAAGGACCACCGGATGTGGTGGTGCATGCCTGCAATCCCAGTGGCTTGGGAGGCTGAGGCAAAAGGATCGCAGGTTCAAAGTTAGCCTCAGCAACTTAGCAAGGCTGTAAGCAACCTAGTGAGACCCTGTCTCAAAATAAAAAATAAAAAGGACTGGAGATGTGGCTCAGTGGTTAAGCGTCCCTGAGTTCAATCCCTGGCATCAAAAAAAGGACAAGTATTTAGCTGTGACCATAAACATTAAGTGAATTCACCTTGTGCTGACATTTCTGAATCCTAGGTTCTTCATTTTCTAAAATGTGGGCAGTTAAGTAAATAATCTTTACTGTTGGCTGCTGCCAAAAAAAAAAAAAAATTCAATCTGGCAGTAATTTGCATGTTTGTGATCTTTCCTCTGGGACCATTTCTATTTTCCTATGTACCCCCCAAAACCTCCACATGGCCCCTAGGTGGCAGGAAACACTGGTACCACTTCAACTGAGGTGATCAACAACAGTAGTGCTTGTGATTCTAAAGATGAAGGGAAGAGATTAAAAAAAAAAAAAAAAGACTAAGTCACTTTTAGCTCAGATGAGTGGGGACCATCAACTGACTGACAATGAAAAACAGCCAACAGCTTTAGACAAAGTGTCACTTGGTCCACTGCCGCTTCTTGAGCATCGCCTAAATGGAAGAGGCTAAGAGAACAGACAACCAAAATCAGTAGAAGATCTTCCAATCGTTTATACATAGCTTGGGAGGTGCCTTGGTCCTTACATTTGAATCATACTCATTCTTCTGTCTTGAGAATCACAGCTAAATTATGAAGCATACTGGGAAGAACTACATCAAAAAAAGCTGGGATGCTACATTATGTCCTCATCTTTGTCCCAACTCAGAAACTGTCCCCTTCACTTATGGTGGGGACCTATCATCAACTTTCACACCAACGTAAGTGCTAGCCTAGGATGAGTTGCAAACTTTATTGTGCTTTAATCTAAGATGAATTGTTACTTTTATTTTGTCCTAATGTTTCCATCACATAGCTGTAGCTTTAGAGAAGTCACTAAAGAATATTTCAGGGGGTTGGGGATGTGGCTGGGGCTGGGGATGTGGCTCAAGCGGTAGCGTGCTCGCCTGGCATGCGTAGGGCGCTGGGTTTGATCCTTAGCACCACATAAAAATAAAAAAATAAAGATGTTGTGTCTGCTGAGAACTAATTAACTATATATATATGTAATATTTCAGGCTATAAGCCATAGTAGATGACAAAAATAAACAAGGGCATAGTAAGTATTCTCAGCATTCACCTTCCTATCCACATGGCTTAACTAATATGGAAACAAGAGTTTTATCTGATTAAATTGACCACAGATAACCAAGGATTCATTGGTTATAATGTAAATGATGAGTAAGGTAGTAAGTGGTATTTATTATTTTAAGCCAAATATGCAAGAAGATGTTCTCCTCATGGTTAGTATTTCAATAAAGAAGGCTAGTATCTAGCTGCGACCATAAACATTAAGCAAATTAACCTCATGTACCTACATATCTTTTAGGCTCTGTTGATCCTCCTACGTATCTAATAATCATCAGAGTTGATGGAGAAGTTCCATCTCACTCAATGTCAGGTAGCAGTTGGGTGGATAATCATGTTGCCATGTATTTTATTTCTTGACATAATCTTCCCAGTTTTTATGCCAACTTTTTTTTTTTTTTTTTTTTTTTTTGCAAAAAACTAGGGTGCAATCATTATGTGAAACTTTTAAAAAATGGTGCCCGGGCTGGGGCTATAGCTCTGTGGCAGAGCGCTTGCTTTGCACATGTGAGACACTGGGTTCGATCCTCAGCACCACATAAAAGTGAACAAATAAAATAGAGGCATGCTGTCCATCTACAATAAAATGTTTTAAAAAATGGTGCCTGTATTATTTAACAATCATTTATTACTAAACTGTCCTTATTGCAAGATTAGGATGCATGAAATACTTATGACTATATATTAACGCAGTGGTGACAATTATGCAGTGAAATACAGTATCTAGAAATAGTAATTTAAATAGCAATCTTATTCTCTTTTCCCTAGAGTCAAAGATTTCATGGGGTTAGAGCAAAAATCCACTTACTGGGAGGGGTCCGAATCACTTCCTTTGCGTTTTCTTGGAAATTCCATCACGTGTGAGCTGAAGGGCCCAACCACTGCTGGTTTCACCCCTGGGCTCACATGACTCGAAACCACAGGAGCAATGCCCTGGTTTTCCTCCAGCAGAACTTTACCTACGAGACACAAAACACAATAAAACAGGTACTTTATTTATTTTTTTTTTAAATGTATATATTTTAGTTGTAGGTGGACATAATACCTATATTTTATCTTTATGTAGTACCGAGGAGCAAACCCAGTGCCTCACACATGCTAGGCAAGCGCTGTACCCTTGAGCCACAACCTCAGCCCCAAGAAGCATATTTTAAACACTGATTTGCACTTTTATATATCACTGTATCTCACAATTTAAATAACTTTTCTGTCTTGATGTTTCAAAAATATCAGCTAAGTATAGCATAAGAAAGACTCAATAGGCACATTCAAACATTAGTTGGAAACATATTTATTCATCCATATTTTTAAGTTTACTTTTCCCTATCTAATTGTAAAGGAAATTTGAGTATTGTAGAAAATACGAAAACCGCAAAAAAAAAGTAAAAAGAAAGAGGAAACCCAAATTTTACCAATTAATGTTACTATTTTTCTTTATTTTTAACTGATACATAAAAATAAAAATTATACATATTCATGGGGTACCAACCAATGCTTGAGATATTTCCTTTTAGAATTTTTTCTATAGTTGTCATTAAAGTAACTGAGATCAAAGTACAGGCTTGTTATTTACATATTATTGTAACATAACTTTCCAGTGTTATTACAAATTCATGATAAATGATTTTAATGTCTACATATATCATCATGTGCCAGCTCATAGTTACTTAACCACTCTCCTATTGTTAGAATCTGTTTGCTTTCACTTATTTATTTTACCACAGATAATATATATTTTGGTACATAAAGCTTTTTACCTACTTCTGGTTATTTCTTTGGCTAGTATATCAGAAATGAGTTAATAAGGTCAAGTGATGTATTTTTCAACCCTGAATTGCCAAATATGATAGTAAAATCATTTTTTGTTTCCAGTGTGCCTTATTCAATATTTTACAAAATCTAAAAATCAGAATTAATTACATCAGAAATAACTAGTAGACCAAACATGGGCCTCCTTAAAGATTCTATTTTTTATATTAAAATGGATATAATAAGTTTAAACTCATTTGTACCTAACAAAATAGACTAAAAAATAAGAAATATTTATGGGAAAATATAGTAAATCTCAAAAATTGTGCGGTTCTTTTTAAAAAAAATTTTTTTAGTTGTAGTTGGACATAATACCTTTTTATTTGTTTTTATTTTTAGGTGGTGCTGAGGATCGAACCCAGCTCCTCGCACGTGCTAGGCGAGTGCTCTACCGCTGAGCCACACCTCAGCCCCCCCAAAATTGTGAGATTCTTAACACATCTCTAAAAATAGCTGATAAACTAAGCATTTTTTTAAAAGGATTTAGAAGGTGTGAACCACACGATGGACAAGAATGATATAATAAACACATGAACCTCGGAGCTTCAAAATCTAGTGTTGCTTGTTTTAGGACACCCTGGGGGCATTATAAAAATTGGAAGTATATGGGACCAAAATGCTCAAGTCTCAAGAATTTCAAATAATTGCTATGATACATAAAATGTTTTCTGACTACCATGTAATAACACTAGAAACCAGTAACGCAAAGATAACCAGAAAATCCCTATGTTTTTGGAAAATTAGAAATATACAAAACTCACAGGACAAGAATTTATTTTTTCTTTTCTTTTTTAAAATTTTCTTTAAAATTGTAGTTAGACATAATACCTTTATTTTATTAATTTATCTTTATGTGGTGCTGAGGATCAAACCTAACGCCTTGCATGTGCTAGGTGAGTGCTTTACTACTGATCCACAACCCCAGCCCTATTTTTTCTTTCTTTATTTATCTTTTGGGGTACTGGGCATTGAGCCACTGGGATTATAGGCATAAAGTTACAAAATATTTGGAACTAAATAATTTTAAATTATTATACATTAAAATGTGTGGAAATGCAAAAGTATTATAGGAAAGTTTTAACCCTAAGTGTTTTAAAAGAAATTAGAAAAAGAGCTGTGAAATAAATTCATAGAATTAGAAGAAAAGTGATCATAATAATTAAGACCAGGAATAATGAAACAAAATAAACATATAAGAATGCAGATTTTAGTCTAGTGCATGCCTGTAATCCCATCAGCTCCTGAGGCTGAGACAGGAGTATCACAAGTTCCAAGGCAGCCTGAGCAAAAGCAAGGAGCTAAGCAACTCAGTGAGACCCTTTTTGCAGAGAGGCCTGAGGATATAGCTCAGCAGTAGAGCTACTTGCCTGGCATGCATAATAGTCCTGGGTTTGATCCCCAGCACCACAAAAACACAAAATAATAATTTTTAAAAATCCAAATAAGTGAGTCAGGCATGCTGGCACCTGCCCATAATCCCAGCTACTCCGGAGGCTAAGGCAAAAGGATCCATGTTTGAAGTCAGCCTTAGCAATTTAGCAAAACTCTTTTCTCAAAATAAAAAATAAAAAGGGCTGAGGATATAGCTCAGTGGTAAAGTGCCAGAGTTCAACCCCCAGTACTAAAAACCCAAAGTACAAACATCTATCCAAATAAACAGAAAGACATGCCAAGTTTATGGAAATTAATGAATAGCTACTCAATCTCAATAGTAATAAGGAAGATCCAAAGAAAATGACACCAATATACTAACACATGATGGCTACAATGCAGAAATCTGATGATAACAAAGTTGCCGAGGATGCAGAGCAATAGAGCACTCTGCTCTGCTGGTGGGCATGTCATCTGTTACAACTACTCTGGAAACCATTTCTTTGCATTAACTGATAGATCTGAACATGTGCATAGAGTGAGTGTTCCAATCTCAGGTATATGGGAAGACTCTTAATGAATTTTCTTTTGTGGGGGGGGGGGGTAGACATTGAGCCCAGGGGCGCTTAACCAATAAGCCATATCCCATCTCTTTTTATATTTTATTTTGAGACAAGGTCTTGCTAAGTTGCATAGGACCTTGCTAAATTGCTGAGGTTGGCCTTGAACTTTTGATCTTTCTGCCTCAGCCTCCTAAATCACTAGGATTATAGGTATGTGTTATCATGCCCAGAAGGACTCCTAATGTTTTCTAGGAGACATGAACAACAAATGGTTAGCCATAACATAGTTAAAAAAAAAAAAAAAAGACAACCCAAGAAAATTGGAAAATATTTAAATTTCCACTAACAGAATGGAAAAATTGTCTATTCACTGAACAGAGTGCTAACAGCAGTAAAAATGAAGTACAGTCATACTCATTAACCAGAGACTGAACTGCAAAAAACACAATGCTGAGTAAAAATGTCACAGTCCCAAACACATAGCACCTTTAAAAATTTTTACATAAAGTCCAAAACAAGTAAAACGAATCAATGTTTTTAAAAGGTTCTTATGTAAATTGCTACCCTACACTGAGAAGCAGGGGCATGGTTTACCTGAGTGGGAACAGCAGTTCTCTGGGTGAGCAGAGGGAGGTGCTGTCAGCAAAGGACATGCTGTACTTCCAAAGAACTCACACTCTACTACTTTCACAGGTGACTTTTTTTTTTTTATTCTTTAACCTACACATAAAGTTTTTACCATCCTCTGTAAGTATGGCAGATCCAGGGAGAAACATTTTACCAATGATGCTTGCCACTTGGGGGCGGGGGGGGTCAACTCAGGACCACTGAGATTAATCATGGTTTCAACTCCTAGACTCCATTCTAATGAAGTCTAAATATTAGAACACCATCTATTTCCATGGAAAAATCAAGGGAACTTCCTATATCAAATAGTAAATCAATGGGCTGGGGCGTGGCTCCATGGTAGAATACTTGCCTCGCATGCATGAGGCAATGGGTTCGATCCTCAGCATCACATAAAAATAAATAAAGAAAATAAAGGTATTGTGTTCATGTATAACTAAAAAAAAAAATTCTAAAAAAACCCCAGTAAATCAAAAGGAATAGTAAGCTAACTTTTCACAGTTCGCCATGTTATATATAATCCCAGGCGCCCCACCACCCCGCTCCATGCCTCCAATGCACACGCCAGCAAGCACACTTCTTTCCTTCACATAAGGTCAGAGACAGAAATAAATGAAGATATTTTTCTCATTTCAACCTTTTTTTTTTTTTTGCCTCTCGCTCTGGGAGGCATGATCTTCACATATTTCTATTCCACTTCCTTCATTAACCTTTAAAGTAAGAAATGGATTATCTTTAGGCAAGCACAATAATCTTTTCATAAAATCAAGATCAGAAGCTCCGAGGGTCTTTATTTTCATGTCCCTTACTAGGGAGGGGGTAATGCCCCACCACTGGCCATTCTATCAGGTCTGCAGTCAGAAGTGTATTCAAAGCAGAGGGTTCTCTGTAAACAAAAGGGAAACTTGGGCTAGTGGCACTAATTAGTTCTGGATTAAAGGATGTGTTCTTTGGAAGCAATTCAACCTTCATGGAGTGGAAGCTGATTTTTCAGTAAGAAACATCAAGATTTCATTTTTAACCTTCTAGTTTACTTGACTTTCAGCCTCCACATACCTTTATAAAAAGATGATACCATGTGTTCAGATTTGAAATTCAGCCCTGCTTTTATATAACTCATTTGGGGGGGTGTATGATTTAATATTTTGATATTGTTTTTTCCTGGCTGACTTGAGTCACTTCTCAGTGATGAATGTAATATGTTATTTAACATCCGACAAAATAATCCAGAATTGAGGTTGAACAAAGACACTGTGACTGTCTTTTACAGAGGAAGTCTGTGAATTTAACCTGAGATTAGCATTAAATTTCACTTCATTCTATGTGTTCTGGTGATAGTAAGTACTCTCATGTTTGGTTTTTTGGTACCAGGGATTGAACCCAGGGCCTCTTAACCACTGATCCATATCCCCCCATCCTTTTAAAAATATTTTATCTAGATACAGGGTCTTGCTGAGTTGCTTGAGGTCTTGCTAAATTGCTGGGGCTGGCTTTGAACTCTCACTCCTCCTGCCTCAGCCTCCCAAACCGCTGGGATTATAGGCATGTGCCACCAGGCCCACCCACCCACAGTATTTTAAAGGCTGCCATTTAGCATCAACTCAAGTATGAAAAAAATCGGTGGAAATGAATGAGCAGTAGGGAGTCAGAATCAGGGGACACCAAGCAGCCACTGGGTTTAGGTTCCAGGTTACCTAGGGGATCAAGTTCAGCATGATATTGTGCTCAAAGGAGAATAAATATACACACTTGCACACACACTTCAAACAGGCGCCATAGCAGGATAGGAGAAATACGTTTTTCATAACCTTAAAAACTTTTTCTCATTACCTACTTTCATTGCCAGTAGGACTGCTACACATTAAAATTGATATAAACTATCATTATCTTGTACATAATTTTTTATTTAAATGATTTGTTCTGTGTAATCATCTAAACGATTTCCTTAAAAAATGAAAGTGGTTTTCTCTTCTTAACTTCTATGAGTCCAAGCCCAGAACATCTTTTCAGTCTGTTCAAGCAACTATCCTTTTAGTACTGGCTATTTTGGATAAGCCACTTAACATATTCAAACCTGTTTCTTTAAGATGGAGGCAATTTCCTGCCAATTGCTTGTTTTCGGAGTCAGATAAGAAAATGTATTTGAAATCCAAAGGCTTAGTGATGCTAACTACTTCAGTAGTAGCCCAGCAAAAACGAGTTGACTTACTGGTAAGCCACTGTAAGTGCCTAAGGTGTTGGTCAGGAAAATGCACTGAGCAAAATGTCTTTGCTTTTTATTTTGAAAGAATTTCAGGCTAGCAAAAAAAGTGCAAAGAATCCCCATATATCTGCCCTGCAATCAGATTCCCCAAATGGTAATGTCTCACTAAACCCAGTATAATGATCAACACCAGGAAATTAGCACTGATATAGTACTATTATCTAATTTATAGACCTTCTTCAAATTTTGCCATTTGTCCTACTAATGTCTTTTTTCTGATCCAGGATCTAATCCAGGATCACACTTGCACTTAAAGTGTCTGTTTTCTGTCCTCAATGTCCTTTCATCTGTAACAAATCTTCAGTCTTCCTTTGACTTTCTCAAAATTTTGAAAGGTAGTGGGCAGTTACTTTGCAGAATGTCCTCTAGTTTAAGTTTGCCTGATAATCCCTCACAATTAAATTGAGATTCTGCGTGTTCATCAAGAACATCACAGAAGTCATACTGTGTTCTCCACAGAACAAAATCCTCCACTTTTAAACTCCATTGCTTCTTGTACTTTTAATTGCTTTGTTAAGATCCTGCTCATCAAAATTCCAAATGGTGCTCAGCTCATGGAATCAACAGAGACGGCAGAGGAAAGATTAATGAGCTTTTTGATAAGGTTATGAGCTCCAACCCTGGGAAGGGTTTGAGAACCATGTCATCTTTTTGTTCCCAATCTCAGCACAGTGCCTGCCTGACACATAGTGAGTGTTTGGAGTTCGGTAAAAGAATGAGTTACACTCACTTCATTATCCCTGGCATCCAAAGAGGATCTGAAAGATGTGAGACCAGAACTTCCAGTTTCACTTGGCTTCCTGGGCTGCTG
>NW_025999960.1:0-49525 GCF_001458135.2 Marmota marmota marmota | reverse complement strand
CCACAGTAAGGAACATGGAAGTCCCTACTGTACCTACTTCACAAACAAGCAGGCCCACTTCCTACCATGACTTCGCTTTTACCATTTTCTTTCCATAGAAGAAAAATGATACTTATCATCTGCTAGGGAAAGGGATCTGGAAGTCTGGAGCTTTCTAGAATGACAAGTAGTAACTGCTCCATGGGCTTGTATTAATGTGCTAAAAATGCTGTTCCTCACCACTGACACACTGTTTTAAGATGCTCAATAATATGCCCGATAGAAATAAAGTGCTAATTGGCATCGTTCAAGAAAAATGTCATCAATACCTAATACTAAGTATGAGTTATAAAAGATACTTTTGCTTAGCAGAGATTTAAAATATTATTTCACAGTATTTATTGAGAGATAAATACTCCAGCTGGGCATGGTGGTGTACACCTGTAATCCTAGCAGCTTGGGAGGCTGAGGCAAGAAGATCATGAGTTCAAAGCCAGCCTCAGCAAAAAGCAAGCTGCTAAGCAACTCAGTGAGACCTTGTCTTTAAATAAAATCAAAAAAAGGCTGGGGATGTGGCTCAGCAGTGTCCCTGAGTTCAATCCCTAGTATCCCTCCCAAAAGAGGGAGGAGAGAGGGAGAGGGAGAGGGAGAGGGAGAGAGAGAGGGAGAGAGAGAGAGAGAGAGAGACTCTCTAATGTATCTAATGTAGGTAGCCCAATATATCTTAAAAGGTTAATATTGCACACTTACCCTCAAGAAGTTTCTAATGCTGTACACACATGTGTTGTGTAGGTGCACAGACATATACACCAAACACAGAATGAACTCAGATCTAGATAAAGATACAAGCTTATGTTGCAGGAATGCAGAGAGAAGGGCACTCGATTTTGTTTGGTGGGTGGGAATAACATTTAAAAGCAATTTTTGGATAGGTATGTTAGGCTTAGAGAACACTAGGGAGAGGAGGCAGCAAATGTATTCAGTAAAATCCTATGTATGCCATGATTTAAAATGACATTTATGGTGAGTTTCATAAATACAGAAAATGCTTAGTGACAAAGCAGAATGAAAGACACACAAAGGAAAAATAAGAAACAAAGATAATGAATGTGCAGGGGGAAGCCACATGTATTCACACACTTCTACACACACACAGAAATCTTTCCAGGCACTTCATCTGGGTGGCCAAAGGATTTTTCTCTTTCCTACTTTTCCATATTCTTCCAAAATTTTGCAAGTAGCATGTCTTAAGAAAAAAAAATTTATATGGTTTATTGAAGAATAGCACAAAGATCACCATCACTGAGCATAGTGTAAAATGTACTAGGAAATATAGCCAGAAAAGTAAATTGCACTTGTTCATGGGGGGGCATGGATGTTATGTGAAGAGTCTGATCATTATTTCCAGGTAGCAGGAGTTAATGTGTAGTCACCCAGGTGACATGTAGTCACCCAGGACTGCATGTCAGCCCCATTCATTTCTGGGTCAACCCTCACCAAGGCAGGGGGAATATCTGCAGATCAGTTCAGGAATTAGTCTTCCTAACAAAAGCCACAGCTTTCATCTTCAGGTACTCCTCCTTTGCCCACCTGGAGGGACTGGCCCCTCCCCTGGATTCTTGCTTATTTCTGTAATAAGGATCAAACTCAGAGCTGTACTCTGAACCTTCTCCAGCTTGGTTGGGAAAACATGGCTTTGCTGCTACTCCTGGACAGGGAAGGCCCAAAACCCTTCCAGATGTCAGGTTCCCAGGAACGTCTCAGATGTGATACTGAAAGGTCAGAGAAAGATCTCCCTCTCCCACCTAGACTATAGGGAGGAAATTTGATTCTCTTGACTTTAGCCTCAAAAGGAGCAAGATGTCTAAACGGGAAGTCCTCAGGATGGTTCATTAATTAAATTGTTTTATGAGAGGAAGGTTCAGATGTGAGAAAGGTGGAAGTCTCTGAGACAACATATAACTATCTCAGACTTTACAAACTAAAATGTATTTAGGTTTATTTTCTCTCTCACTTTTTATTTTAAAACTATTGATTTCTGTGAGTTCCAAATAATAAAGGGAGAACCATACAATCCTCGATTCCAGGGACGCAGAGCTTTGCTGGAGTATGACTTTGCTCATGGTCTCCAACGGCTGAAGAACCAAAGCACAGAAAACATATGCTTTTGCTTACGCAAGTCCAGTCCACTGCCCAGGAAAGCATGTGGAAGTTCAAGAGGACAAAGAAATAAGTGATGTCTATAACATCACAGTAAAACGGGGCATCCTAGAGTACAGACCAGGGCAGGAGAGTGAGAGACACAGAGGAGCTGGCAGGAGAGCTGGCAGGTGGACAGCATGCCCAGTGACAAGATGGGTGGAAACAGATTAGATGTGAGTGGGAGAGTCACACGAAGCCATGGTCAGTAGGGAGAAGTTCAGATTGGGGATTCAGAGGTGAAGCATTTCCACTTGACTCGAGGGTCTATGAGAGAGGGCTGTCTGCCTTGAGGTGAGGATGGAGAGTGTTGGAAAAGAGAAGGCAGACCAGAGCTGCCCAGGGTGACACCGGGGTGGGGAAGAAAGGGAAATGACTCCGCAAATATGAGGCAGCAGCATCCTGGAGGTCCCCCAGATGATGAAAACAAGAATGGAAGAAGGATGCAATAAACAGAAAAGCTAAATGAAGACAACCAAATGGCAGTGGGGAATGGCAACGGGCTCAGTAAATGCCAACGTCACTTCCTGGTTCTGAATCCTGCAACAGAGTGACTGGCTTCCACAGCACGTGGTCGTCAATTTCCTCAAATCTGGGCTGCTCACAATAACCTGAGAACCACTAGATTCAAAAAGCAGAGATCAAATTGATTAATACTGATAATTTGTTGTACTGGCAAAGGTGCCTCAGGGAGGGAGGGGCTGAGAGGAGTGGCACCCTCACAATTTCATACACCTTTGGTAGGAGTGGAAACTGGAATAACTTTTACCAGCTGTTACCCAAAGACAGGACATGCTGTCTTTTAACCCAGAAATGCTATTTCTTTAAATTTATCCTAAAATTTAAAGATGTACATAAAGACTTTTCTACATAGAAATTCATGAAAATATTTCAAATTAAATCTGAAAACAAAGGAACCATTAAAAAATTAGGATACAATCCTGTGATGGATGACTATGGAGCCTTCAAATGTTTCAAACCACTTATGAAATTGTAAGTGTTATACAAAATGTATGTTCCTTGCTCATAAAGTGCATCAATGGAAAATATGAGGTACAGCAGACCCCCCTCATACGTGGCTTTCTTTCTGTAGTTTCAGTTACCCATGGTCAGCTAAGGTCCCAAAATATCAATATTTGAGGTTAGGGTTGTGGCTCAGTGGTAGAGTGCTCATCTCACATGTGTGAGGCACTAGGTTCGATCCTCATCTCTACATAAAAATGAATAAATAAAATGAAGGTGTTGTGTCCATCTATAGTTAAAAATTTTTTAAAAAATATTAATATTTGCCTTGACTCTTTCAAGAGAGAGGCCACATTCATAAAAAACTTTTTATTACACTATATTGTCAAAAATGTTCTGTTTTATTATCATTGTTAATCTCTTACAATGCCTGATTTATATGTTAAACTTTACCATAGATATGTATAGATGAGAAAAGAAACAGCATGCATAGGGTTCAGCACTACCCATGGTTTCAGGCATATACCAGAAGTCCTGGATGAAGTTCCCCCTGGATAAGGGGAACTGCTGCACTGTAGGGCCAACAGATCGGGATATAACTGGCACTGAAAAGGTAGGTTGTTACAGTTCCCGAAAGAAGGACGCATGCTTAGCCACCAAGGGGACCACAAAGGAAAGCACTGGGGTTGGGCAGAGGGACAGGGAGAACTGTGGGCGACAGCCTTAACTGTGGCTTCTGCAGGGATGGGTGTGGCACAAGTTCAGGACTGGTTGGTCCGAATACTTTCAGCAAGTTCTGGGGCAGAGGAGCTGTGTCTAGTTGTCTGGCCCTGGGGTGATTTAGGGCAGATGGACAGTTGCCCAAATTGTGAGCTGAGTTGGGTTGTGGGCTCTGGATTGGTTGCTTTTTATTTGAAAAGTGCTCTCAAGGACAAGTTGTTTACAATCTCTAGGAACTGGCTCACCCTGGAAGGGGCTGTCCCTTCAAGGTCAGCAAGGCCCAGATGTCAAAACAGCAGTATGGAAAAGAAAAGACCTGGTTAATACACTTAATTTTTTTCTTAATTTACCAATTTTTTCTATAACTAACACATATTACTTTTTTAATCCAGAAAAAATGAATATATCAATTTAAAAAATTTGGTGTTATTCACAATCTTGGACATGTCATTGAATGGACAAATTTATACCACTATTCAAGAAGCTAGGTATGCAGTCCTTCTGTTGTTTTTTTAAACCCAAGGAACAAATACGGATTGCTGATGCCATGAACTTTGTGTTGCTAAAGATATGAGCATGCTGTGTGCCACTCCCACGGAACAGCTTCATGTTTTTCTGAGCAGAAGGGACAGAGAGTTACTCATGAAATAACAAGGGCTTGGACTGACTTTGTCCTGACCTGTGTATGACAGAGGGATCAGTATGGCAAAATGTTTGAAGGACTTAAGGAAAAATCTTCCCCGCCTACTAAAGATTCCCTTCGTAAAGGAAGGGTAACATCCGACTCTGGAACACAGCAGTCGCGCGGCACCGATGGCAATTGGTGTCATGGATTGACAGCAGCAGTGGATGCTGTGTTCAGCACTCTGGAAAGAGTCTATAGGTCTGTTGGGGTGTCAGGGAACAGCCCATCATCTGCCAAAGGCATCTGCTTGGTTATGGCAAATGACCAAGTAGACCCTGACAACCTTCCCAGATTCCTGAGGATTCTTCCAAAGAAAGAACTTCCCGATGGCATGCATTTCACAAAATATCCACTAGTCAGGACTCCCAGTTCAAGCTCAGGCCCCTGCTGCAATGAGAACACCGTTCTACACCCCACACAAATAGTTCAGCCCTCGGCAGACCAGGGGACTGAATGGCAATAAGGAGGCATCTTTCGACAGAAGCATTTTCATCCACTCACTTCCTAATTTATTGTGTGGCTCTTGGTAAGTCATTTCCTGATCTGTGTAATAGAACCTATGATAAATTTCAGAGATCCTTACAGACCTTTCATATCATATGCAAAGCATGAGATAAAAATGAAAATATCTGTAAAAATTTTAAATGAGATAGATACTGAATCCATGAAATTTTGTTGAGCATGTGTTAGGCAGTAAATTCATCACTTATTTGAATTGAGTATAGTGGGCTTATAGCCAGGTATGAGATCCAGACACCAAGGAGCAACTCCAACCTCGTATAAATGATCAGACTGAAGGATGTTGTCAAGGATGACGGAGGTGTGGGTCAAACCAAGGGGGAGGCCTGCTTTGGAGTTAGATTAGATCAGAACAATAGTGCCAGATAATTCTGATTTCCGCAGAGAGTCCACATATAAATAGTGAAATATAAATTTTACCTACCCTTTTTAAACAAGGCAACATGAGTCAAATCAATAATCATTATTATTTCATTATTTCATTCCATTGCTTAAAATCCAACTGTGGCTCCTATGAGTTATGACACAAAATATAAGGACACAGTATGGCCTGTCCACTAGCCTCACCCCATGCCCAGGTGACAGTGAAGCATGCTACATAAGATTCCCCAGTCGTCTGCCACCCCCACCCATGGATTTGCTTCTCTGAGCATGTTTATCCCTCACCTGAAATGCCCTCTTCCAAAATCAGGTTAGCACAGGCTTACCTGTCAGGCAGATCAGATGTTATCTTCTACTAGAAGCTCTCTGACCACTGTCCCCAAAACTTGCCACCCTATTGGGGCCCCTTCTAAATATTACAGTGCTTTGTAATCAATGCCACCACTGAGCTCAATCCGCTTCTCTGTAATCCTCTTCACTAACGCCCTCCCCAGGCACAGCTCCTAGAGGGCAGAAACTGTTTGTATTCTCAGTTAACACAACCCCTCACACATCACCCTCAATGCATTACTGAGGAAACGGTGGATTCTTCAGTAGCTGGTGTCAGGTCAATCCCTTCACTATTTCAGATGTTAGATCTCTATTTTTCCCTATTAACTAAGAAAAAAAAAGTGAAATAATAAGCTAAATATAAGGAAACTAAAGCATAATAGCATATGAAAAAAATCAAATCAGTGAATATTTACATAATCTTTAAGTAAGGACTTTTGAAGTCTAATGCCAAAGGTAAAAATTATAAAAGAAATGGCTACATTAAAAAAAAAAATTAGCTCGGTGGTAGAGGGTTTGCCTGGCACACATAGAGCCCTGGGTTTGATCACCAGCATCACAAAGCATAAATAAATAAATTTTTAAAAATGTTTAAAGTTTAAATTTGTGTCTATTTTAATGCCAAAACTAAGACAGAGTTAAAAAAAAAAAATGAAAAGTTTCCCCCAAAGTTTCCCCATGTCTGTTTGCAGTCCATCTCTCTCAACCCTCTACCCCAGGCGAACACTGACCTGCTTTGTTTACTTAAATATTTGCATTTTCTAGATTTTACATAAACAGAATATTAAAGTCATATGCCTTCGAGTCTGGCTTTGTTCCCTTGGTATAATGATTTTGAGATTCCTTCATGTTGTGTGTATCAGCAGGTTGTTCCTTTTATTACCAAGTCATTTTCCACCAGGTGAGCATATCCTATTTTTTTATCCATTTAATTCATTTGTTGATGGCTAATTTTTGGCTATTGTAAATATGGCTGCTACAGATATCCATGCATGTCTTTGGGGATAAGTGTTTCCATTTATCTTGGGTTAGTATCTGGGAGAGTAAGGGTTATGCGGTAAGTATATATTCTTTTTGGAAAGCAGCCCCAGGGTGCCCATGAGGTCCTATGCTGTTCCCTGCAGTGGTGACAGCTCCAGGTGTCCCCATCCTCACCAACATCTGCTTCATGTATTCATTTGAACGAATGGTGCTGCGTTACATCCTCATCCGTGTAAATTGAAGATAGTCCAGTTATTTGAAAAGTTTGCTTCTTGGAAGGCCAAAGTATTTCTCTGTAATTTCTACCCATCAACCCTATGTCTGAGAAGTTGAATAAGCTTTCAGCTCAGTTCCAAGTGTTTGCTTATCTACTGTTGTGCAAGGCATGGGTTATGAGCTAGAGAAGATGTGAATGCAACACAGCATTTGTTCTCAAAGAACTCGGTAGGACACATACAAAAACCTCCCGCCACACAGCAGGATGGAAAGTGGAGCCACAGGGAGCCTGGATTGCGATGCTCCACAAAGGCTCCATGATGGAGGTGGCATCTGAGAGAAGCTGTATGGAGCAGAATTCCTCACACTTGTGTTAACCAGCCAGACACCCGCACACTTGTCCCACATTCTTCTTTCTCCTAAACCAAACCATGTGGCTCTTCCAAACATAACTCACAGGAGGCCACATCATGAGAGCCAGCCTGCTCTCTTCCAGACATACTGTGGATGGAAATCCTTTGATATATGGCACCACTGGAAAACAGCAGCCAGGACTGTGTGCTCCAGAGGGGAGGGGAGAGACTGATCCATTGTGCCTGAGTATTACGCTTTCTTAATGCGTAAGACCACATAAGCTTTTATTTTATATATTAGGCCTTCACTTCACACTGCTGATCCATTGATTTATATAATTTTAGAACTGGAATTGACATTACAGATAGTCTAAAATAATACCCTTTTTCCAAAAAAGAATCCATGTTGATTAAGTCATCTGTACTTTTACCATACAGAGGAACCGTATGTAGGTCTCCTGACTCCCCAGTAGAACTTTCCTTGACATGACCCACATCTCCTACAGGGTTGTTTTTAACCCACTCATTTCCATTTCATCCCTCCCCCTTTTTTTAATACTTAAGTGTTCTATTTTTCTTTTTTTTTCCTCTTTGGTATGTCCCTATCAACACCTTTCGAGAGTAATATTCTATCTAACTTCTCCCTAAGTCTCACCGATATATGCCATCTGCAAAAGTGACCAGCATAACATTTACATCTTCCAACCAAATGGCTGGCTGTCATGAGGAACAAAAAAAGCCAAGGAGAACAGCAGGGAATGTGTTCACAATGCCAAATACAGCACAGGCAGACAGAGAACCCAATGCAGAATTAGACAAAAAAGTTACAGGACAGAGTTAGGACTCTGAGGACGGGATGCGAATGGGCCCACACAACCACTTGGCAGGTGGGAAAACTGAACTGGCTTGGGTTGGGGAAAACAGAGAGTGAGACTGTGAACAATGCCAGGGTGTCACAGAACCGTGGGGATTATGTTGGGCTTAAAATGACTGAGAGAGGATCTAGTTACCTACATGACACATCCCTCCCACTAACCAGGAAGGACCAGGGATTTTTCCCAGGTCTGCTCCGTGCAAAGGTACATGTATTCTAGAGTATGACTGAGGTCACACTCGGATTTGCTTAGGCTGTCACACTGGATCATTCACTGAAGATCAGCAGGTGCTCTAGGTCTCCTGAATGGTGCATGCTAATGCTCTCGCTGGCGCCTCATGAGGGCGTGGTGTTCAAGGTGAAACTAACCAACTGCATAGAGTGGGAGAAGCTGGGGGCAGAGAGAAATGATGTTTATGGCTTCCAAACCAGAGAAGGAACTCAAAAGCCAGCTTGCGGCACAACCTGGAAGGGAAACAAGAGCTAGTTATTCCCTCATTTGGATGGCCGCCTGGCAAATAGTGTTTGTCACTGTGATCTTAAAATGTCCTGCAGATAATTCAATCAATAAATATTCATGAAGTGCCTATTATAAACCAGAGGCTGTGCAAGGGGCTGAAAATAGGATAGTGGCCAAAGAAAGAGACTACTCCTCGTGGAACTGAGGCTGACAGCTCCTCCCGTGAACCTTATGTTTTATTCACTCATGTCAACCAAGGGCTTGGGTGCCACCAGTGGCGTGGGGACGGAGGGGAGGCCAAAATCACTGAGAAATGTCATTATTTATACATAAATAATATGTGTAAATAATGTGGGAAAAAAATAACAAGCCTAATGCACACTCTTTTTTGAGGTTCATGACCATATCCCCTGCTTGTATGTCATTCAACCCCAAAGCGGTTATTTGAAGGTGTGACTCATCTCTTGCTTGTTTAGAAAACTATGGTCTTTGTTCTTAAAGTGTCTTAAAATTTATCTTCAAAAACATGATACCATGTGAAAAGACCATGGGAACAGAATACCTTCTGTAGCACCTGTGGCTAACAGCCATGTAACCAAAGGAGAAGCCAGAATCATGGTAAAAAAGAAAAACTTTGAAAACAAAAGTTCATTACCACATTCAGGAGATGAGATAAAGTAGGAATAAGCAGGAAGACGAATAAAAGTTTATGAGCCAGGGAAATCAGAAATATGCCAAATAGTTTAATATGTATTGGATTTAGATAATCAGTTAAGAAAAAGGCCAAAAAAAAAAAAAAGTCATCAAGTACAATAGACTACAATAGTCCCCAAGTTCATTCATTTGCTCACACACTGTTTCTCATCTAATGGAATAGGAAAGAGGAGAATTTTCCTAGATAAATTTTTATTACTTCATTTAACTATAATGAAGTATTGTCTTTCAAATATTTGGGTTGATATGGAAAAAAAAACCTAGTTATGCGTTAATGATAAAATTTATTGGACAGGCACAGTGACACATGTCTGTAATCCCACCAACTTGGGAGGCGGAGGCAGAAGGATTGCAAGTTCGAGGGCAGCCTTAGCAATTTAGTGAGACCCTCAGCAACCTAGTGAGACTGTATCTCAAAAGAAAAAAGAAAAAGGACTGGGGGATGTAGCTCAGTGGTAAAGCACCCCTGGGCTCAATCCCCGATACCAAAAAACAAATAAATAAATAAATAAAATTATTACAAAAGATTTGGAGAAAATTCTAAAAAGATAACTAGTTTTCTTAATATGTAGTAACAGATTGACTAGAGGGAAAAGGAGCCAGAGAAATCATCTCATCCAATCTATTCATCGTACATCTGAGAATCAGAGTGGTGAAATAATAGGCCCAGCTGGGAGTTCTGTCTCAGTTTAAATAAAAAGAGAAAGAAACACAACTTAGATGCGATAGCCTCTTTTGGAGAAATAGTGCTCAAGCATGTCCCACCCTCAATCACACAGGAACAAAACAGGAATGTCAGGGCTGCAGCAGAATGCCATCCTCCCTCCCACTGGTGTTTAACAAGCAGGGTGTGGGAGCTTTTTTGGAGGCAGTGATAGTATTACGATGATGTGCCCAGGAAAGCTGTAAGCATAGTGTTTGAATTTCAGCAAGACACATTTCACAGATGGAGAGTAGTAAGCTACTTTAAGCCTCTCATGATGGCCATGAGAAAAAAAAAAATAGAAAGAGATGGGATGAAAGAGATTTAAGGCAAGAATACCAGTTGAAACCAACCACTGCAGAGAAACTGAGCAACTTGCTAAGTCGGTCTTTTTGCTGTATCAACTTGGCAAGGGTACCGCCCTCAGTTATTCAAATGCCAACCTAGGTGCTACTGGCAAGGTACTCTGTAGATGTGTTTAAGATCCATAATCAGTTGATCATAAATAAGGGAAAAGATCCTAGATAATCAGGATGGGCCTGATCTTATTAGTCGAAAGGTCTTAAAAACCAAGATGAGGGGGCTAAAGAACTTCTGTGGACAGCAGTTGCAGCAGAGTTCCAGCCTGTCTTGCTGACAGCCACCCTGTGGATTCCAGTCTGCCTAGCTGGCCCCACACCTGCATAAGCCAATTCCTTCCAATAATATCTCAATATGTCTCCTACTAGTTCTGCTCCTCTGGTTGAACCCTCACTAATACACCCACCAAACATCATACAGTTATTAAGTGACAGAGCTGAAATTCTCTCAGTGCCACTGGAGGCCAGTGGAGGATCCAGAGAGGATCAATGCAGTTTCAGACATCAGCACTTCAAAGAAATGGCACCCATTCAAATGCCTCCCGGGTGGGGGGTGGGTGAAGGAACACCATGGAGCAGGAGGCAAAGAGGTGAATCGCTCTGGAGGCCAGGCCTGGGTTCCAGCCCAGGCTCTGCAACCTCCATCTTAGGCCTCAGTCTCCTCATCAGAAACATGGAATAACGACAAACCTTCCAGAGAGTTGGCGCAGATTCAATGAATTGCACCATGCAAAGCACTGCAAACGCCCAGCACACAGTGAATAATAAAGGAGGACAATTTCTATTTAGCAGAACCAAAGAGTGAGAATGAAGCATGCTAAGTTTTTGCAATGGGGCAATGAGAAAGCAGAAACACCTCTGATGACTATAAGAAAATCAAAATCACAGGAAATACTCCACTGTGATGCAGAATGTCATCAGTGACCTAAGCACTAAAGAATGCTTTCCTGATGATGACTATTCCAGGGGCCAACAACACTTCACAGGCATTCTACCTAATCCAGGGATGGGTGAAGGCAAGAAATAGCAGTTCATCAGAATTTCAGTTCCCGTAACTTGTTCTGGGACTGACTGATCCCCATGAAAAAGAAGAAGGCAGGGTTTAACAGTTTCAACATCAGCAGGTTTTTCCAAAAGGCACAAAAACACATTTAAGATGTAGGTGGTCTACACCCCCATCACTGTTACAATGGGAAAATATAACCCAAGAAAAGATGGTTCCTACAGGTCAAGTCCATAGAAGACACTTGCAGGATGTTATCATGATGAGTCTGGCTCCACCAAGTCTTACACAGAATCTCTAAAAAAAAAAAAAAAAAAAAAAAATATATATATATATATATATATATGTGTGTGTGTGTGTGTGTGTGTGTGTGTGTTGGAAATATATATATATCATTCCTGACATGGCAGGTACGGAAAAACAATACCTTTAGTTTAACTTTGGGAGGAAAAATTTATCAGTGTTCATAAAAACATTCGTGTATCTTTTCACTGGATGGCTTTTACTCTAGAAAGAGGAAAGAATCAAAAAAGAAAAAAAAAAAGAAGGAAGCCTGACCTTGCAACAGGCAAATGTTCTACAAACCAAAACATCACGAACTTTAACAGCAGTAAAATCCAAACTGGCTCTAATACCATCCAGGCCTAACAGACCAGGTAACAGTGACGATCTGACTTCATGTTGCTTGCAGGCTCTCCCAAAGAAATCACTAACAAAAATCATTTCTAAATCTTTTGATAGTTTTCCCTGCGGGATTTCTGAAGTTGGAGGTGTGGATTGGAACATTCCACTAAGATAAGGCTGTTTTGATTATGGTCACACATCCCAGAAGCAGCTGTGATTATTCCAAGGAAGTGATGAGCCCCTGCTTGCAATTAAAAAAAAAAAAAAAAGAGTCTGGTTGTAAAGAAGCTACAAGTACCACGTGCATGGAAAACTGGGTTTGGTTTCTCCTCTCTAGGTCAGTGTGGTTGCCTGGGTGACTGGTTATGGAAGAGATGGCCTACCTAGAACTCAGCATTATCTGTCTCCATGGTAATGTAAGCACAGCCTACCTTTGGGTATCTCGTAAACTCAGGAAACTGAATTCTCCAACCAGGGAGAATGAAAGTTGATCTGGTGATCATGTCCACATTTCATCAGAAGTTATCCCTAGGTCTTTGATAAAACAAATTATTAATCTTAACAATCTCAGATTCCTTTAAACAACTATTGATATTCTGTATTCAATCGATTTCTATCACATCTACAGTTTACTGACCATCTATCTTTAAAAATCTGTATTTCTGTAAAATATACTTATAGCTTGAGTACTCTCCAAAAGATTGAAGGTATATTTTGATGTAAGTCGAGTTTCTGCTTATAAGTAATTTCTAAGCCACCGAACCTCTGCACTGTTTTACCATCAACCTAAGAACACCCGACGTCGCCACACGCAGGTGTTTCCTTGAGTGCTCTTTCCACATCAGGAACAGGTTCTGATGGCAGGGCACTGCCTTTTTTTATTGTTTATAAACCTTCATTAAGCATTTGTATTGCAAGTCAAGGCTGATGGTCTTCAGCTTTGTCCCAGGAGCTGTATGGGAAGCATCTTTGAACATGGCATGTTCTGTTCTCAAAGCATGCCTGGAGCACAGTCCCATATCCAGGGTACACAAACGATGGGAACAATGGGACATGGGTCATTATGTAGAAGAGCCCTGGAAAGGGCAGGTGTCTGTTTCCCAACAGGCTATACAAGAACTGAATAGTTCTTGCGATGTTCTTTAGAACAATGTGAAATGGATTTAAAGATAGACATAGCTGCTCTTTCAGAGAAGAGAAGAAAACGAAGCCACCCGCCGGCTGAATGAGAAGCACGGGCAGGAACCAGGAACTCTGCTCTCCAGCTTTCTTACTCATCAGAAACGTGCTCTCATTAGCCTTTCATGGTGACAGAAAAGCTCTGTTGCCACCCAGGAGCCAAAGAGAAGGTGTGCATATCTTTCCTTTTGGAAAACACATTCTCCCAAGCCAAGCTTTCTGTGTCGCAGACATGGTGGAGGAACCCTACAGAACATGAGCAATGCAACCTCTGCAGACCAATTCTTCATTCTGCAGTTTTCCTGTCCAAACCAAAGAATGCTAATGTCATTCCTTCCAAGCTTATCACTGGTGACTTTGCACTTATATGGCTATTCTGTCCTCTGAAAGACCTCTTCTTCTCTGATCTCTTGAGAGTTATCTACGCATCAATACTAATATATCCCCTCCACAATTTTTCCCAACTCTGGGAGAGTCAGTTGACACTCAGCAGTAAGCCTGTGTTTTACCATGGTCTGTTCTGTACTGCAAATATTTGGGCCACATTTCTCACCCAGGCCAATGTTTTGTAAGCTCTTTGACCACTCCTCTCCCTTTAACCATCTCTCCATCTCTGTTTGCCAGGCAAATAGTTAGCAAGTATTTAATGGATCCTTTATGAATGAACCAATCCTGTCCACACCTTAAACAAACCATCATCCATTCATTCAAAATCTACAAACCTTTATTAAGCACTTAATAAGCGCAAGGAATTGGAGATTATAAAGATGAGTAAGAACCAACCCTGCCCTCCTAGGCTGTAGATTTTTTGATTGCAATCTAAGGGTGGAGCTAAGAAACTTGCATAAATAACTTGTGGCAAACAGGCACAAGTGTTATCTCAGACACACAAAAATACTGCAGTGTGAAAATAGAAGGGGAGACTCATTTCAATTTTGGAGGGGAGTTCTGGGAAGGAGTCATGAGAAAAAGGAGAAAAGCATTTGGTGAAGGTCAGAGTACATCGAACAGTTTGTCAACATTATCTCATTTAATTGCCACAACCACCTTCTGAGTTAGGTATTTTTACCCCCATTTTATAGATAAGTAAATTGAGGTTCTGAGAAGCTAAATATTGTGGCCATGGTCACATAGCTGACAAATAATGAAACTGGAAACCACACACCCAAAGGTGTGGTTCCAAGATCCTGCTCACTGTCCCACACCACAGTGTCTGTCTGAGACAGACAAAAGCAACGTCACTTGCATTGACAGCGCTCATTCGGCATGGTAAGAGTCTTTGGGGAAGGGAGTCGCTCAGGGGTAGTATACTGTATGCTCTGTGTATATTAGGCTCTGGGTCCAATTCTGATCACCATCAAAAAACAAACAAACAAACACACCAAAAACAAAATTCTTCAGGCCGGTCTAGGGTGAGCAGGGCACTTCAGGAACAGCTGACAACTGAGCCAGAGGCCAGTTGGGGAAAGGCAGAGCCTCCCATATAACAGCACGGAGCCACACCAGGGGGACAACAGGAGGTGTTCTGTAAGAGAAGACTAGACAATTCCCCACTTTCTCTGCAATGCGCTTGGAAAATATAAAATAACCTCTTAAAAATATACACAAAGTATTGTTTGGCCAGTGGGAAGCCCTCCAGAAAGAGTCTTTTTTCTTTCTTTCTTTTTTTTCTTCTCTTTTCTTCTGCAATGCTGGGATGAAACCCAGGGCCTTGCAAATGATAGGAAAGTACTCTACCACTGAGCTACATCTCCCTGTCGAAAATATTGTTTAAGCATTTTGAATGTCTTGGAAGTTATTGTTTTATAACAATGATCTTAACCTTTAATTCTAAATATCCTACAATGCAAGCCATATGAGGTAGAAAGATGATTCTCTCTACATTTCCTTTTCCTTTAGACTGCTTGTTTTTAACTCCAAGATACTATCTAGAGATTTAAGCCAGATGATTAAAGACTAAAGAAACCCCAATAATTATTTTACTTAAATAAATGTCCAGGGCCAGAGTTGTGGCTCAGTGGTAAAGCACTTACCTTGCATGGGTGAGGCACTGGGTTCGATCCTTAAGACTACATAAAAATAAATAAATAAATGAATAAAATAAAGATATTGTATCCATCTACAACTAAAAATTAAAAAAAATTAAAAAATGTCCAGTTTCCTATCATGCCAACCAACATTTAAGTATTCCAGATAAGAATTTTAATATTGTGTAACTGGACTGATTTTTTAAAGAAGTTTAAAAATATTTTAAGTCAAAAAGTTGGATAGGTAATATTAACTTAACAGGACATAATATTAATAGTATGTACCAGTGACCAGTGACAGAGCCCAAGTAGGAGAAGAAAACAGCGTGGGGCATACACATAGCAGAGTGTTTCATAAATTATCAGCCAATACCTAGAAATACTATCTGCTACTACCCAGAACATATGCCACCTGAGATACCAGCTGCAATAAGAGCTTAAACTTGGGGGCTCTTAACTTTCACAGCCTCCTGCCACAGGGAAGGAGGGGGCCCTTGCCCAGGCACAGGACTCTAGAAGGCTGGGATGTTGAGAACCAGGGGAGACACCCTAGGCAGCAAAAAACAGGACAGGAAATCACTGCATCAGAACAGATGTCTTAGGTGCTCTTGCCGCCTGCAGAGCACCTGACACATTCTGAGTCCCTGATAATGCAGATGACAGTGCTGATGCTGACTAATGACCCAGATCCCAAGCATTGAGTAATTCAACCCTTCCACATATGAAAAATAATTAGTCCATCCTAGTTTATCTTGCATAAAGCACTTGTGGTTGAAATTCCACCTAGAAATTGAGGCTAGGAACAGGAGCTTATGCAATGTGGATTGGGAAATGACTTTTGGTTTGAGTCACAAAAATGAATTTAAGTCACTAAAATTGCACAACTACATCTCAAAAAAAGTTGGGTCTGATAATGTCAGGGGTGAAAACATGAAATGGTAAGAAAAAGGAAGGTGAGAAAGCTGTCCAGAGATGCCCAGGGCCAAGACACACTCTGGCAGTCTTGGACATGTGTGGCTCCCTCAAGATGTCCTCTCCCTAGCTCCAAGGACTCTGGAATCATTACCAGGAAGATGCCCAGTCACTTGGCATCATGCCTAACTAATCTCAGCGTTACACCATCAAGTTGTCAAAAAATGTAAGTGAGCTGGCATCTTCCAAACCAGTCCTAAGTTGTTATTTTTTTTTTTCCAACAGTGTACGCTAAACCATTGGTTCCCTGCCACCATCACCAGTTTTAGATTTTAATTTGACCATGAAAACTCCATGTCAAAGTGCCTAGGAAAAAAGGAGTTTTTAGGGATTCTTTTAAAATTTTTTTTAGTTGTTTTACTTATTTATTTATTTTATGTGGTGCTGAGGATAGAATCCAGTGCCTCACATGTGCAAGGCAAGCACTCTACCACTGAGCCACAACCTCAGCCCCTTTTCAGGGATTTTCTGTAAGAAAAATATGACCCCTGTGTCAGTTATAGAGACCTGCTTTTATTTTGTTTTCCCTCCAGGAATGAGGAGAAATAGTAAAAAGTTTTTTTTTCTTGTTCATTTAAAAAATTTTTTTTTAGTTGTAGATGGACACAATATCTATATTTTATTTATTTTTATGTGGTGCTGAGGCGCAAACCCAGGGCCTAGCCCATGCTAGGCAAGTGCTTTACTGCTGAGCCACAATCCCAGGATCATTGTTCATTTTTTTATTGTTTTTTTTTTTTTTTTTTTTTGGTGCTGGGGATGGAACCCAGGGGCACTTTATTACTGAGTCACATCCCCAACCCATTTTTTATTTTGAGACAGGGTCTAACTTGCTTTGGGCCTCACTACATTGCTGAGGCTGGCTTTGAACTTGCAATCCTCCTGCCTCAGCCTCCAGAGCTGCTGGGATTACAGGTGTGTGCCACTGTGCCCACAAAAACATTTTTTTTCACCCTCCTAATATAAAGAGATGTCTGGAAGGAAGCACACTTTATCAGTGCCACCCATAGAGCTTAGAAAAAAGGAAAGCACTGGCAGCAACCAGAGAGTCTAACTCCAGGTCTGTAGTTTTCAGGTTGCACCTGCCCCAGGGTCAGCTGATTCACAGGAACCAGCTCTGTTTTCTTATTAGTGAAATGCAGATAATATCACAAGGTTGCTGTGAGACTGAGGAAAGTACCTTTTGTAAAAGGCCTAGGACATAGTAGTTTCTCAATAATTTCAGCCTCCATGGAACCATTTACTAAGATTAATTTTGATTGATTGTTATCTGCTTCACCTTTGGTATTCAGCTAAACAGAAAGAAATACACTATCTAAAAACTTCTCACAAGTCCATAAGACTTATCTGAGGAAAGCTGCTTTTAGAACTACTAGCTGCACTTGTATTTCTTTTCTTTTCTTTTTAAGCCCAATTTTAACTCATGTGGGACAACACTTTCTTAATGGAAGAGACAGGACTCATTAATTTCACCAAGCAAATTGAAGCTATAAATGAATCATTACATTAAGCCAATATTTCAGAGCATTTACTATTTCCCAAGTACTGACCTAAGCATTTTATATACATTTATAATATCTCATTTAATCCTAACAATCCCATAAAGCAGATAACTACAGTTAGCCTCATTTTATAGAGGAGGAAACTAAAGCAAAAGGATTTAGCTTTACTGACATAATAAAGCAGAGCTCAGTCACAAGCCAGAATAGAGAGGGGGTCGTCTCTTTTCAAGAAAAGTTTACCCATGTCTTTGCATCATCTGGGAAGACTATAAATATTCAAACC
The DNA here is from genome assembly GCF_001458135.2 of Marmota marmota marmota. Lineage (NCBI taxonomy): Eukaryota > Metazoa > Chordata > Mammalia > Rodentia > Sciuridae > Marmota > Marmota marmota. Next base: position 31,499 of record NW_025999960.1, on the reverse strand, counting down.
ATAGAATTTTTGATATGTCCCTTCATTTACATTCCCACCACTGCATTAAATTTTGAAAGCTACCTCTTCTCAGTGCCATTTTTCAGAGAAGAATCTAAAACTCCATCACCATATTCCACAAGGAAAGTGGTCATTTAAACAAATGACTTCTCTCTGCCTGCCTTCCTTTAGCTACTTGTTTTTTTCCCCTGCCTCCCATCTGCTTTAAATAACAGCTTTTTATAATTATTCTATAATTGAGAGTAGTGGTCACCACGGTCCCATGAAGAAACCACAGAATACTACCAGAGAGTACAAGCAAGAGGAAAAGACAGTGTAACTCCCAACTCGATTCACAAAAGCTCCTCAAAAATACAAATCAAGGTGGCCGGAGGGCGGGGTGCGCTTCAGTGAGTAGAGCACTTGCCTAACGGGCGTGAGACCCTGGGTGGGATCCCAGCACCACGGGGGCTTGGGCAGGGGAGAGCCAACTCCACAGGTCAGTTTACCCAAGGTGTAAAGGTAAAGGCGAGGGCTGCCGGGCGCTCGTCGGGTGTGTTGGGGTACATCGCAGAACCGGCTGGTGTTGGAGGGTGCGAAACGTGGACCTGCCTCCGCGCGCTCACCTGTTCCCCCCACGGGGGCCGGGGGGCAGTTCTGGAAACGAGTATTGCCAGCTTAGCGGGGATGGGCTCCTAGAAGCCGAGCTCCTTCCCGTACTGAAGACAATTACTTTATTCAAAAGAAAAGAGAATCTTAAGTTCACTGCAGGCAGACGCCCCGGTGGGCGCCCAAGGGTTGGCGCAAGAAGGTCGCTCACCATCGCAGGGTGACGGTGGGCAGGAGGATCGAAGCCCACCTTGGAAACCCGCTGCAGGCTGCTGAGAGCCGGCGGCGTTCCCGGGCTCCACTCCCTAAGTCCCACTCCCCGAGAGGGCACCCCGGGCGCCCAGCAGCACCAGTGCCCTAAGGGACGGCCGTGGTCCCAGAGACCATCGGAAGAGATGTTGGGGCAGAGGGGACGCGCGCCGGCCTTTCCCTGCTGCAAAGTGGGCAGACCTGGCGTCGCTGTGCTGGCCGATCGCTGCCCAGAGCCCAGGCTGGGGACAACCCTGCGCCGCGCGCCCCACCTGGAGCCACCGCCGACCGCCTGCAATCTCACCTCCCGCCGCAGCCTCCTCTTCTGCCGCCATGGCGGGCACCTCCCGGCCACCTCCGCAGCCCCGGGGCTGGTAGCATGGAGGAGCCCGGGGCCCGCCCTGCCCGGGTCCCGGCGGCCCCGGCAGCCGGGCACCTGCGGGCTTCTGCCTGGTTCCGCGACAGCCGCCACCGCAGCCCCGGGGCGCACAGCCGACGCCGCCTCACTGCCCCGCCGGCCGCGGACACTGGGCCTGCGGACTGGGGCGCGCCCGCCCGCGGGTCTGGGCGCCTCGGGTTGCGGAGCGGGTGAAAGGGACCGCGCGGGCGGGGCGGAGCACAGTGGGCCCCGCCCCGCCCCACAGACCCCCTCCGCTGGAGTCCCGCGCTGAAAGGCCGAGAGAACCTTTCTCGAAACCCGTCCATTGAAAACAGGCTCCCACGATCGTGTTTTATTGAAGCTGTAAGCCCTTGGCGGGGGTGGTGGCGATGGTGAATGAAGATGTCTGCATCGTCGAGTAGCGGAAGGCGCGGGTTGGGGAGTGTGGGAAGAGTCTTCCCAGGACCCAGCTCTTAGTTGCAGACAGGAGCCGGCCGATGTCAGATAGGGGCTCCCCTGAGGAAGGCGCTTTGGCTCCTAGAACTGTTGGGTAAATCCGTATGTAAGATCCTTTGGAGATCTCTTGACAGTCCTACATCCTATGACATTTCTAGAATACATTGGTTCAGTGCTCTCTTCCCACTGGTCCCTGGATGGAGTCCTTGGATACACTTTGCCTAGTAGAGGTTAGTGGAGCAAAGGAACAGTGGAAAAAATACTAAAACTTGGAAGCCTTAATCTAATAATTTTCCTACCGGGACACAAGTACAGTCTTAACTAGCTGCTGTGTATCCTGAGGGCAGTTCATATGGCCATTAGCAGAATCTGGGCAAGGGGGTTGGAAGTGTGTTCCCTAGCAGAAGTAGGTGACAGGATGACTGTTGAGGTCTTAAGTGGAAACTTGGACTTCATGCACTTAAAAAGAGTTGCTGAAAACTACTCCCCCATCACTCTCAAAGACACACCCTAATGAAAACCATTCTTAAAACATCCCTAGCTTTTACTTGGAACCCCACCCCCAATTCCACCAACAATATCTTGTGCTGGCATTCAGAAAGAGTAATTCCATCAAGAGTCTGGCAGATAGTCTCAAGATCCTCCCTAGGTCTCCCAGAATGTGTTCAAACCCTGGCTTTCCCTAGCAAGTGCCCGGTTTTGAGATGGTTTGGTAAGGTTGTGTAGAGAGGCTGAAATCTCTTACACCTGGGTATGTGTTAAATGCCATTTTGACGCTGAGGCAGAATTGCTGGGATCCTGTTTTAGTCATCTTGCTTATGAAGTATTTCTCCTATTGTCTCAGTGACCCTCACAAAATCTTTGGTGAGGCAGTTAAACACCTGTAATTCCCGTCTTAGTACAGAGGCAGAGGTTCTGACCTGATGAGTATTTTGGCCAGGGTCACTCAGTAAATAGTAGAAGCAGGTCTCCTTCTTAGGAGCTCTTGCAGCGTGAGGTGTCCAATAAGCTTGCCCGTGAATCATTGCAGTCTTCATTCCTTAGAAATGATGATTCACTTCCACCAAAAGCCTGGAAGCAAGAAAGAAGTAATCCAGACACTGAACTATGAAAGCAGGAAGTGTAATAACACAGTAAAGCCGGCCCATTGGATTCTGTGGGACAAATTCCTCTCAATGGTTAATATGTATTTTCCTGATCAGTCAGGTTTATATTCTACTTGCTATTTCTTTATACTCTTGGGTTCTATTTTCTAAAACATGGTGGGGGAAGTGCCCCATCTTTCTTGTGGTTCTCCAGCTAATCCCAGAACCTTGCACAGGCCTGGCCCTTTTAAAATTCTATTTATTTATTTTTTAATTTTTAAATATTTATTTATTTGTTTGTTTATTTATTTATTTACTTTTTATTATGTGGTGCTGAGGATCAAACTCAGGGCCTCCCACATGCTGGGCACACACTCTACTGCTGAACCACAACCCCAGCCCCTTTATTTTGAGACACAGTTTTGATAAATCACTCAGGCCTGCCTTGAACTTGCAGTCCTGCCTCAGCTTCCCAAGTAACTGGGATTACAAGGGTGCACCACCACCACATCTGCCTCTTTTTCTTTTTCTTTCCTTCTTTTTTTTTTTTTTAAAGGAATAGTTACAAAATATCTCACAGGATAAGGAAGAGATAAGAAGCCACACAATGTCTTGCCAGATAGCTAGGAAGGTAATCTTTCATTTCCAACCAGTTGTTTTCTTATTTTCTCCTTGGGGAAAATGTGATAAAAGTAATTTGAAATATGACTCCCAGAACCTTCTGGTCAACACTATCCCCTTGCCAAAAGCCCAGGAATAGCCTTGCTCTCCAAGAACCCTTGTTTATCCTTGAGTGGACTTATTTTGTTTCACTGTTAAGTACTTAGGCAAGGATGGTACTGTTTTCAAGATAGAGCATGTATTTTTTGCCTATCTAGGAACCACTGCTTCAGGAACTATAAACTCCATCCTTTTCAATCTCTTGCAGGGATTGTAACAGTGTAATTTATTTACAATAGTTTACCGTAAGGCCACTTAGAAATTTTTTATTTGGTTCAAGGCAAAAATATTCATCTGCTTTGGAGTTAAACCAAAGACATTATTTCTTTTTTTTAAATGTTATATTTTTTAAACCTTTATTTTATTTATTTATTTTTTGTGATGCTGAAGATCAAACCCAGTGCCTCACACGTGCTAGGCAAGTGCTCTACCACTGAGCCACAACCTGAAGATATTATTTCTAATGATGCATAAAAAGAATTTTTAAGCTTCTAAGTGGATTGGGGAAAATAACTGAACCAGTAATATTTAAGCCTACTCTTTCATCCTACCCTGTCTCCAGCAGCCTGGGGAGAGTGAATCCTGGGGAAGATGTGAAGATACTTGGATCTGCTGAGCTGTTTGATGAATGGGAGTACAGTTGAAGAAACAAGGCCATGAGTGCCCTGTGTGTACCAAGGGACAGACCTGTAGTGGACTTCCGGTGTGGTAAAGATCAGCTGGAGTTTGGCCTAAGAAGGGGAGGAAAGCAGAGATACTTGGAGGAGAGTCGCTTAAGAGAAAGAAAAGGTGGAGTGACGGGTTAGGGGAGGGCAGTGGCAGTTGCCATAGGGAGTGGAAATTCAAGAAACATCTTCTAAAAGGTTATGGGGGAGCTTCATTGTGTAATGCGAAACCTTTCACGTTACTTTCTTGGAAAATAAATTCAGCAAAAGTAACATCCTTCGTAATGATTTTGGGGTTATTATTTGTTTTTATTAAAAGTGAAAATATTGAGATTGGCCTTGGGTGGAAGGTAGGGTCACCCACAAAATGCAGTTATTGAATTCATTTGATCACAGATATTTATTGAGCACCTATCATATTCTAGGCACTACTGTAAAAGTTGACTCCCGCCCTTTTTTTTTAACCTCACCTACTATGTAGTTACTTTACATAGATGTTCTCACAATAACCAATGAAGCATGCATTATTTCCTTTTGGAAAAGTCCAAAAATGATCTTTCCCTCTTTGCTCAGTGATCCCTTAAGACCAATGTATAGGAGAATGTGCAGAACTTCGAACCACCCTCAGAGATTCTGATGTTAGGTATGGGGTGAGACACATTAAATCTTTATTTCAAATTGGTATCATAGTTGATTTTGAAACAATTCTGAGATGATTAGAGTACTGTAGAAAATATTACCTTGTTAAAAATAAGTTTCCTTAAGGGCCAGGGTTGTGGCTCAAGGGTGGAGCGCTTGCCTAGCATGGATGAGGCACTGGGTTCAATCCCTAGCACCACATAAAAAAATAAAAACAAATAAAAAATAAAGATATTGTGTCCATCTACAACTAAAAAAATATTTTAAGAAAATGAATTTTCTTAATCCTAGATTGTTGCAGAGGATAAAGTAGGTGTGTGTGTGTGTTGGGGAGGGGGTATTTCTCTCAGTGGCAAGACACCAAAATTCTGAAAAAACTGCAGGAAGGAACAAAACTTAGGACAAGCATGAAGAAATCACTGTGCAGAAGTCTTTCTATGTGGAGTTATTGCTTACTGTCATTTGCCCCTTAGGGATTGTGTATGTCAAAGCCTGCACTAATATCTATTTTTGTAGATTCTAGACACTTAAAGCAGGCCTGGTGTCTCAGGGCTTCCTTAGTTCTCTGGGTACAGAAGGTTTCTTCAGGTTCTGTTCAAGATTATTTTACCTAACAGGACAAGGAATAATAAAAGATGTTAGGCCCAAACTGGACAGCTTCCCTTTCCTATTAGGAGTTTCTCCCTTTGTCAGAGATTTAAGTCATTCTATGTTTGGGAGTTTGATCATGAACCTTTTAATTTAAAGGCTAGTCAAAAACTATCTTCCCAATTTAGATAAAGCAATTGAGCCAACAGTAATTAGACCACTGCACCCCTGGCTGGATCTGGGAAGGAACTAAATTGACAAGGGTCTCTATTTCCACTGTAATAGCTTTAGAGGAGATGGACCAACAAAGACACAGTCTGCTGATGAACAGGAGCTGGGAGAAATGGCAAAAGTACTAAAGAGAGCAAGCCTTGGTCACTGGACCATATGTCCATCCTCATTGTTTGATGTCTAGAGACCCAACAAATCCAAGCTGCTGAGCTATGGTCTAGCACTATGGTTCTCAGTAATCCAGTTTTACAGATGGGTCAGGAAAGATGTCACTGAACCAGACTTCTCTTCTTTTATAGGCAATGCACATCCAGCAACAGAATCTAGGAGCTACAGCTTCAGGTAAGAACCACTGCCATAGAGCTGACACCCTTTTGATTACCTTGTAGCTTGTCAGAATAAGCCTAATTTGGTACCATGTGGACTTGTGCTTTAGGTGAACCTCATCCAATACTAGGAACGTGAGTCTTGATTTAAATCAATAGTGAGGCCTAGCACTGGCTTAGTAAAGGACAGCTAATCATGGCCAATAAGATGTGAGGATTACTTTGCTTAAAATGTTTTTGGAAGGTTTTCCTTGCTATTCAAAAAAGGAGGTACACAAGGTCATTTGTCAAACTGAGGGCCTTGTGCATGCTAGGCAAGTGCTCTACCACCGAGACACACACACCCAGACCCAGAATTTTCTTTTTAAGGCCTTATATGTCATGGGATACAGAGTCCCTGCAGCTATCTAGTTTCTGAGAAAACAAGACCAAGGACAAAGCCAACACTTTGAGGATGGCAAAGTAAAAAAAAAAATGGAAAGAACCTGTGCCAGTGATGTTTTTGAGATGCTGAATTGACTGCCTTGGAAGCCCTGTCTTGTGTATTCCTGTTATGTGAGATATTCATTTTCCATATTACTGAAGTCACTTTTACCTGTGTCTTCTGTCTCTGAAGTCCAAGTAACAACTCCCAGTAACAATAAGCATTCTAAGTAATAACTCTTGAAACATTACCCCATGTATTCTTCTGTATTCTAAGAAGTATATGGGGGTAATTTGTCAATGAGACATGCTGTATGTTTTGGAGAAGGTGCACTGGATTTAGGTTTCAGAGTAGTTTAATACCTATATTTTGGATATCACAATCACTCAGTCTTATGACTATTATCTATAGAATGATAATTTTCTTTATAAAATAGTTGTTAAAAAACAAATCATGTTAAGTGAAAGCATCTTGTTTATAAAGTTATTTGTATCACTAGATTCTTTTGAAAGTTGAATTTAGAGTCTCCAAGCTTCTTCTCTTGCCTAAATTCTGACATTTAGTATTTTTCTGTTTTTTCTTACCATGGCATTATTAAAATGATGTGTGTCAGGGAAGAGCTGGAGTGCAACAAGGCTGAACAGGATTGACTGCCTCCCTCTGGACTCAGTGGAACAGATCATGATTGACTGTCTGTCAGTGTCTTCCACAGGACAGAATGTAGTGGTATCTGAGCCACTTATATCTTTCTCCTCCATGTTATTTTGAGACATTTTCAATATACTGCTTGCTAATTGGTTTTGATTTAGTGGGGTATATAAGCTATATGCCCAGCAAGTGCCTAAAAGTAGAATTTGTAATTTGTGCAGTTATGTTTTTAGCTACAAATTTGAACAATTTCAAACATGAACTTGTCTGATTTTGTTGTTGTTGTTGTTTGTGAAGCAGGTAAGTGCTCTACTGCTGAGCTACACCTCGAGCTCTCTTGACGGTTTAAATGGAATATAAATGAAACTTCAAATGTTTGTTTTGTTCTTGATGTGATCCTTAAGTATAGTAGTTGTTCTGCAATTTACATTCACAAAACAGTCTTTCCTGAGTTTTGGATAACACCTATCTCAAAACTCAAAAATAAAACCCAAAACACCTCACCAACAGAAATTTTATAAACATAGTTTTTATTTTTGTCTTACCTTCAGTGAAAAAGCCCTCGTGCCACCAAAACATTTTTTTTTTTTTGAAACACTGAACTCAATAGCCTGATGACTATTTTTCTAGACAATTGCTGGATTATATTGCTTTTAAAAAAATAACTAAGATATATTTTTATTACTTTATTCCTTTTTAAAGCAGCAATATCCCCTCACATTGTCATAAAAATCTAAAATATCTCTAATAGTCCCAAATGTCTTGCTTTTATATTTGTTTTAAGTGTTTGTTTCATTAAGATTTTTCAGAAATAAGTGCACTTCTAAAGAGAAAATAAATTTTAAATAAAGGAAACAGGAAATAATCATGGATGCAGCAAAACAGTCATTTTGAATGTTCTGAATTTTTACAATTCAAAGAATGTTTCTAGTAGCTAGGGATCTTTACTGATTAAAACCTCAATTAATTTATTTGCAGACCATCAAAAGATATTTGTTTCTCCTACCAGTTGAGACTAATTGTCTAAAGCTTTTCTACACTAAAACATAAAAAAAAAAATGTACTTAAAATATTTTAAAACTTCGATTTACATAAAGATATGCAGGTGTTTTCAAAAAAACACAAAACATTGAAGTATGATGCTATTATGGAAATAAGTGAAACCCCATCTGAAGCCTTAGCGAAGAACATTTTATATAGTCCACATTTGGTACTTTCCATTAAGCTAACTAGCTTCTTAGATCAACTATATATTCCATTTTAGAAGTGGCTGATTTGTAAGTGGACTCCTTATTTTCAGACAACACAATGCTTTAATACAGTTAAAAAATTAAAGCCATGTTAATATAATAAATTCATAAAAGAAAAATATCATAATTTGATTTAATACAAAGGTTTAATAAAAAAGTCAATGTCTACATTAAATCAGGAAACCGAAAAATCTGAATTATACAAGCTTTCTATATACTTAAAAAACCAAAAGCACACAATTTATAATAAAATTCTTTTAATTCAAAATAGAGTCTAATTTAAAGAAAATGTCATTATTCGAAGTTGATTAGATAGGGTTCTGTTATTTAAATTAAATGATTCACCTGAAATTTGGGAAATGTATAATAGAGAAAATTCAATCTCAAGGGTACTTTGCAAATTATCTAACTAATTTGCATCATGAATCAAATTCATAGCTTCCAGAGGGCAGACACAATCTTTAATTGCTTTGAGAGAGGCACTTAAGAAACGCTTCTGATGAGGAGAAATCCCTAAAGATGTGAACCACTCTATTAACTCCAGAAAAGAATGAGGCTCTAAACAAAGCAAACTTTCCAAAATGTCCCTTCTAATGCCAAGAAATCATAACTATTTCTAAGTTGTTTCTGATAATAATGAAGGAAATAAAACTAAAATGCTCTGTTCTTATATGCTCCTTATATTGATTACAGTCTCTCAGTCAACTTGAATTAGTGGTATTCTTTCTGTTCTAGCATAGTTATGATACTTNTAGGGATTGCTGCTGGCCTTTCCCTGTAAAATAAGGTACTGAGTAACCATGGGAAATTTTCCTGAATTCTTTATTTTCCAACAAATAATTCTTACAAATCTTGTGTGCTATTTTCTAATTAAAAAGGCCAATGACATTTATTGTGGATATGAGAATAGTTCAGTGGATTTCAAAATAGTTGAGTATAAATTTTTACAAAAATGTTTTCATTTACTTAGAATTTTAAAATTCTTGTACCAAGACTTTTTCATGCTATTTTTAAGTAGAAAAAGAGTGACCGATTTTACAGTTATATAAAATAGGATATTGTGAGGATTGGATCCTACTTAAGTAATTAAGGACTAGAATTCTTCTAGTAGAAGAACCAAAAATTCAAAGTTATTTGGGAAAACAAGGTACTACATATTTGTGATGAAATGTGAATGCAAATACTTCTCAGTTGTATGAATTTCAAGAGAATCAAGAATATTAGGTTTTTTTAAAAAATAGTCATGAATATGCCTTCTTTTTTTAAAAATATATTTTTTTTAGTCGTAGATGGACATATATCTTTATTTATTTATTTATTTGGTGGCTGAGGCTTGAACCCAATGCCTTACGCATGTAAGGCAAGTGCTCAACCACTGAGCTACAACCCCAGACCCTGAAAGTGTCTTCTTATCATGTTAAAAATATTTGGCTATAAAAATCATTAAAAGAAACTATCAGTTTTTATTGTATATTTTTTAGAGGGTGGGATACTGTGGATTGACCTCAGGAGCCACATCCCCAGCCCTATTTTGTATTTTATTTAGAGACAGGGTCTCACTGAGTTGGTCAGCACCTCACTTTTGTGGAGGCTGGCTTTGAATTCAAGATCCTCCTAACTCAGCCTCCCAAGCCACTCATATTACCGGTGTGTGCCACCACACCTGGCTTACATTAAGGAATTTTCAACAATATTTTAATGAATACATTGGGTGTTAAGTTTACCAGATTATGTAAAAGGTACTAAGATATTAAGTAGAAGGTTCTAAAAAGCAAAATGTGTTTTTTTCCTTTACAGTGGACATTAGCCTATGATAAGTCATTTAGCTATATAGCCAGTATAGTCTCACTTATATAACCCAGAAAACATTGACTTGATAACATTATAATAGTGGTACTTCTTCTGCTAGGGGTAATCTAGCAGAATTGAAGGTAAATTAATCACCAAATCTAGAAACTCATAATACTCAGACTTCTCCCCCAAAGTCCAGCAACATACCTTATATGCCCCCAGTCTACGCCTTCAAAAAAGGGGTGACTTTTTATTTCTTCTACTCCACTATTCCCAATTCTATTTTCAGAATCAGTACAAAATCTATAACAAGAAAACAAATTATATACAAATTATATCTAAAGTACTCAGGTTATTTTTTTTATTTTTTTAAAGCATTACAAAATTTTTTTTGAAGCTTACTATGTTTATTGTGGAAAATATAGGAGAAAATAAAAATCACCCATAATTGTAGTATTTAGGGATAACTATTATAAATTACAATGTATGTAGCCAGTCTGCTGTTGTTGAACATTTAGATGGTTTCCAATTTTTCATGACTAAAACAATATCCAGATAAACATACTTAAATGTTTATATACATCAAATTATTTGCATAAGCAAAACTCTAAAAGCAGAGTCGCTAGGTCTAAGGTCATATATAGTTTAAAGATTTTTTAATGACAGGCTGTTCTCACAGGTTGTTCCATTTATAATCCTTCCAGCTCTTCACAGCAGTACCAAAATACATCTTAGTTATAGAACAGAATAGAATCTTTTGCTTAGATGATTTCATATACAGACTTTCATAAAAAGGAGTTCCTACCACTAACAAATTTCCTTTCCCTCTTCTCTTTAATAGGATTAGGTCACTGCATTCTAACAGGAGTGACATTTTGCTTTTAATGTGTATCAGTCCCTGAAACAATACAAGACTTCTTCCCTCTTCTTGACTCCTACTTTTTTTCCATTGCAAACTTCCTTTTAAGAGTTTACATTAAAAAAACAAAACAAAACAAAAAAAAAAACCCCTTTTCTTTATTGACTTCTTTGGCTATGTAGATCAGTGGTATCCTCTCTTGACACACAAAAGTGAAACAGATCTTTTAGGTACCTGTGAAGTGTTAAGACACCCTGAATTCCTCTAGGGGTTTAAACACTAACCTGAGAATTAAATCCTTGGCTTTCTCAGAGATAGGTACTTCTGGAGGAAATACTAGAGTTTCTTTCCAATTCATCACTTTTCTGTATGTTTCTTGAGGTGTTTCGGAGCAGAAAGGTGGATAGCCTACATGTCACAAAGAAAAACAAAAGCTTTGTCAGCTTTTGTGATTAATTAAATTGTACCTACTAAATATGTGCCACAAGAAACAATGCTGAATGCTGTATCTAATTTAAAAAATACCACCATTCATCAATTTACAATAAAATTGCCAATAGAGTCAATAAAGGATTTAAAGTACCCCTCTTCCTTATTTTACCTGAAAAGTCATGCAGATACATGAATGTCCAGGTAAATAACTGCCTTCCTTCAATAGGATCCCTAAAGAGTCCTTTGGTATTTGGTAGTATTTAACATTGCAGAAGGTTAGAAATAGGTTTAAAGTAGTTAAACTACTTTAGCCCATGATATCTGTAACATGTTCAAACAATAGCACTCAAGGTAACGCACACATCACGTATATAAGTTAACGACAGAACATACCTATTAACATTTCATACATAATCACTCCCAAAGACCACCAGTCACACAACTTGTTGTAACCAGTCTGCATGAAGACTTCTGGAGCAATGTAATCTGGTGTCCCAACTGTGGAATATGCCTGTAAAGGAGCAGCTTATCAAACCAACATTCAGAACATTTAAAAAACAAAAAACAATAAAACAAAAAAAATCCCAACCACCTGAGTATGATTTACTACTGAAAAAAGTAATGTTTAGAGAAGTTAATTTTCCCTTTAATAACTTATTCCATATGTTTATCATATGCAAGGTGAGTCAGATTCTATGTTACAGAATACATGATTTCTGCTTCCTAAGATGCTCAACTAAGTCATTATATGTGTAGCCCTAAGTCCATCTCAAAACAGAATGAAAAGGTTGAACCCTGGCTGCCCTGTCACTACTATTGTGTTCTCGGGCAAGTTATTTAAGCTCTCAGAGCCTCAGCTTCTGCTTACAAAAATCTGTGGTAATAAAACTTGCCACAACAGAGTTGATAAAACAAGAATAAAACAAGAAAAGGAATGTACTTTGTAAACTAAAAACTACTATAAGCATCTGGTATTTTCATTGTAATTCCATGATGTTCTTATCCATTCAGGAAGCTATGCAGTTTTACCACTGAGCCTCACTCCCAAGTCCATTTTATTTTTTATTTTGAGATAAGGTCTTGCTAAGTTGCTTAGGGTCTCGATTAATTGCTGAGGCTGGCTTTGAACTTTTGATCCTCCTGCCTCCGTCTCTGGGATTACAGGCATGCTTCACTGCACCTGGCTTCATTCTTAGTAAATTGTTTTTAAGGAGTAGTTCTCAATGAGAGCTAGGTGCTATTTCTGATGTAACAAGCAGATTTTGTCATCTAAACAATCTGGGAGAAGACATGATTGGCAGTTAGTGGGCAGAGGAAATTTCCTGTCCTAAATAGTAATAAAGTACTTTTTTACTTCTTCCTTGGGAAACCCTGATACAACACAGAATAACTATTGGCCATGAGAACATTAACCTATGATTACCTTTGAAAACTCTGTAAATAGGAGATAAAGAATTCTCCTATGATATTTTTAACCAGTATTCATTATTTTCCTTTAAAAGTAGGCAATACTGCAATTCTTTTCTCAGCTGTAAAATATGACCTAAAAGTGACACATTGAAAAGCAGAATGGAGTTTTCCTCAATGCATAGCTCAATACATTTAAAAAACACTGAACTGTTTTTACAAGAGTTTTCAATTACTTGGTCTAGTAAGAGAATAAGTTAAATCATGCAAAGTTTGTTTATTTGGTTTTAGAGGGTGTCAAACTATTATTTTTCAGTCTATTTACTTCCCTAAAGGAATGGTGAGTTAGAATCCCCATTCATTACTTGGTTGAAGTGAACAAATATTCATAGAGTATCTATATGTGCCAGACATTGTCTGAGAAGGTGGAAAAACAAAGTCAAAAGGCACATTCTTCATCTTACAAATGTTCATGGTTCTGGATAAAGGGAAAGAGGAAAAGGGGGAAACAATTCTTATAAATTTGCTAAGTAACAGAGGAGAAATAGTATGGGGTTAAAAGTAGTATAATTCTACATTAATGGAATAATGAAGTTTACCTGTGGCAAATTTTTTGGGGGTGTGGGAGGGTTGGTTACTGGGGATATAATCCAGGGGCATTTTATTGCTGAGCTACATCCCAAGCCCCTTTTTACTTCTTCTTCTTCTTCTTTTTTTTTTGTACTGGGGATTGATACTCAACTACTGAGCCACATCCCCAGCCCTATTTTGTATTTTATTTAGAGACAGGGTCTCACTGAGTTAGCACCTCACTTTTGCGGAGGCTGGCTTTGAGCTCAAGATCTTCCTACCTCAGCCTCCTGAGCTGCTGGGATTACAGGTATGAACCACTTTTTTACTTTTTTTTTTTTTTTAAACAAAGGTGGTGTTATTTTATTTGGACCTTTATTTTGTACATTTATATGCAATGTTGAGAATCAAACCCAGTGCCTCACACATGCTAGACAAGTGTTCTACCACTGAGCCACAACGCCAGCCCATTACTTTTTATTTTGAGAAAGGATCTCACTAAGTTGCTGAGAGTCTCGCTAAATTTTAGAGGCTGGCCTCAAACCTGTGATCCTGCTGTTGAAGCCTCTCAAGATGCTGGGATTATAGGCATGCACCACCATACCCACCTTGAGGCAGTTTTGTATCTATTCTATCATAACACTGTTGAAATCCCAAATTTCCTATTTACTTGATCTCTAAAGAAGTTCATAGAAAAGGGCAACCACTTTTTTACAATTGTTATTTGTTGTATCAGGATTTATATCACAGCACAGAAAATGAGGAAATGGAAATCTCATGCCATTCACACACTCAGTATGTTTTATTTACAGTGTTAATTACTATTAAACAGATGAATTACTTTCATATTAATTCTCAATAAAGTACTCTAAAATTAAATCATAAAGTAGATTTTTCTAGTTTGCTTTATAGGCAAGGAAATCATAAAAAGAAACAGAAAACTATGTGAGCCCAGAACAAGCACCATCATTGAAGGGAGTACTAATCACTGTGAAGACAAAACAATTAAGTAGAAAACAGATGAGATTTTAGGACCAGCACACAAAATTCTCTCTTGAAAATGTGGTTAACTCACCAGTTGTCTCCTGTTTTTCTTCCATGTTTCCGCTTTCCTCTTTGAGTTCATGTTCTGAAATGCTAATTTCAGCAAGACAGAATTATAATCACGAGGGGAAAACTCTTAGCAAAAGACAAATCACATATAAACATCTAAAACACAAGGTAAATTCAGTTGAGTGGGGAGAGGAAGGGAGAAAATTATCATTTCTTAACAGTACTGCATTTAACCAGCTATCTTAATCAAAATAAAAAAGCAAACTTACAGAAGTCACTTGGTGGGTTGTGTGTAAGATTTCTGTAGAATTCAGTCCTGTGAGCTTTCTTTAACCCCGTGCATAAACCAAAATCAGATAATTTTACATGTCCCTAAAAAAAATTTCAGTAAAACCAGATTATATCAACTTTGAAAAAAAGGCCTTATTATAAACTCCTCTTTTAAATGCAATTATTATTAAAATCTTTGGCTTAAAATTCAGATAAAAATGTAAACTTAGAAATATTGGAGGAGGAGGATTTTTTTTAAAAGCATAAAATGGAAGGAGATTAAAAAAAAAAAAAACCCATGGATTTATCCCCAGCACTGCAAAAAAAAAAAAAAAATCATATCCCCATGATACATTCCACTCCAGAGGCCTCTCCTATTGTGCTGTTCTGAAATAATGTAGTTTAGTAATAATTCAAATTACAGTTGTATATTTTTAATCATAAAACCAGCTTTACTCTATAAACTAATCAGCAACCTCATAATTCACCAGTTTATGCACATGCCTTGGCATCCAATAAAAGGTTGTCTGGCTTGATATCCCGATGGATGAAGCCCAACTGGTGGATTGCATCTATTGCCAGAACAGTCTCTGAAATGTAGAACTGTGTTTCCTCTTCTGTCAAGGTATCCTTCTTCATTAACAATGTCATCATGTCACCTAAGAAAAGGGAAGCATCATGTTACTGAAAATGCTTCAAAAGGGGAGGAAATACCCTGCAAAAGCTTTCTTTGTATTTTTACAATGTATGTCTGATTTGGCATTTTGTGATCCACCCAGTACACCTCTAACCATCTCTGGAGCTAAACAAAAGTCACGTTGCATAAGCAAATTTTGATGACATGCAATGGTTTTAGAGTAGAGAGTTTTTTGAAACCAAATCAGAACGGAGCTGATAGAAGCTGATGAAGAAATATAACTCCATTCAGAATAAGTTGCTGAAGAAAATAAGTCAAACTGCAAAAAGAATCAGAATAAACACAGCAGGAAATCAGACATACTCTTTAAAGTTTCAAAAATAGCCTGAGCTCCTTAGTCCAAAGAAAATAGAACATTAGCTCACTTTAAGAAATCACTTCTAGGCAGTCTTTTATTTTCAAGAAAATTTTTCCTTTAAAAAAGGGCAAATAATAAGTAGTTTTTAGTACTGTAAACACTAGTGCATTTGCAACACAGGATTGATAACTGATAATATTTTCTCTTATCTGCTTTGAGTCTTTTTAAAAAAAGACTATATAGAAGTATTCTTTGTCCTCCACTCCCATTCTATTTCCCATTCCCTCTTAGCTGAGTAACAATGGATAGATTTGGTTTGGTGTGTATCCTTCCGGCTTATTTATAAAATATGGTTTCACATATTTATGTATTAATCTAGAAATTTATAGTTTTGGGTTTTTTAAATTTTACCTAAATGCTATCAAATTATGTGTAATTTCACAGCTTGTTTTTATTTCATTCCACTGTTTCTGAATTTTACTGTGGAATCAGATAGAGCTTATGACTTTTAATTACAGTTAAAAAATTTCCATCACATAATTTGGACAGATTTTATTGTTCTATACTTCTAATGACAGGCATTTGTCTTGCATGTAGTTTTTCACTATTATGCTGATGCTGCCATAAGCATTCTTTTGCACATTTCTTGTGCACATGTAGGGAGAATCTCCAGGGAGAACAGCTGGTTGCGAAAGTACTGGATCATAGGCCACATGCATTTTCAGATTCACTGAACATCTCTAAATTGCTCTCCATCAAAGTTAGAGATCTACTTACAGGAGGTCAGTATCTTCTACAGTCTTATCAATATTCATTATTATCAGACTTGAAGGCTTTTGATAATCTGATGAGTGTGAAATGATATATCATTCCTATTTACATTGCATTTCACTGGGGCTGGGGATATAGCTCAGTTGGTAAGTGTTTACCTTGTATGCACAAGGCCCTGGGTTCAATCCCCAGCAACACACACACACACACACACAAAAGAAAAAGAAAAAGAAAAAAAAAAAAGTATTTCCCTGAATATAGGTGAAGGTGAACATTTTCCTATATAAAGCAGCCAGAGTTTCTCTTCTGTACACTGTCAGTCATTTTCCTGCTGGGTATTTGTGTTTTTATTTTATTGGCTTTTTGTTTTAACTCTACACTTATAACAATCTAAGGGTTGCAGTGAACCCAGAATGGTAGTATTTAAAATGTACCAATTCTAATCATTCCTTCAAAATTTGATTTGATTTGACCTGATTTGTGGTCAAAATGAATATTATTATACAAGGAAATTCTGAAAAACTGTGAGTATATAAACCCCATAACTAGAACTATAAAAGTAAACCTAATCAACAAAGTTATTATTACATATAAAGATATGCTTGGTCAGCTTGTCATTGCTATAATGTTTTCTTTACCTCCAGGAAGAAATTCCATGATGAGATAAAGGTTCCTCTTATCCTGAAAACTGTAAAACATCTTCACCACCCAGGCACCATCTGCTTCCACCAAAATATCTCTTTCTGCTCGGATATGTGCCACCTAGAGGAATATATTTTAAAAGAATAATTGTAACACATTACACATTTTTCAAGTTTCCCTCTTAAAATTATGCATCCATAATTGTCATGAAGGAAAACTGGAATTTGAAAAAAGATTTCAAACATAATGCATGTTCAAATTCTCATTAAATATGGAGACTCTCACGAAATAATTTGTTTTAGCTAATATCTTTAGGGTTGAAAAGATGAGATCAAAAGGTATATTATGGAAAGCTGAGGCCTTTGAGATAGGGTAATGACTAGTCCACAATCTTCCCAACTAAAACCTCTCAATCAGGGCAAGAATCCTGGCTTTGTTATATAAATTCAGGACATTAGTTTGACTTTGTTAAAAGCAGTAAACAATGCCATGTAGATTAGTATCACAAAGCCAAGGTTTACTAAAACTACTTTTAGCCATTAAAAAAGAGGGCCCAGTTTGATCTTTGTTAGCTTTTATTCGAGGAACATTTGTAATAATTTTATATTATATTAAGTTATTGTTAGAAAATCTCTAATCATTAGTTACAGCAAAGTAGTATAAGTTTTTGAGGTTTTCCTACTGATTTGTCAGACACATAATTACCTGGGATACCATTATGTAAAAATTTTATAGACTAGAAATTTCATAAACTGAATAATTTATGAGGTTGGTATAACTTCAGTTTCCAGATGCTTTTGCATTAGTATGTTTACATGTTCTTTGTTCAAGGATTTATCAACAAGATTTGATTTTGTACTTTTGATATTTTCACTGTGTACCACTAAGAACTCTGGTCCAAAGCACACTGAAAGCACATATTTGAAAGCCTTTTAAGGATAATAAAATCTGATCTGCTTGAGAAGTCATTTTGGGAATTACTGTTATTGCTTGGTTCAATAAATGCTGAGAGCATAGCACAAGAGTGAAGAACAAAGAACCTGCTTTCTGGCATCAAAAAACTATTTTCTCTCTGGATTTGACTCAATAAGGAAAAAAATGATAATAAAAATTTGTACCAATTTCTTTTTACAAAGCATTTTAAGGCAGTAAAGGAAAAGCCCTGAACTTTTGGAGCTACGTGTGATGTTGTCAGGAAAAAAAACTATATCATAAACTTGGCTTGATTATTTAAAAATATCTTACAGCTAGATTACATGGTATGTTTCCCAAATGGGACCAGAAGATTTGAAAGGATGATGTACGGTGATGTGGCAGCACAAGGCCTGCGATTTGATTTTGGGGGTGTTTAGCACTACAGTATCTGTGACAAACCTTGAAATACAGAGTAGAATTGGAAAAGTTTTCTAAAATGAAATTCAGAAGGGAGGGGAAAGGAGGAATGTGGGGATAGGGAGAACAGTAGAATGAAACAGACATTATTACTTTATGTATATACGTGACTGTAAGATCAATGTGATTCTCAATATGTACACTCAGAAAAATGAGAAATCAGATCCCTTCTATGTATAATATATCAAAGTATATAAATGCATTCTACTGTCACGTATAACTAATTAAAACAAATTAAAAAAATAAAAAATAAATAAAATGAAATTCAGTGGTAAAAGAATGCAGATTAATTTATGAGGTAGGAAGTGGGGAACAATTCCAAAATGCACAAACTGACTGCATGCAAAGCTGGTAAGACTTCCTCTGTACAAGAAAGAACAATAGTCCAGAGGCTCCTCAACTTCTAGCAAAATATTTGAGACCATGCTGTCCAATACAAATATAACGCAAGCCACACATGTAATTTTAAATTTTCCAGTAGCTACATTAAAGCAAAAAAAAGAAAAAAGCTAGGTGAAATTAATTTTAGTAATAGTTTGTATAATCTGATATTCCTAAATTAAATATCTAATTGATATAAAATTGTTGAGATATTTTATATTTTTGACCCTGAGTCTTCATTTAGTGTGTAGTTTACATTTATAGTACATCTCAATTCAGAGTGGCTACATTTCTAGTGCTCAGCAGCCACATGACTAGTAGCTTGACTACAGCTTCAATTAACTGCTACCTTTTGTCCTTCCTCTAAAACCATATCTAGGATTTATCCTATTATGGCTAAGTTAGATTCCTATGTACCTCCTAGTCTCTGAAGCTATCTTTTTTACCCAAACTTACGTTCCAATCATTATCTATAATTCTCTTCTCTAGCTTGACAGCTCCATCTTTCTTGCCTTCCAAACCTCTTCCCTCTGGAATCATAGATTGTCATCAACAAAGTCCCCTAAAACCTCTCCTCTGGATGTTTCCTTGCACCCTGTCACTTCAGCTGAAACCAGGGTGAAAAGCACCCAACTACCAACTGGTTTCACCATAAATTCATGAATACAAATCTCAGTGGGCATTTGCCATAGCAAGTATCCTTTCCCACACTTCCAGATAACTATTTTGCACTTTTCTCTCTTTTGACCTCCAACAAGCTGCACCTCCTTTACTCCAAGCCAGTGACTGCTCCTTTGTACTCAGGCAGAAACCTGGAACTTCCCAATGCCAGAACAACCACTCTATATTCCCATTTCTCTGCTTTTCTTCTGTTTTACTAGATGGGTTTCTGGTCCTGTCCTCCAGCATACTGCTGCAGTTATCTCTCCTTTCTTTCCTGCATCTTCAATTTTTTCCTTTCTAATGAATTCTTCCAACTAAGACATTTCTTGTCCTAAAACAAAAACAAAAACAAAAAAACCCCTTTCGGCCCTAACTCTCACTTTACTAATTTATTCTTTAATCTGCTTCACATGAAGAATTTACCGCTACTTACTTCTCCACTTGTTGCTTCCCATTCTATTTTCCACTATTCCAGTTAGACTTCTCCTTGCCAAGATACTCGTCTCCTTTGTAGTTTCTTCTTCTGTGTGGTGCTGGGATCCAGGCCCTCTTCTCTATCTATACTCGTTCCCTAGGCAATTTCATCTTGTCCCATTACTTTATCCTTGTTTCTTCCCTTCTTCTCACAATTCTGCCCATCCTCTCATTCTGCAATAATCCATCAGAGCAAAATCTGCTAACTCTTCCTGCAAACACACACACACTTAATCTATTTTAATTTTTCTTCAACTTTACTATTGTAACCAAAGTGTAAGCCACAACTACATCCTGGATGGAAATGATACACTCTCCCAGGTGGTCTCTGTGCTTCAAATCATGCTTTGCCTATAAGCAAGCAAAAAGATGAATTCATTTTTGTTAAAAAAAAAAAAAACAAAAAAACACACAGACTACTGCCCAGCTTAAACAGGGGGGAAAAAATAAAACAAACAATATCATCCCATTGTACTCAGAATAAAACCCAAATTCTAGATCATGGCTTTCAAAGTCCCATGTGATCTGGCTACTGCCTACCTTTTCCACTTCATTTCTAATCACTTTTCCCTCACTTAATTCTAGCCACATGGTTTCCTTCTCTCTGAGCAGACTAAGGTTATTCCTGCCTCAGGTCTCTGGATTTGCTCCCGAGACCTTTATTCTAATTATGTTATTCTTTCTCATCATTCAGTCTCTCATCAAATATTCCTTCCTAAGAGAAACTTCCCCTGACTGAATTCTTCCTCTTTAACCCAGATCATATATATCACCGATCCTTTTAAAGAAATTTTCGCATAATATTTATCAATCATGACAATTTGATATAGCTGTCTGTGCAGTCTCTCCATTGTTTCAAAAGAACAAGGATCAGATTTGTTAACTATTGTATCTCAGGGTGGGGTGGTAGCTCAGGAGTAAAGCACATGCCTAGCATTCAGAAGGCCCTCACCACTGCTGAACGAACACACACACACACACACACACACACACACACACACAGAGTTCCTGACCTACAATGGTATTTGGTATACTGTAGATACTCAATAACTGAATAAATGCTATGGAAGAAAGAACAAAGCAAAACAATGCAGTGAAAATCCAAGTGTGTCATAGTGAAATAAAAATCAATATTTTACTGCTGCAATGACAAAGTAAGAATTGGGGGGGACAAACAAATAAAATCTAAGAAGAGGTGCCATCTCTCCTTATGCTCCTATTGTTGAGTCCTTCACCAGAATATGTATTCAATTTAGAGTTTTACAGGGTGTCCATCCAGATTGGGAATATAGAACACCTATGAAATGGAAACATATCAGTGTTTTCAGACATTATGGCCACCCCACAGAACTGCATTAAGTCCCAGGAAACAGAGAGTAAACCAAGGAATAGAAAAAGAGCAGTGAACAGATATTGGAAATAGTAAAACCAGTAAATTCTCAGGAAATTAGTTCTGCTAATTTGATATGCAACAGGATTAAGAGTGTTGGGAACTATTCTTTGTTTCCACCAAAATCAGAAAAGGGGGTATTTCAGAAGGAATTCTGTTATGAACTGAATGAATCACCCAAAATTGTAATAGTTAAGTCCTAACACCCCAGTGTGACTATATTTGGAGATAGGACCTCTAGGCCCTCTAAAAAAGGTTTAATGAGGATGAAGGGTGAAGTTAGTGTCCTTATAAGAAGAGACGCCAGGAGTTCTCATGTGAGTATTTGTGTTCATTCTCCGAGGCCCTCCACCCCCATCTTCCCTTCATTCACCAAGGAAAGGCCATGTGAATACTTAGTGAAAAGTAGCCTTCTGCAAGTCAGGAGAAGAGGCCCCACCAGAAACCAAATACTATAAGAACTTTGATCTTGGGACATCCAGCCTCCAGAACTACAGGAAAATAAGCTACCCAGCTTGTAGTGTTTTTGCCATAGCAGAAAACTAATACATAGATATTTATAAACTTGAAGACATTTTAAATATAAGAATTGAGCTGGGCATGGTAGTATGTACCTATAATCCCAGCAACTCAGGAGGTTGAGGCAGTAGGATCTTAAGTTCAAGGTCAGTCTCAAAAACTTGGCAAAATCCTCAGTAATTTAGTAAGACCCTGTTTCCAAAGAGAACAAATAAAAAGTATTGAAATGTATCTCAGTGGTAGAGTCTCCCTGGGTTTTAGCCCCAATACCACCAAAATATAAATAAATAAATAATTGGAAAACACTATAACAGGCTATCAAAAATTAATCAATTATATATTAAGACAGATGTATTTTAAAAATTCCAATATAAACACTACCCTACCATCTTAGACATGGATGTTTCTTTGCAATGCATGTGTGAAAGAATCCATACCTGTTCTTTTTCAAGCATATCAGCCTTTCTCAATATCTTCATTGCATAGATATGTCCTGTATCTTTTTTTTGGACCAGCCGTACCTATAATATAAAAATACATATTATAGCCAAACATGTTGATGCATGCCTGTAATCCCAGTTACTCAGAAGGTTGAAGCAGGAAGATTACAAGTTGAGGCCAGTCTGGGCAACTTATTTTGAGATCCTGTCTCAAAATAAAAAAAAGGGCTGGGAATGTGGTTCCAAGGTAGAGTGTTCCTGGATTCAATCCTCAGTAAAAATAAATAAATACACACACACACACACACACACACACACACAAGTCACTACTTTTAATTCAAGAGTGAAGAGCAGGTTCCTTTGAAGAAAGCTGATATTTGCCATTGGTGGTAATTTAGGAATAATATGTTTGAATAGATATTTTAAACTATCTTAGGACATATATTTCATCAGTGGTGGCTTCAACAGAGCAGCTCACCTCTCCAAAAGCTCCTCTTCCTATAACTTTCAGAGACTCAAAGTCATCCAAGCCAAGCCTGGTCCTCTTGAGCCGTAAAAACTCCGTTTCCTTGCGAGCATGTTGTGATCGGCGTAATTTTTTCTATTGAAAAAAGATAATTTAAAAGGATAATTTATAATCAGGTTGTTTCAAAGGTGCTTACAATATTAAAAGATGATAAACATAAAAACAGGGATAAGGTATCACTCATCTTTAACTGAACCCTGCTTAGTTTTTAGTCATTCAGCTAAGAAGGAAAAACAGATCAAAATGACCAGAAATATTACTCCTAAATAAAAAAAAAAACTACTGAAGTATCTCTTCCTGATCCTGTATATATGTTTTAAAGAATTAGGTTAACAATTAATTAGAAATATGTAAATGTGTATCATCAATACAATGGAATTCTGATACCTCTTAAAGTTAGGATAAACAGATGAGGGGCTGGGGAGATAGCTCAGTGGTAAAGCACCTGCCTAGCATGCATGAGGCCCTGAGTTCAATCCCCATCACCACATAAAAAATAAACAACAACAATAAAAAATGATATTAAAAAAATATAAGTAGATGAGATTAAGAGATTATGTCTTCAATCCAGACAGCTGAATGAAGTTACCCAGACACAACAATGTAGAAATTATGACACTGTGAAAATAAGTCAAATGTAAAAATTGAAAAGCTTTGCTTAGTGTCCTTTTTCACATCAAATACTTATTACAAAATCCAGTGATACTATGGAAAATAAGTAGGCAACAATGAAGGAGAATTTTTTCTTTTGATAAGAAGTCATAAGATAAGAGAAATTAAATTATTAACACAAAGATAAAATAATCATTACTTTGTTTACCAAAAGGGTATCCAAACCTAGTACCTATGTATTAGTTTGAATTAATCATGCAGGGTGATTTTAATCTTTTAGAAATCAGTTTAAAGCATTTTAAAATGACATTTATATAATTGTGAAAACACAAGTGGATCCTAGAGCAACAGTGAAGACTATTTTTGCTTCCTTTTACATAAAATGCAATGCCAGTAACCTTTTTTGAACATAGTAGGTGTTCAAAAATACCTTTTGAATAATTTTAAAAGCCTGAATTACTCGTAAAAGACAACTCTTCAAATTAGCTTGTTTTAAATTTTAAGACTATAGCTTTTTAAAGGCCACTTGGTGGCACTATAGCATTATGTCCTTAAAAGTAATAAGGTGAGTTTAAAAAAATTTTAGTTGCATAAATGAATATGTCTTAAGAATTCTTAAAGATAATCCTGAATCTTTCCCTTTATAGCTCATGAAACAGGGTACATTTAGGCATAGTTACAGAAACTTGTCTAATCTGAATGCAGAAGATGACCTGATTGTACCATTTCATTAAAAGTACCTATAGACTAGTTAAAAAAAAAAAAAAAAAAAGTTCACTGAATATCTAATAGGTTAAGTTGTATTTGACATACAGATGTATTTAATTTGGATGGCAAGTTGTTTTAAAACATTCTAATATTTGCCAAAAAATTTTAGAAGTAGAGGTGATTTTACATAAAAATCCAAATGTCTAGTTCTTTTTGAAAAACAGGAAATTGGCCACACTCTAATGACAATCCTCTTTAGCTGGACAATAATTCCCTAATTTGTCACAGTTTCTACCACTGATGACAGTCACTGGGGGAGAAGTCTACTTGGACTGGAGCTCTTAGTTTCTCATACAGTAAAGTAAAGAGTGATAGGTAAGTCTTTATTAACAGACAAACTAGAAGATTATTTAGAAAAAGGGAAAAAAAGAATATCTTTGTGGAACTAAACAAAAAATGTCCTTATGAGATGGACATGCAAACAAAGTATGTCTAGATGCCCAGCACTGCAAAAATAAGGAAAGATAAGCTGGCTCTTATTTATTTCTCTCTGGATTGGAATATAAACTTAAATTATTACCATTCTCAATAAAATTAAAAGAGCATAAATGATATGAGCTTTTAAAATATTTATCACAGTAATTTTATATACATAATAATTTAAAATGTAAAAATATTTGAGTTTTCTAGATGGAATCAAGTGATTAACAAAGTAACCATCTTTTGTATAAATCAAGATATTATACACAGAGGGAAAGGTGCAGGTAAGATTGGATAACGGGTTGATTTCAAATCATCATTTGGTAGTTTACTCTTTAAATATAGAGACACTTTTATGATTATCAACTGCTATAAGTTATGATTCATTCCCTACCACCCAGGAAATAAAGTATACCTCTCTTAGTAAATTATTCTAAACCTTACTTTCCACTGGTGCTGTCAACTTAGCTTGCTATTTTCTTCATGCACCCTTTAGAGTGCAAATGTTATTATTCATTATTCTTCATACATATTCATTATTTTGTATATACCTCATCTGAAGAGTAAATTCTATTCTTCTTTCTTTCTTTATTTATTTTAATTAGGTATATATGACAGCTGAATGCATTCTGATTCATTGTACACAATTGCAGCACAACTTTTCATTTCTCTGGTTGTACAAGATATAGCATCACACCATATGTGCAGTCATACATGTACCTAGGGTAATGATGTCCATCTCGTTCCATTACCTTTCCTGCCCCCATACTCCCTCCCCTCTTCTCTCCCCTTTGCCCAATCACAGTTCCTCCATTTTCCCCACTCACCCCCATTATGGATCAGCATCCACTTATGAGAGAGAACATTCAGCCTTTGGTTTTTTGAGATTGGCTTACTTCACTTAGAATGATATTCTCCAACTCCATCCATTTACCTGCAAATGCTATGATTTTATTCTCTTTTAATGTTGAGTAATATTCTATTGTGTATATATACTACAGTTTCTTTATCCATTCATCTATTGAAGGGCATCTAGGTTGGTTACACAGTTTGGCTACTGTGAAAAATAAAGAGACCCAGAATCGCCAAAATTCTACTCATTCTTTAAACTTCAAAACTTCTTTGGCCCCCTAACTAGGAAAAAGAAGAAGTCTCTGTATTTTCAAAGTGTATCTATTTTTCTTTTCTTTTTTTGGCAGAACTGGAGATCCAATTTAGGGCCTCGTGCACGCTAGGCATGTGCTCTACTACTGAGGTACACCTCCGGCTCTATAATGTACACGTATTTTGAATATACACACAAACACATACATAATCTCTCCTGATGTGAAAATTCCTTGAAGGCAAGACCCATTGTTCATTTATTCTCTCAAATACTTACTGTAGCCCTGCCAGCTCTGAAGGTATAATGCTAAATAAGACATTACAGTCTCTGCTCTCTGGAAAGATAGTATTTTGAGGGTACCACAACAATAGAAATAGTGCTGTGACAGAAGGTAGGATGATGCCTTGTAGAAGTGATGCATAAAGTGAGACCTAAAAGCTCCTTGAAGGGTTAAAGGGAGTTGTGGAGGAATAACCAAGAGTTCCAAGTGGCAGAAATAGTATGTGACAAGGACCAAGATGAGAAAGGGAAAATTATAATGATTCAATGATGGTTGGTATGGGGATAGGGAGGCAGGCATGAGGCTAGAGAAGGGGCAGAAGCCAACTTGTAAAGTCTTATACACCAATGTTACAGAGTTTTCCCAAGAGTGCAATGAAGAGTATTAGGCAAAATAGTGATATAATCAAATCTATTTTCAAACAAATCACTCTGGATACAGTGTGCAGAAACACTGCAAGTAGGAGGTAGTGAAACCACTTCAAGGCAGGTATTACTGAGGTGAAACATACAGTAGCTTAAATTACGTGTAGCAGTTTTAGGCTAGAGAAGTAAATGGTTTTAAAAAAATTTAGAGGACTGGGATTGTGACTTAGTGGTAAGAGTGCTCGCCTAGCACATGTGAGGTACTGGTTTTAATCCTCAGCACCACATACAAATAAGTAAAAAAAATAATTGTGTCCATCTACAACTAAAAAAAATTATTAAAAACTTTTTAAAAAATTTAGAAAAAACATTGAGAAGAGTTAAGCAATTAAGTGACTCCTCTTTGAGAACTGACTTCCTCATTTCACACATCTATAGATAAAGTATGTTTTTGGAATTTTTAAAAAGAGCTGCCTCTTTCTAAAGACAGCTGAGATTGCAACAAAGAAAGTTCGTATTCAAATGATGAAATCTAAAAATCAACTAATATTGATAAAAGAGAAAAAATCAATGGGGTTACTTTTATATAGTAATTACAGGTAATAAAATACATTACCTCTTCATCTGCTAATCCTTCTTCTTCCATGGCCACTTCTAATTTCTTCTGCCTTTTCAAAAGAAAAAAATAATTAGAATTTTAAGTATGTTCCTAACTATACCTGTTTAAGAAAAGCATTTACTTATTCAAGTTAACTGCTTCAGATTGCCATGCTAGGAAAATCTTTCAAGTTGGATCAAAATAATCACTAAAAATAATTTTCTTTCTCAAAATATTAATTTAGATTTAGCTTCTTATATTGGACAAAGTATTAGTTCTTTTTTTCAGTGCTGGGGACTGAACCTCATGCATGATAGGCAAGTGCTACCACCGAGCCACATTCCCCAGCTGTAAACTCTACTTTTATAGTTTACTTCACTTTCCTGCCTAAATGACTATTGGAAAAGGTGATTATTGTACTATTGAAACACTCTGTTATCTAATGTACAATGTACCTAAATCAGTAATATTTCTCAGTGTTTATAATAAAAGAATAAAAAGGCAACAATGCTAAAAAGTATAAAAATTTAAGCTGGATATCTCTGTGTTTGAATCCTGGTTCTAACACTTTTCAGCAAAATGAGCTTGTTAGTCCCTCATTTTAAACTCAATTTTTCTAATCAAGAAAAGATGTCCAAAAGTATGATGTACATATGCATGGAAATGTACATATGTATGGAAATGTCGAAGTGAAATTCATTAATCTATACAATTAATATGAGTTAACAGTTACAACAAAAAGATGTTCAGTACAACTGTATATCTTATTCTATTAAAATTCTTTGGAAATTGGAAAGCCATATGTATATATGTAATAATCTACTTTCAGAATATTTTCTTCTCTAGAAATTGCCAAGTTTAGTTACTCATTTTTTAAAAAATGGCACCCCTAAAGTCAGTTAAGATAAGAATTTGTGATGTGGGAAGATATGTGGATAAAGTAACTAGAGAGATGATTATCGGATACATCTTGCAATTCATTTCCAAGTAAACAATTTCATTTCTATTGTATTGGTTTTTCCTAAATATAAATCTGGGAGTACTTGTCCTAATTAGTTTTGGAGTATTCCCAAATAAGACTAACGTTTCAGAATTTGCTCAAATGAATCTAAGAGTTGATTGAAAACTATCAGAAACATTTTTCTTATTTTTGGTATTTATTATTCATGATAATATATTCAAAAGTAAACACTTTCTTAAACCATCATTAAAATAAATTCTTTTTACCTATGGAAAATTTATAACAGAAGTACCTAAAGCCTGTTGGTAAATCACAGATGAGAAGATGAGACCTAACAACATATTCTCCACTCACATGCTTTCCCCAACTTGCCATAGGCACCTACTGAAGTGCCCATTACAATGATTTTTTCCCCCAGGGCCCATTCCTTAGAATGGACTAAGCCCCTAACATTAGATTCTGTGCCTGCCATTAAGCAAGGCACTTCAGAGTTGCTTGGTGAATGATTGATTTTCAGTTTTCTCTGTAGAAAAGAGTAATAGAACCATTATTCTGGGAAAGACTATCAATATACAAGCAACTTTATTCTAAGTCAAATCACCACTACCTCTCTTCCCCTAGATTCCGGCCAAGACTTACACTTCATGAATTCCTTCCTTATTCTAGGAAGAGATAACAGTAACTTACCATTTCCACCATATCTAAACAGAAAGCCATGACTTCTCTGGTACCTCTTTTAAAATAACTTTCCTTCTAAAACACTCTTATACTTTGCTCTGATAAATAATTTATTAGACATGCATTTATCCAATCAGGTCTCAAAAATACATCACATGTTTTCTTAAAATATATGCTTTTAAAAACATGAGCTGACCAGCTAATTTTTCTTCCATAGCACGAAGTTAAATCTACTTTTTTTTTTTTTTAAATAAAGCATATTTTGGTCTCTCTCTCCTATAGATGGCCTTTGTCAGCTCTGACAAATAAACTCTCATGTGTATCTCTGAAAACAAACAAACAAACAAATAAATAAAGCATATATTTTTATCCTTTCCTTTGGGAATAGAATCACTTTAAATTTTCAGAAAAAAAAAAAAGACAATGACCTTTTAAAATTATGAAGAATAACCTTAAGTGCCTGTTTTTTTAAAATACATAGGTCTTTCTTTTCTTGTATCCCTTTTACTTTATTCACTCTCCCATGATGACCCAATCACTTCTAGCAACTTTAATTACATTTACTGATATATTTGGATTTCCTAACCTATTATGTCCTTTCTATTTTGGCATTTCAGGGTTTTTTTTTGTTTTTAGTAATTCAGTTTTTCTTTTTTTGAGTCCTTTTGAATTGATGTTTTATCTCATGTCATTTTTTTCCTTCTACTAGTTTGGAAGTTACAAACTATTTTTATTCATTTAGTGGTTACCCAAGAAATTCCAACATACCTACTTAATTTGTCAAAGTTTGAAGTTAATCTTTATTCCCTTTCTACAAAGATCTTTAATTTCAATTATTTCTCTTTGACTTATATTCTGTCACTAGAAAATATTTTAATTATTAAACACAGAAGACGTTATTGTCATTTTTTGTGGTTTTATACAGTTGCTTTCAAGTTTTGATATAGCTACATCTCAATAAGTTGAAAATATCATCAGCTAAAAATGCATTTAATGCACTTGCATACTGAACATCATGGCAACATAGTACACTACAGAGTACTGGTTGTTTTACCTTGTGATAGTGTGGATGACTACAGCTGTACCCAGCATCAAGAAAGAGTATTGGAAAAGATCAAAATACAAAATCCAAAGTCTAATTTCTATTGAATGTATGTCACTTTCACACAATCATAAAGCTGAAAAATCATAAGTCAAACCATCACTAAGTAGGGGAACATCTGTACAATAGTTGTTGAGATTTATCCAGGCATTAGCCATTTAGATGTTCTATTTGTAATCACTTTCCTTCTGACTAAATGGAATCTTTTGCAATTTCTACTAGTAGTGAACTCTACAAAAACTTCTATTAGTGGTGAAGTTTGTGCTTGTGTCTGCTCCAATCTTGTTCCTCTCTTCCTTTAGGAACTTTAGAAATATGTCAGCTCTTCTCAATATGTTCCATGTTTCTTAATTCTCTTTCAAATATCCCTACTTTGTCTGTCTAAAATCAACTTCTGAATGCTTATACTTTATTTCCCTTTATCATCTAGTTCACTAATTCTTTCCTCACCTGTGTCTAATCCACAGTTAAACCTGTCCAAAATCTGACTCTTCTCTAGTTCTGTTCCACAAAATTGTACCCTCTCAGTTTGCATAGGCATTAATATCTGGGCCAGGATTGACTTATTTCCCTCACACTTTGTATTTGAATAGTTACTATTTTCTATTAATCTTCCACATGTCAGTTCTTCTCTATTGTTGTCAATTTTCCATTTGCTGGAACTACATCATAGCCTTTCCTGTTTCTAATTTCCCACCTCAGTCCATCCACTTTGTGTATCACAGTTAAAGTTCTCTTTTAAAGAAACATTTGTGGTCACTGCTCAAAAATCTTCAAGGCTTTACACCCTCAAGAGAACAGCTACATTAACAAAGCATCTGAAGCTCCCAGGATGTTGAAATCTAGCACATCCTGTGCCTGAGCTATATTGGACACTGCCTGACCTAACAGTGATTTGTTGTATCTCTAATATCCTTCCTCCTGCTCTTGTACCTCCTTCTCCTTCCTTTTACATATGTATAAATAGTATTCTTCCTTTAGAGCCTTGTTTAAATGCCACTACCATTTATGAAATATTTCCAGTTGTCTTAGTCAAAAGTAATCTTTCTTTCTCTCTTTTTTTCTTCCTTTAGTACTGGGGACTGACAGAAGCACGTTACCACTGAGCTACATCCCTAGCCCTTGATATACCATAATTTTGTAGCTTAAAACATTGATTATGGGAATTTGAGTGCACAAGACTTCGGATACCCCAGAAAATTGTTCTGTGAAAATAAAACAAATAACCAGATGCACTGTTGGTGCAGAAAACATAAAAACAGCATAAAGGGATCTGTAATACTCAGATTATTGATGAAAAACATGATTACAGTCCACTCACAGCACAATAGTTCATTTAACTGAACAAAATTTTGACCAGCCTTTACTATACCTGGTTTCTCTTTCTTCATGCTGTAAAATTAGATTGCTGTAAAAATTTTCCAATGTGAGCTTGGCTACAGTCACTCTTTCCCGGGTATGGTTGCTCATAGGAAAGGTTGTTGTAGTCCCTGCTGTCATTGCCATAGTAACAGAAACTGGAACGACATGTTAAAAACAAATTGTTTGGTAGGAAAAAAACTCTATTCCTTATAACAAACTCTGAAAATATTTAATTCTAAGAAAAATTCTACCCTAACAGTTAACATACCCAAATTTTTCATATTACAAATAATACAAAGTTAAAAAGAAAAAGAAGCACTATTCTCAAAGCAAGAGAAATTAATTTCGCATTGGCAAAGCCAGGGATGAATTATAGTGAAGCAGTACCAGCAGCAGCCTACACATAATAAAGGCACATACAAAAA
>NW_025999959.1:0-2441 GCF_001458135.2 Marmota marmota marmota | reverse complement strand
GGTCTGTATCCCCCCGACGGTCGCGCCCGGCCCCCCGGCCCCTGTGGGCGCCCGCCGCAACGGTGCCGTTCCCCAAACCGTCGGTCAAAGCGGAGGTCTCCCAGTGGGGTGGGCCAGGGGCAGCTCCAGACTGTTGAGAACCCGTGGTTTTCTGTTACCCTCCTGTGCAGTCTTAACGATCCGGGACGCCTGAGATCCACGGCTTCTTGGACGGCTGGTTTCTTACAGGTCTAGGATACCTGCTCTCCAAAGAGCTGCTTTTTCACGGATGGCGGTGTCTAAGTCTTAGGCTACCCATAAGAATGAATCGCTCCTGGCTGGAGAAGGGACTACTCCCCGCGCTCCGGACGTCCCGGGTTCTATCTGAGCTGCGGGTAGCGCCCACTGGACGCGACCTTCTCCTAGGTTTTGCGCTCTACCTCTTGGAAAGCACTCATCCACCTTCCTCCTCCAACCACGGCCGCAGCCTTTGCTAGAGCCCTGGCCTGGCGTCTCTCTCCTGCAATCGCTCTCCCTCTCTGCGTCCCTAACCTTCCTCCCCTTCTTCCCCCGGCGGCAGTGCGGGTGGTGTGA
This sequence comes from Marmota marmota marmota, assembly GCF_001458135.2. NCBI lineage: Eukaryota > Metazoa > Chordata > Mammalia > Rodentia > Sciuridae > Marmota > Marmota marmota. The sequence goes on along the minus strand of NW_025999959.1, from coordinate 1,868 downwards.
GTCGCCGCGCGGCGGGAGCCACTATAAGTGGCCGAAGGCTGAGCGACCCCTGGTGCCCAGAGTGGGAAGCGCGGGGGCGGGGCAGGCAGGGCTGCTTCACACAACCCCCCACACACATTCAGGGTGCCCCTCTTCCCCGCCCCTACATTCCTGGCTAGCTTTGAGGGTTCGGCAGGGATTCCTGGTCACAGACCTTATCCTTACTTTTACACTCTATAGGGAGTTTGGCATTTTCAGAGCCCCAAAAAGCCAGAAACAGCGATAGGATAAAAAGGAGTCCAGATAGAAACACAAGAGAAGACAGAGGTGGACTGAGGAGCTAAAAAGAGGTGGGGAGAGGGGAATTACCACAAACGAAAAACAAAACAAGAAAAGCGAGAAAAGATAGAAATTTCCCACCATATACCCCTCCATTATCTCAAGTAAATACCGCGTGTTAACATGGTAAAGAGTTCAATAGATACTTGTTGACCTGAACTGGAAAAGGCAAAATTCCAACCACTCCCACCCTGACCCCAGGGTTTGGGGGCGCTATGCAGTAGAGTTTTGGGAGAGCGGGGAGAAACAGACCAGCTTGGGGGAGCGAGCAGGCAACTGACAGAAAAGCAGAGAAGGTGACGGAGAAATCAAAGAGAAAGAAAGCCAGATAGAGACCTAAAGACAGAGACAAAGCTGCGAAAAGAAAAGAGACTGACAGCTCCAGAGGGGGAGAGGGAGAGACAGAGAGAGAGAGACAGGAGCTGAGACAGGTTGACAGATCCAGAGAGAAATGTAAATGGCGCGCTGCAGAGAGACACCCAGGTCCGTGTTCGGACTCCAATGTGACATATCAACTGTAGGGAAGACGAGGGGGCGGGGCGGTTCTGCCAGCCGAGTGGTAGACTCTGGGCCTGTGCATTGTGACAGTGCGCTGGAAAGTGTGGAGGTGGCCACGGAATCCTGGCCTTGTGTGTCCTGGGTGAGTGGGATTGTGGATTGTGTCTAGTCTTTGTGTTTGTTTGTGTGAGGGCTGTTTGAAGGGAGGTATTTGTATTCGTCCACCTCAGCCCCCAAATTTGGGACCCCATTTTTCCTATCTCAGGACTGAAGAGTAGGGAGTCTCCTGGGGAGAAAGTCAGAATGTAGGTCTAATCTCATTTGCCCTGCCCAACCCAGCTCAACTCCACCTCTGCCCTAGTCCCAGAGTTGTCCAGCCCCAGAAGTCTCAGCCCCCTCCTCCTTCCCCATATGTCTGCTGTCCAAGGAAGCCCAGAGAAGTTAGACCCCAATAATGGATGTTTGGTTGGTTACACAAATTAATGCAACTTAAATGTAGATTAGATGCTAGGCACCTTAAGAGGTGACTGTGTCTGCTTTCAGGATGGCCAAGAGTGAAAAATGGTGTGGGTAGAACAGGATCCAGAGAGGAAGATATTGGCTGTACCCTTTCCTAGGGCCTGGCCCCTCTGGAGACCTCAGGCCAGAAGCTAGGAGAGGGGGTTCTAGACCTGATAAGGTGGGGTTGTTTGGAGACCCTAGAGTTCTGCAGAGGCAAAGGTCTCTTAAGGAGTAGGGTAAACCAGGAGAATGATGCCTGGAATATGTTGTGTAAAATGGAGGGTACAAGGCACACCAGGGCACAATTATTGATGTAGAATGTGATTTCTTCATCCCTCCTTTCCTGTAATTCTTCCCTGAATGCCCCCCCCCACACACACACACCTCATGTTGCTGAGGCTGGGCCTGTGTTGTGGATGGTGGGAGGTCCTTATGTGGCTGAAAGGATTGGAAGAGAAAGGATTGACAAGTGGGGGAAGGGCCTTCCCCTCCAACCATAAATACAAATTTTATTCAAGGTCTTTGTCACCATTTGTCTTCCGGGGGGGGGG
>NW_025999958.1:0-2755 GCF_001458135.2 Marmota marmota marmota | reverse complement strand
CCCCGCATTGCGGAGCGCGGGGAAGCCCGGGCTCCCCGCCTCCTGGCCCTCCCCTCGCCCGCAGGCAGACGCCGGGCGTAGTGGGCTGGGGCGGGACCTAGCCGGGAGGCCTCTCCCGTCGCACTGTTTGTTGTGAAACTGGAGCTCTGGCTCCGCAGTCGGGCCAGCTGGGGGCGTGCTGGCCCTTCCCCGCCGGTCCCTCCGCGGTGGGTAGGCCCACCGGGGTGTTTCCAGCCTGATGACACGCAGGATTTTGAGGCCAGGCTAGGACTCATTAGCGGGAGCACCCGTCGTGTGGGCCTGACCCTGTTTGTCCTCTCAGGCACCCGGGTGTACAGCCCCCCAGAGTGGATCCGCTACCATCGCTACCACGGGCGCTCTGCTACCGTGTGGTCCCTTGGTGTGCTGCTCTACGATATGGTGTGCGGTGATATCCCCTTTGAGCAGGACGAGGAGATCCTCCGTGGCCGCCTGTTCTTCCGGAGGAGGGTCTCCCCAGGTGTGTAGCTGTGCATCTTGCTGCGGGGAGGGGCTGGGAGTTGAGCCCCTCCTGATGCTGTCCTCTCCCCCACAGAGTGCCAGCAGCTCATTGAGTGGTGTCTATCCCTGCGGCCCTCCGAGAGGCCCTCGCTGGACCAGATTGCTGCCCACCCCTGGATGCTGGGGGGAGAGGAGGGTGCCCCTGAGAACTGTGACCTGCAGCTTTGTTCCCTGGACACGGACGATGGGGCCAGCACCACATCCAGCAGCGAGAGCTTATGAGGAGGAGCCTGGACTTCCTGCTGGGGGGCTGGGCTGAGCCAACCTCCCGGAATACTGACTTCTCTTCTGCCTGGGCTGCCTCCTGCAAAAGCAGTGACCTCTGACCCCTGGTGACCTTTGCCCTTGGCACCGGGCCTGTTTCCTTTGCTTTGAGTGCCTTTTTGAACGCTGCTCCCTGGGACTGGGTTTTCTCGAGCTCTTCTGTCCAAAGATGGCTCGGGGCCAAGCAAGGTCTCAGCTGCCCTGGGTGGATACTTGAACCAGAGACTTCTCCCACCCTACTGCCCCGTTGGGGGGGGCGGTCTTTCCATCTGATGGTGTCTGATCTGGAGAGCCCACCTCCTTGTCTCCAGTCTCATGGTGTTCATCTGGGCATGTCCCTGCACAAGCAATGCAACGTCGGGCCTCTGCTGCCCACTGCCCCACCGAGCTGTGTCCACGCGTGCCAATGTCAGTTATTTATGGTGTGACCCCCTGGGGGGTGCCCCTGCCCTCCGGGCTATTTATTCTTTAATTTATTTGTTGAGGTTACTTCCTCTCAGCAGTCCTCCAAGCCCCTGGGATGGCCAGGGACGGGCAGGTTGGGGAGGCTGTGTGGTCCCTGACCCTGGTTCTATTCCTGCACCTGGAGTTGGTCCCCAGACCCACCGTGTCTGTAGCAGGAGGAACTTGTACAGTGGCTAACTTAAGGGGAGTGGGTGATTCTGCCACCTTGGGCACTCTGCCCTGGGGGTGGGTTTTAAATTATTGACCTTGTACAGTCTGCTTGCTGGCTCTGAAGGCTGGGGGTGGGGGGCCAGAGTCTCAAGCCCTTAATTTATTTTAGCAGCCGTGTTTCTGTGACCCCGGTGTGAGAAGGCATCGGGAAAGTGTGAGATGTCTGGAGATCATATTTTTTATACAGGTATTTCAATTAAAAATTTTTTTTTGTACGTAACGGATCGGCTGCCCTGTGTTGATGGGGCTGGGTGTTTGGTGGAGGGTGGAGCTCTGAGAGGAGGGGCCCAGACTGCCTCTTCCTAGTGTCCCCGCCCTCAGGCCAGGGGTCCTGCATGTGGTGCTGGCCCTGGGTGTCATCCCATGGTCTGCACCAGCCTGCTGGGGGCAGGTTGGTCCAGCAGGGGTAGTGAGAGGACAGTGCTGCTGTCAGCCTGAAGGCCGTGCCTGGGAACGGCCTCTGACCTCTAGGAGGCCCAGCTGGGTGAGAGAAGGAGATGGTCACTCAGGTGTGGAGAAGGACAGGTGTGTGCTACCTTGTGTCTGGGAGTTTGTGGGAGGGATGGGAGGTGTCAGAGGCAAGTGCTGGTGTGTGCAGACGACAGGCCTGGGGTCATGAGGTCAGAGTGCCGACAGAGGCAGCCCGCAGTGGTTGGGCACTGGGCTGACAGGTGTGGGGAGGGGACCAGTGGGAGCCACGTCCAGGTGTCGAATGGGCCAGGTATGGTATGTCTTATGGGTAGATGTGGTCTAGGCCCATGGCCTTGTGTCCCCTGCCTAGGGGACCTGTGTGGTCACTAACTAGCATCCAGTGCTGGGACTTCAGAATGAGGTCACTGTGACCCCCAGAGAGCCCTGCCTGCCCCATGGAGGGCAGTGGGAAGCAGCCTGGGGCTGCAGCAGAGGTGGGGGTTTGGCCCATGAAGTGGGAGAAACCACCTTTCCTTTGTCCAGCAGGCAGGGAGGGGCTGGTGGGAGGGGCGCCTGGCCTCACCTGGGAGCGTGGTGTCTGGTCAGCCTCTCCTGGGAGACCACGGTGGGGGCTGGGCACTCCCAGATCAGCCCAGGCAAGGGAAGGGGCAGGGAGTAGTGGCTCGCTCCACAGCCTGGACCTGGTCAGCCCTCCCTGAGCCTGCTGGGGAGCAGGGGTTCTGAAGTTAACGCCCCCTCCTGCACACACCAGAAGTGGGGTCTTCAGACAGCACCACCCTAGGGTGGGGCTCGGTGGAGCACTCAAGGGTTTCCTGGTGTAAATGCCCCTGGTGGGGACAGTTCC
>NW_025999957.1:0-2768 GCF_001458135.2 Marmota marmota marmota | reverse complement strand
AGGACAGGCGGGGGGAGCCGAATTACAGCCCCTCCGAGCGATCCAGGGAGCGCGGGAGAGGGGCGAGGGCGAGGGGGCGAGGACTCAATAAAAGCGAATTACCTTGGGGAGCTTTCAGGGAAAGGAAGGTCTGAGAAGGGGGCCCAGGGAGCCAGGTTGGGAAAGGGTCGAAGGGGGACTCCTCTCCCAGAGGCTGACTTGATGAAAGCGACCCCTGCCCTCTCCCTGCCCAGGCTTTTTGGCTCAATCGCCACTTTCCAAGAAATGCAGACAGGGCCAGGGGCTGGGCTGGGGGGCGAGAGTCATTTTATGGTTTGAGATGGGACAGGGGAGAGGTGAGGAGAACACTAGGGGTAGAGAGGAAATACCCCTGGGAGAAAAATCACCCTTGCCTTCCAGTCAGCATGGGAATTCTCACCCCACTATGGATTCATAAAAACAGAAGGTCCATTGCCCTCCCCCAAGAACATTGGTTGAGGGGTCTTCGGGGATTTTGCAGCCTGGAATCTTGGAGAGATCAAGACTTCCAGAGGGAACTGGGGAGAGAAGTAGGGTCTGAGTCTCCTTAAACTTGAGAACCCTCTTGTGAGGGTTTACAGGAGAAAGGGTAGAGAATGGGTGTCAGGGATGTGAAATGGGGAAGGCATCTCCCCAGATTAGAGAATTTCTCTCTCTCTCTCTCTCTCTCTCTCTCTCTCTCTCTCACACACACACACACACACACACACACACACACTCACACTCTTAGGCTCCTATCAAGGAGATAGGAACCTTCAGAGTATTGCAAAAGAGGTCTGGCTGGGTGGGGGGGGGCAGGTGGGAACTGCAGGGCCAGAGAAAGGGGAAATAAGGAGAAACAGCAGGAGAGGGGGTGCAGTCCCCTGGGTGTGAGGAAGTGTCTGGGGGAGTCCCAGGAGGGGGCTGCAGGAAATCTTTTTCTCTATCCCCATAAGGGGCCAGGGCCTAATTATACCCCTCTGAAGGCTTTCCTCCCTGCCCTTAGCTACTCCCATAAACCTGAAATTGGAGGCTTGGCTCCTGCATAGCCTGTCCTGGGGCTGGCAAGAGGGGGACACTGGAGGCCAAGCTATAGGGGAGTCTGTCCCCAAGTCCAGCAGCTCTCTGGAGAGAGGAGAAAGACTTTCCCCATCTCAGCATCGTCCTGAGAATTCGCCTCAGCAGGGTTGAACTCTGAGCGGGAGACAGGCACTGGAGAGAGTGGTGAGGGGTTTAGGGACTCTCAGGGTCAGGAAGCAGAAGTGCTGAAATTTCAGGACTTGGTCGTGGGCTGGGAGGATGGGAGGGGGCAGAGGAGGAGGGAGGTGGGGAGGAGAGAGACCTTGCTATAAAAATAAAAAACAAGAGAGAGAAGCGTTTATGGGCCTATGAAACGGTTGGGAATTTGGACTTTTTATGAGGATATTCTCGAATTACTACTCTTGAAGCTGAGGACCAGACTGTAGGGGCTTTGATAGCCTCGGATTTCCTACAGTTTTAGGTGCTGGAAACTAAAGAGGGAGGGGAGATGGGAGGGGGCAAAATGCAAAAGGAGGAAGGAGGTAAATTCCTAAGGCAAAACGTGTCCAAATTCAGGTTCAATTATTGGATTTGGGGAGCCTGGCTAAGCCTGGGGTTGGGGTGGCAGAGGTCCTGGGCTGGAAAGGGGCTCCACTGACCCCTGCCTGTGTTTGGCCCTCCAGGCAACCCCGTGGCCAACTGGATCCACGCCCGTTCCACGAGGAAGAAGCGCTGCCCCTACACCAAGTACCAGACGCTGGAACTGGAGAAGGAGTTTCTCTTCAATATGTATTTAACCAGGGACCGTCGGTACGAGGTGGCCCGGGTTCTCAATCTCACTGAGCGGCAGGTCAAAATCTGGTTTCAGAACCGGAGGATGAAGATGAAAAAGATGAATAAAGAGAAAACCGACAAGGAGCAATCCTAAACCCTGCCCCAGCCTGCTGCCTCAGCACAGCCAAGGGAAAAACAGAAACCCCACAAAAATACCCCAACCCAGGCGGGAGAAAGAAAGCACGAAAAGAAAAGGAAGGAGCAAGATAGAGAAAAGCCAATCAGCTTAAAAAAGGAAAAAAAGGGAAAAAGGAAAACTCGCGATTTGGGAGGGTTAAGTGTTGAGAAATTGGTGTTTTAGAGTTAGTTCTACCCAGCGATAAAGAGGCAGAAGAGAAACTGAATTCTCTTCCCCCCAGCGCAACAGAAATAAATGACACACACAAATGTGATTTTTTTCCTCCTTTCTTCAGAGAAGCCAGTACTTGAATTGCTATATTTCTATTTTTTCCTGTATCATATTTGATCTGGGCGATCCCTTCCCAGGCCTGGGGCATTCTGTGTGCAGATTTTGTACAAAAAAAAAAAAAAAAAAGACACACACACATACATACACACACACAACAATGATTCCCAACCCAGGAGCTGAGGGGCCAGGACGCGCAGGCTGGGTCGGGCGGCGCAGGCCGGCGCCTCAAGCGTGTATATAGCAGCGTTTCCTCTCACCCTCAGCGTCTGTCCCCAGCGTCGGTCCTGTAATGTGCTTCTGTTTGTTATGGTAGAACAGCTCTGTGTTAATATATCCAAGTTGCTTTAAAAACCAGAAACCCAACTGCATCCAGTTCTCGTTATTTCTTCTCCCTGTGGCTACCAGGCTAATGTTGTGAAGGAGGCAAGTGCTCAGATCCTCTAGGGGAGGCTGGCTACCTCGGAGGGGCAAATGCCAGTGGCTTCTCTGGGGCAGGGCAGGGTGGGGG
>NW_025999956.1:0-2801 GCF_001458135.2 Marmota marmota marmota | reverse complement strand
TATAAATATATATATATAATTTGACCATTTGGGTCCACTTCAAATGTGAAAAATAGAATATTCTTTTGACTAAGTGTGTTCTCCAGTAATTTAAAGCTGCAATAGGAAATGCCCATTTTAACCTTTTATAACCATTCAAAAGGACTGCAGACATATGCATGTGTGAGCACACACGTGCGAGCAAGCGCACGCACACACACAGAGTCATATACTGATATATATGTTGTTAAAATCTTAATAAAGTTTGCATATTTTCATTTTATTTGCAGTCTTTGCCTTTTCAGCATTTTGTAGATGGAAAAAATGAAAAACTTTGTTTGGATCTTTTAATATGGCCTTAAGATACACTCATCTTTCCCCATGCTAGTATATACTTGTTCTAAAATTTTCAAAGTCCATAAAAATTGTTGCAAGCAACACTGACAATGTTTCAAACCATTAAGTAGGTCCACATCATTTTAAATTTTAATAATTCATTAATATTGACAATTTATTGGGAAACACACTCAACAGGTGAATTGTTCCTTTTGCTAGGCTACTATTCTGCTTTTCCTGGGTTTCACATACTCACAGTTGCGCTCTGCAGGTTCTGTGATTGGCAAACCAATCCTGTTTATCTCCGGACTCTCAGTTTTGTCCTCTGGAACTTTGAAATAGAGAAAATCTCTATCTTCCTTGAACAGATTGTGGATGGCAGCAGATCCCTTCTTTAGCCCTGATTTTCACTTTTCAGAAAGCAGGTAATCTCAATAACATAAGATGTCAACCAATGAACCATATTGCTATCACCACAAATAATCTCCCATTTTTCTTTTGTAATCTGTTCTTTGGTGTAGTCACTTATAACTTGGCCACATTGAGGAAGATGCTATTTATAAACATTCAGTTACTTTGGTTAGACTAAAACAGAAACTGAGAAGTTGTTTCTATTGTTATAACAGTAATTTACTGAGTGTATACTGTCCACCAGATACAATAATAAGTGAATTGCATACATTAACTCCTTAAATTCATGTAATTGCAAATTCTCTTCCATAAATGTTATTTTATACTATCAAAAGATGAGCAAACTGGAGATTCTGTTTATAAAAGGCAATATACCAAATATATGCAATGCTCAAATTTGACACAAACTGATTTCTATGCAAGCTTTGGTTTCCTCTTATTTTTTTTAAGTGATAAAACTGAACAGGAAAGAACTCAGTTTTACAATATTGATAAATGAAGATTCTAGTGAAAATCCATAAATGATTATTTAAATGTGGTCAATGATGTTTCAATACAAACGTTCCATTAGTTGGATCTCTGTTATATATAGATTAAAATTCAAAACAGTAGAATTGCTCTAGAAAGATTCAGGGAAATTAAGCAAGAGGAGATTCTGGCTTGAAGAATGTGATGAGGAAACAATCAGTGTGGGTAATGACTAGTTAGTAGTAATGGGCAGAACATATGGTGAGGGACTGCATGTGTAAAACTGCCAAAGCTAACAAATGAATATTGGTGGCTTGAGGAATCTTTAGATAGATAGAGAATGACAATGACAGCTTCACACTGGCAATGGCTTGAAGCCTGTATAAATGTAAACTTGAGCACGAATTTGGTATCCTGAGAATAACGTAATTCAATCTATGCTTTAGGTTGTCATTTTGAGGGCCCAATGCTGACCAGGATGATAATCTGAAATCCTGAATTTTCACTTCTATCCTGAGCCTGTCATGCAATTCTTTATTGCTTATGCTGAATGCAAGACTAACCCTAACAATGAGGGCCGCCATAGGTTATTAATTTCATCACACAATTAACTTGTTTTAAAAAAGAAAAAATAATAATAATGTGAGCCATTCTGAAATAACCAATATAACCAATCTACCTAACCAATCTCCCTAAAATCCCTAATTGACACTAGCAACATGGAATTGACACTCTTTCTAGACAATGCTTCAAAGACACTGCTCTCTTTTTAACTTACTCTGTTCTTTATGGACTTGATGACATCTAAAGTATTTTCAATGAGTTACAAATAATCAGTCTTTATGCTATAGTCCATTCTTTTTCAGGTTTTTAATCTTTCTTTTTAATAATATAAATAAACTTTAATATTAAGCAGGTATCCTTCTTATTGTATATTCAAACACATATTTACATATATTTTCAAACTACTGGAAGGTAGTAGATTTGTATTTCAATTTCTTTCTTCACATGTAGTCTTTAATTTCCTCTCTGAATAATTATATATGCTTAGTGCTTTGCAATCTTTTTTTTTTTATAAAGCAGCTTTGAATAAGCAAGGAAATGGTAAAGCAGAGCTAATCACACACTCTTAAATGGAGATCAAGCTTCTTATGCATTGAAATAAAAAGAAATTATGAGATTTCATTTGACAATTTTGCGTGCTGTAGAATATGCAAATGCCTACTATTCTGAGAGTTAATTTGATCTATTTTTAGTTGCATATTTTTTCCACAGTGACCAAACCTTATCATGGTTTCTACATTTTTACCTTGTAGGCCTTTGCATATGTGAGAAAAGTAATCAGTAATATCTAAGTCTTCAAGTAAGTAAAATGACTTTAAACATCATATTAGCTGAATTTGGGGATTTTTTTCTGATTACATCTTCTGACTTCTCCTTAAAGTGCCCTCTCTTTTCTCTCCTGCTCTCCGCTCTCCACTTCTCCTCCTTTCCCTTCACCTCTCATTTTCCTTCCCCCTTTCACATTCTGCTTTCTCATTTCCCTCCCCTTGATGTTCTCTCTCTCTCTCTCTCTCTCTCTCTCTCTCTCTCTCTCTCTCTCTCCC
>NW_025999955.1:0-2905 GCF_001458135.2 Marmota marmota marmota | reverse complement strand
GGGGGATCACCCTCACCACTGAGCAGGAACAGGCACTGGGGATCACTATCACTCCTGAGCATGCCCAGGCCAAAGGGATCACTCTCACCCCTCAGCAGGTCCAGGCACAGGGAATCACTCTCACCCCTCAGCAGGCCCAGGCATTGGGGATCACTATTGCCCCTGAGCAGGCCCAGGCCCAGGGGATCACTCTCACCCCTCAGCAGGCCCAGACACTGGGGATCACTCTCACCACTGAGCAGGCCCAGGCCAAGGGGATCACTCTCACCCCTGAGCAGGCCCAGAAACTGGGGATTACTCTAGCCCCTGAACAGACCCAGGCCAAGGGGATCACTCTCACCCCTGAGCGGGCACAGGTACTGGGGATCACTCTCACCTCTCAGCAGGCCCAGGTTCAGGGGATCAATCTCACCCCTCAGCAGGCCCAAGACTTGGGGTTCACTCTCACCCTGCAGCAAGCCCTGGCACAGGGGATCACTCTCAGCCCTCAGCAGGCCCAGGACTTGGGGTTCACTCTTACCTCTGAGGAGGCTCAGGCACAGGGGATCACTCTCACCCCTCAGCAGGCCCAAGACTTGGGGTTCACTCCCACCCCTCAGCAACTGCTGGCACAGGGGATCACTCTCACCTCTCAGCAGGCCCAGGCACAGAGGGTCCCTTTCACTCCACAGCAGGCACAGGACCTGGGGATTAGTTTTAACTTTCAGCAGGCCCATGCTCAAACTGTCACTCTTTCCCCTCAATCAGCTCAGGTATTTGGTGCCACTCTCACTCCTGAACAGGTTCAGGCATTGCTGCCCCCTCTCCCTTCTGGTCAGGCAGTAGGCATCACCCACACCCCCAAGCTAGCACAGGCATTAGAAGTCCCTCTTACTGAAGAACAGGCCAGAAAATTGAGGGTTTCTATCACTCCAGAAAAGTTTCAAGGGGCATCAAACATTATTAGCCTGGAGCAGTTCCATGCATTGAGGGTCACTCCCTCCCTCCAGCAGGCCCAGGCACTTGGCACTCCTCTCACCCTGGAAAAGCTCTCCACATTGGCTCCTTCCACTCTTAGACCATTTCATGAATTGAAGACTTTTTTCCCCACTAAACAATCCATTCCATCAAGACTATCTCCAAGCCCTGGCAGTCCTAGGAAAGGCCAAGGAATGCATATTCCTTCTGGCCCAGGAAAGCTCTTGGCACCACAAATCTTTCCTACCTCTAAACAGATTCTGGTAGGTAAAGGTCAATTCATTCCTGCACAGTCTGCAGCACCAGAGATCTCTCCCAATCTTGGGAAACTCCCAATATCTTGGGTCCCTCCCATTCCAGGACAGCCCCTTGAACAGGAGGCCCTTAGTTCTAGGCAGTTCTTCATATCTAGGGGCCTTCTGACTCCCCGGCCACCTCTGATATTGCAGACCCCTGTCACTCCCAGGCAACCTCTTATATCAAGACTCCCATCCACCTTTGGACAGATCCCCAAACTCCGGGATCCTCTGTCTCCTGGAAAGCCCTTGGTTCCTGAAGCCTCTTCCATCCCCAGGGAGCTTCAGGAATCTGGACCCAGCTTTTTGGAGCAGCCCCAGGCACTCCGGCCTTCTGCCACCCCTGAGCCCTCTCCCTATCTGCAGACCTCTTCTCTCTTTGGGCAGCAACTGGCACCATGGATTATTCCCGGGCAAGTTTCACCACTATGGGTCCCTTCCACTCCCAGACATCCTTCCACATTCTGGCCTCCAACAACCCCTGAAAAGCCCCAAGGAGTTTTGTCCTCTTCTGTTGCTCAGAAAAGATCAGCAATTATTTCTTCTTTGAAATCTAAACCAGCTTTGGTTCATCCAAGTGCTCCAGATTCTAAGGTATCTCAAGCTCCTTTCACCACTAAGAAGGCCCAAATATCAGAGGTCTCTGACACTTCTGAAGAAACCAAGATGCTCCAAGATACTTCTGCCATGGGACCATTTGAAACATTTCAGTCCCATCTCACCAATTATAGGATACCAATATTGCAAACCCCTCACATTGATGGGCAGGCCTTTCCACCTCTCATGAAACCTCAAATGTCACTACCTTCTCTAATAACTCAACTACCCAAAATATCACAGATCTTACCTGCTCAGTGGGACCAGAAATCTCGATTCCCTCCTATAGACAAGCCCTGGATTCTGCCTTCAGTTTTAGGCATCAAGAAACCAAAGGTGACAGTGCCCCCTTCCTCTCCCCAAGAACTTGAAGAAAAGAGATATTTTATTGATGTAGAGGCTCAGAGGAAGAATCTGATACTATTAAATCAGGCCACAAAAACTTCTGGACTCCCTTCGCAGCAACATACAATGGCTAGGAATCTCATAATTGAGACACTTCATAGGAACAATATTCGGCTGGGATACCTGTTCCGCAAGTACATTGCCTATAGCCTGATCCAGCATGCCAGGTAGATGTAATTATCATATCCAGTTTTCTGGTACAGTTCTGATTTCAAACACTCCCCCTCATTGCCTAGAAGTATATTCATATTTATCAGATCATATGCTTTAAAGCATTCTTATAGAAGTTCTGTGGGATGGAAACTTGTTTAAGATAGCAAAAACAGGGGCTGGGGTTGTGGCTCAGTGTGGCTCAGTGCATGTGTGAGGCACTGGGTTCAATCCTCAGCACCACATAAAAAATGAAATAAAGTAAAGGTATTGTATCCTTCTACAACTTAAAAATTTTAAGATAGCAAAAGCAGATTATTTTTAAATGTGTATTTTTTAGTTGTCAATAGACCTTTATATTTTTTTATATGCAATGCTGAGGATTGAACCCAGTGCTTCTCATATGCTAGGCAAATCCTCACAACTGAGCCACAACCCCAGAACCAGTAGATGTATTTTTTAGGAGATAAGAAATTTATATATATATATATATATATATA
>NW_025999954.1:0-3408 GCF_001458135.2 Marmota marmota marmota | reverse complement strand
TTTCCCTTTGTGGCTCAGAGTCGCAGTCATAGGGTGGTTTGTACCTAGGCAGACAATGAGTTCACAAATCCCTGAGCCACGGGGCCATCCTGGGGGCAGCCTGGGCCTTGTAGCAGGGTCTGGGCTCTGACGGTGCTCAGAGAGAAAGGCAAGCGGCAGGCACCAGGGCACCTAAGACCATGGGCCAGAAGCTGGTTCCAGGTCACCCTCCTGGCCAGTCTTGGGTGGCCCTGGTCTAGAGGGAAGCCCTGGGTGGGGTGCTCTTGGACGGGAGCTGCAGGGTGACAGAGTACCAGGAGGGGCAGTCCTGGACGTGCGGTGGAGGTTTCAAGATAGGGAGAGTCGGTCCTCGGAAGAAGGTGGGCTCCAAGAAAGGGCTGGGACATGTCCGCTGGGGGTGTGGCCCAGGAAGGAACCCCACACCAGAGTGGGCTGACACAGAGGGCTTTATTCAAAACAGTCATCAGGTTTGGGGAGACCTTGTCTGCTCCCCCAGAGAGGCCCAGGGGAGCTCCCAGAACTCAAATGCAGCCCAGCAAAGGAAGGAGGAAGAGCGCTGTGTTGCGGCAGGGCGGCGAGGCACGTGGGCCCCTCACGCGTGAGGTCCAGGAAGCAAGGGCAGGCGGTCCAGCGCTGAGCGGCACACTGTCCCATAAGCCTGGGAGTAGCCCCCAAGCGCAGCCCTGGCAGCTCCCTGCGCCCCCTGCCAGGCTGAGGTGCCAAACATCCTGCGGCCTGGCCGGGGTTCCGGAACCTCCCAGGTGGGCCGGGGTGAGACCTGCACACGGGGAGGGTCATTATCAGAGGAAAGGGGCGCGAGTGGGCACACAGGCTTCTGGGAGAGACTGCCAGGCTCACCTGTCGCCCACCAGCTGCCCTCAGCCCACCATTCAGGGACCAGTCACGGCGGATCAGGGCCTGGTTGGTGGCCTGGGCTGCGGCCTGCAAGGTCAGGGAGGGTGCCATGCCTCTCAAGCTACTGATCTGGGAAGGTGCATGTCACAAGATCACTAAAAGGCACAGTGGGAGGCTCCTGCCATGCCCACACGCCATGACTTACCCCTGGAGGTGTACAGGGGGGCTCTGCCTTAGTCCTAGGGGACCTTTCCCACCTTCCTGGGGGCAGAGGTTGGGGCTGGGGTGCCAAGCTCGGTCTAGGAATGTTCCTGGTCGCACCAGAGGCTTCTGTGGGGTTGGAGATCAACCCCCAGAGTTAGATCCCCTCTGCACCTTGGTGGCCCCACACAGCAGGACCAGGGGTCGTCTTCCACATGGGAGGTGGACAAAGTTCACACACCCTGCTCAGGGTCACCATCAGGGCTACTCTGAGGCCTGGAACCAGGGTTCCCCACAGGCATCCGGGACGCGATCTGGGGGATGGCTCTGTGATGGAACAGGTGTCCCTGAGCCCAGGAGGCCCTGGCCTCTGGCCCCAAGGCCGTGCTCCCCAAGATCCCCTCTCTTGGCCCACGGCTGTGGCCCCTTCTCTCCAGGATCATCTGCGGAAGGGGAGGGTGTTCAGAGGTGCGAGGTGTGGGCATGGGGGAGCACTAGTTGTCCCTGAGTCAGGAGGACTCCAGGGTGCACAGGGAGAGGGGCAGTGGAGGCGGAGGCCCGAGCACCTGGTAGAGGCGGCTGCGATACTCGGAGGCAGAGAGCTGGTCTCTTTCCAGCACCGGGAGCCACACTTCCGTCTCACGTGTCCACTCACGGCTGGGGCCGTGGAACCTTCGGGTCAGAGAAAGGTGAGACCTGGACTGCAGAGCCAGAGCCCAGAGCCCCTCAGGCTCCCCTCCCCCCCAGCGGGGGGCTGGCCCTGGGCCCCAGGGCTGCCTTCCCACCCTCCTACCTGCGCACGTAGGGGTGCTGCAGGGCCTGGGCTGCGCTGAGCCGCTTGCTGGGGGCAAACACCAGAAGTTTCCTGAGGAGGTCCAGGGCGTCTCGGGGGGTGTCTGGTGGCAGGATGTCATCCAGCGACTGCTGTGGCCTGCGGGCAGTTGCCTGTCATCTCTTCTCCAGGGCCCCCCAGGGCCCCCTCCCCAGATCTGTCTGTGCCAGACCTGCAGGCAGTGGGGAGAGACCCCTGCCTCACCTTTCAGTCTCCTCTGCAGGCCTCCCGTGGGGAACCCTTGGGGCTCTCCCCACAGAACCCTCATCTGGCAGAGCTACGGCAATGCTGGGGTCTCCTCACTCTTACCCTGACCCCAACAGGCACAAACGGGCCCTTGTGCCAGGCACAGGAAGCTGGCTTGCTCCTGAGCCAGCCTCCCTGCCCCACAGCTGAGCACCCCACTCACCGGGATCCCAGGAGGTGCAGCAAGGTGCAGCTGTAGCCTGTGCCGAGAGCCCGGAGGTCTGTGGGGGGTGGTGGTGGAAGGAGGTGTGACCAGGTGTGGCTGCGGGGGTGGGACAGCTCAGGGCGTTCTGGGGCCAGCCATCTCTTCTGATGCCAAGGACTGCAGCCTCTTCAGGGCTTCTGACATCTGGTGGGGCTCCACCCCACCAAAAGCTAGGCGTGTGCCCCCATGAGCCCCCTCTGAGCTGATGGGTGCCCACAGGTACACCTGCCCTACACCCTCACACCCCAGCCCAGTGACGGCCTCCTGGACCAACCCTTGCGGTCTCTCCCCTGCAGAGCAGAGGTCTGGGAGCAAGCAGGCTCTCCCCTGGGTTCTGGGAGTAATTCCCCTGCCACAGCCTCACCCCTACAACAGCCTCCCCTCTTCTCTCTGCACCCCCTGCCCTGCTTGGCTCTGTGCCCATGCTGCACCCGGCACGGGAGTGCTCAGCCCTGCACCCCGTATCCCTCAGCAGGGTGAGGACCTTGCCCCCACCTGGCTGGCCCCTTCGCGTGGCCACTCGGTCCTGTGGCCAGTCCTGCCTCCTTCGCCATCTGCAGTCTCCCCACCCTGGCCCTGGCAGCTGCTTTCTGGGCCCTCCGTTACCCAGGGCCTGCCCTTTCCAGTCCTCCCAGGGCTCCTACTCCGGACCCTCTTCCCTGCACGGTCCTGGCCGGTCGAGCACTATCTCCCCACAGCTGCACTCTCTGGCCCTCCGCCTCTGGGTGCCCAGTCGGACCCCCCCATGCTCACCCTCCTCAGTCGGCGGCGGGATGGTCTCCAGGATCAGCTCCAGCTGATGCACAGTGGAGGTGCCCGGGAACAGGGGCTGCCCTCTCAGCATCTCTCCCAGGATGCAGCCCAGGCTCCACATGTCCACCCCAAGGGTGTACCTGGGCAGGAAGGGGTGTGGGCAAGGGGAGCTCAGAGGCAGAGGTGAAGGTACAGGGGCTTGGAGGTGAGGTGCGGACAAGTAGGTGGGCCCAGCTGTAAGCAGGCCTGGGGGTCCCCATCAGAACAGGAGGGCAGGCCGGGGGAACTGGGGGAGAGGGTGGGGTGGGTCCGAGGT